>NC_090646.1:188129266-188431141 GCF_040937935.1 Hyperolius riggenbachi | reverse complement strand
CAGTTTGAAAATGCCCTGATGATACCACAGGGGTCCCACCCCTCATGTCTGGTATCAGGGCGCTGGGTAAATCAAGACAGACCTGAAAATGTTAATAAATCTGCCCTGACCTGTACGGTTCTGTGAGATAGAGCCCATATATGGTTAAGGCATGATTTCTGGCCCCCAGGACAAGGGGAGGGCTCATCTCATCTTCTAAGGGGGTGTATGGCTCCCCGCCCTCACTCCCTCCTACTGAATCAGGGGCATAAGAATGGCAGAGGAGCCAAACTCAGTGTCCTCCACCCTGAAAACATCTTGAACTCATCAGATGCCAGCTTGAGGATATGCTGGCATCCACCTGGTCTGAACTCTGATTGAAACTCAGAACTCTGTTTTCCCACAAAAAGGACATCTTTCCAGGAACTAAGTATTTTTCTCCCTTCTTTTATTTTTTATACCGGCTATTACTGTCTTAATAATTGTGATTTTAATAATTGTCTGTATATATTAATTATTTATATTGCGTGAATAAACGACTTTCTCCAAGTCATTCACTGTCCGCTACCCTGCTTATCAGCACACACAGAACTGATCCCGGGTCTCTGAAGATACGCTACTGTTTGTTTGTTGTTGGCTAGACAGAATATCGTGTGTTTAACCGTTTTATTCGCAGGATTAGTCAGTCAGTTAGTGGGCTCCACGGTCCCATGATAACCGCGGTGGTGGCAGTTTACTCTGAGCCAGTGGGTGAAGTTGTAATTACCCGTGTCTCACAGGCTCCCTTCGGAGTTGTCTGCGGCTAATTCTTAACGGTTCCCGCGCATTGACTGCGACCAGAGTTCGCACGATCTGTGCGCTGGCACCGTTTAGAAGGCTAAGTGCGGTCAGCCACTAGGGCTCCTGTGACAACCTCTTTATGAGGGGGGGGGGGGGGGTTAGCATTTTCTTCTTTTTCAAAAGCATTCTCTGGCAAGAAGTTTTATGATGTTGTTTGAAAGCCAGTCTCTTCCTGTGCCCATCTAGGGAATGCTTTTGAAAATGAAGGGATCTCCTTCGGGAGGAGATATAGAAGTCCAAAATCTTTTAGATCTGTCACATTTCTGCTGCCTACTGTATGTGACCGGAACCTAGGGAATAATTTATAGAGCTTTTTACACTGGGACAAACTTTCAACTAATACAAGTGCATTTTAACTTTTACAAATGTTCACAATATTGGTGCTTTAGTTTAACAGGTTTTTATTAAGAGAACTCTATACATGACAAGTGAAACACCCCTCGCAGGGGAGATAATGATAGAGACATTCTAAAGAGAGCACATAAAGAGTCTCTAGTTTTGTAGATCAAATCCGTGCAATAACAAATAGTGCAATCAGAATATAATATAGAACATAGGAAGGGAAAGAGATAAAAATCAAAACAAAGAACAATCTGTGGCTGGATCAAGCGCATAGAAGCTGACAATATTGGTGCTTTAATGCAAACAAGATATTTATTTGCCAGGGATCCTTATAGAGCAGTATTGCAGCTGTACAACAATCCCTGCCAAAAGCATTGGAACTTGCTCTGGGGTTTCTTATTGGTCAGTGCACTGACCAATCAGGCAGGAAATTCACTGCTTATGCTGGTGATATATGCAAATTAGCAATACCAATGGGTAGATCGATCACCTGTCGTTTAACCACGTTTAGAAATAATTTTCTCAAAGACTACAAGTTTTGGGGGAAAATTTTCCCCTGCTTGTTTCCAATATTCTCCTTAACATGCCTAGCAAGTTTGGTGATTATAGCATGTATGGGGACTTTGCTATTACTGCTTAAGTCTGCCCCATTAATTTCAATGCAATTCGACAAAATTTCACTGATATTTTTGCGAGACTGCCAGCGGTGGTGTTGTTTATCCCTAGTATGTAATACTGCTATTTAGGCTTTTGCCTAAAAATGTTTTTGTTGTTTTTTTTCAACAGTATGCCAGAAACCTTTAATTATTTTTAGGTCTATAGGTTACATGATTTAAAAAAGAAAAAAATAGAACATGAATATACAGTCACCGTATTAGCTGATCAATGAATTGTAATAGAACAAGATTAGAATCGGGATAGGTAAATATTTCATAAGTGCTAATACAATAAGGTCACTTATCATTGGAGCCTGCCTCAGACCCAGACACACCTGGTGTGCCACCTCTTTCTTCTACATTGGTTTGTCCTGGTGCGTTTGAGCAATCCGGTCGAGGCTTGGCACCAGCCCTATTCCCAAGTTCTGTACCTGAGGTGCGGACTCCATGGAAATTCATTTAGACGCAGTTGTAGGTTTGTCTGCTTTTGGTGCAGTTCCTTGTTTTGAGCAGCAGGTGGTGGAATTTATGGATCAAGCTGCACGGCTGCAGAGGATCTCCCACAGCTTCTGCTCACCTCTGCTTTTGCGCAGCAGTGTTAATAAATGTCCCCCAATGTATTCTGAAGATTTGAAATATTATGTGTCTTAGAAAAAAAAAATGGAATGTTGTAACACTACTACATTTTTTTTAATGAACGTTATTGGAAAGTACAATATGTTTTTTTTTCTGTTACAAACTTTTTTTTTTTTTTTTTACAAAATTCCTGTTTTTCTGTTGTTTCTAATGTTAACTTTGAGCATATCTATGTTTCTCTTATGTTTGTAGAGGGAAAGATTAGAATGATTGCTTTGGGCAGCCAATCTTGCACGTCTGTACTCAGGGTAAAGGTACCCACTAATGATCCAGTTTTACCTTCAGATGGTCGGATTGGATCAGATACTGTTGATGGTACCAAACAACAAATGATTGGATCTGCAATTGGATTATCAATCCGTTTTACAAATTAATTCTATTTAAAATGATTGGATTGGTTACATTTATTCCATTTATGATCCCGATCAATGATTTTTGATCCTTTCCTTCTGATCACAATTATCAAATTGGAAGGTTGATCGTTCAATAAAATTGGATTGTTAGTGGGCACCTTAAGAATGTATTTCAGATTGAACCGTGCTATTACTGTGCAGTCCAGTAGCCAGGGATTGATCACTACTTGCTGTATATGCAACTGAATGAAGTCACTCACATGGAGGGTCAGTAGAAGACAGAAATCAAAAATGTGTGCTTACTGCATGATGGAGAACTGTTGCTTGTAAAATCTGGAGGATGGCTGCTGCTCCCGCAGATGTTACTACACTGGTTATGGTGCATTCAAGCGCAGCTCCCCACAGTGACCCGTTATGACAAGCGAGTGACAAAGAGCCATGTTTATTGCACCATCTTGGAATCATTAGCATCTCTTTGTTGACATCATGGTGCAAACAGATAAAATACACACGAATTTACTGACTTGCTGTGCCAGTGCTGACATCACAGGTAGGAATGGCAGCTCCCATGTGCTGACATCTCAGGCAGGCAGCAGAAAACCATCATGGTGCAGACGTAATTGTGGAAAATACCATGATAAATGTATATATTGCCTCAACCCATACCATCACATTTGTGTTAGTAGTACTGTATGTGCTTTGTACAGGTTGCTGTAAACGTGTAGAGAAATTACTCCACCAGTATGGCTTTGTGATGTAATACTGTCTGTTCTTTCTTGCAGGTATAAATGACCAAGGATTGTACAGGGTTGTGGGGGTGAGTTCAAAGGTCCAGAGACTTCTGAGTGTGTTAATGGGTATGCCACCGTTTTAATCATTTTACTGATTACTAGTTTAGTGCATTATAGTTGTTCATTGTTAATTTATGTATATATATATATATATATATATATATATATATATATATATATATATATACACACACGTTATAGTGGCACAATAGTGCTGTGAATGTAAGCTGTAAACTTCTCTTTATATGTTTAGAGCATTGATGGAAACACAGCTTCCTTAATCTCATCACCCCCTGAGCTGAATGCCTCTGATTCTGCAAATCGGTCATAAGGACAAATTCATATTCACTAAAATCACTATGGGCATACAGCAGACAGCAATTTTACCTGTATTTTCTAAAGTGACATATCATGCGTTGCACAAATAACACAACTCATACCTAGGTAATGCATGCATTGCTGTATGATGCGTTTATGCTATGAAACGTGCGTTACACTAGCAATGTGCACAATTACTAGTAAAGCAAGTTGCACAACCCACACCACATCAGATGTGTAAATACTGGTAAATATGCTGTGCTCTATGTGCACACAGTAATTTTACCAACATGTAGGGAATATGCCCTATTGCGTTATATCGGACTTTCAGAATGTTCCCTCTGCATTACAGCTGGCCCACGTCTTGTGAGCCTGGCAGCCTTCATCACTGCAGATCTTGTGAGGGCCAACTGTAAAGCTGAGTGGTATACCAGGGCTGTGGAGTCGGTCCAAAAATCCACCAACTCCGACTCCTCAGTTTAGGATTCCTCGACTCCGACTCCTCTAATTTTACAATTTTGTTGATTAACAGTATGGAACATGAAATTCGTCTCTTAACTGCCAACGCTTAGGAATTTTACGAGACAACTGAAGTGAGAAGGATATGTAGACTACTATATTTATTCCCTTTAGACTAAAACTAGTCCTTGGTAGGACTACTTGCAAAAGGTACAGACCGGAACAAAGAACATCTATCAGGCCCTAGTCAATGTAACTGTGGGTACATGTAAGAGTGATGTGCAGGAACTCTGCAGGGGAATGAGGAGATTCTTCCTCTATTATGCATTCTTCATGCACAATCTGAACAAGGTTTATGGGTGACAGACAACACCTCTCTGTTCAATGTGCACAACATTCTCAGTGGATTCCCTGCAGCTCTGTGGGGAGTGCATATGTAGAGTATAGTACTACTGTGTACCAAAGTAAACCTGAGACAGATGAAATTAAAGTTTTATACATACCTGGGACTTCCTCCAGCCCCCTTCAGGCTAATCAGTCCCTCGCTGTCCTCCTTCGCCACCTGGATCTTCTGCTATGAGTCCAGGTACTTGAGCCAGTCTGGTGTAGTGCGCATGCACACACCCTGCCGCCGGGGGCGTACTACACCTGCGCAGCACTATTGCGCAGGTGCAGAATGCTCCTGGCTGTGGAAGCGGCACATAGCCAGACTGCTCTGACTGGCTGAATTACGGGGATTCATAAGCAGAAGATCCAGGTGGTGGAGGTGGACAGCGAGGGACTGATTAGCCTGAAGGGGGCTGGAGGAAGCCCCAGGTATGTATAACACTCTTCTTTTCATCCGTCTCAGGTACCCTTTAATTTTTAGTCACCAAACCAAATTTTAACATATCAAATTATTGTATTTCATGAGCAAAGAGAGTGCATACATTTGCATAAACCAGCATCAATGCAGAATGATTTCCATCTCATTGACCATCTCTATTAGTGACACGGCTACACATCAGGCTTTATTCTTACGGAATAGATGTGATTTAGTATATATAAGAGATTCCTGTGTACACATCATATATACTGTACAGTGACAATCAGATATGTATATCTGACTTTAAAAATACGGGGACTGCTTTATTGAAGCAGCACAAGTAATTAATTTTGATTGGTTTATTTCATTTTTGTGGACTGAGCACAGCTATTACTGTATAAATACATTATTTTTAATGACTATTATCTGAGAAATAGAACATTTTATCATATTTTCTATTTTAATTACAGTTACAAATTCATTAGGAGTCGGACCATTTTTTCCCGACTCAGACTCTGACTCCAGGCACCCAAAATTGCTCCGTCTCCACGACTCCAACTCAGACTCCGACTCCACAGCCCTGGGTACAACACCTGGGCAAAACCCTGGTTTTATCACAGAGAATCGGAGGGAGGCAGACAGTTTTATAAATGGCAACAACGAGTTCAATAGCACATGCTTGCTTGGTAAGCACACATTGGCTATCATTCATAAAGCATTTCCGCATGCGGAAATGCTTAAAACAGTTGACTTTACCGCACATGTAGCAAAATCTGCATTCATAAAGGCTTCTTCCGCATCAAAAGCTGACATTACCGAGCACAGTGATAAATCACCGCCTTGTGCGGTGATTATTATAAAAAATGTAGCAAAATGTTAATTCATAAAGCTCACCGCAAGCGGTGTGAGGTCGGGAGGTACCGCTCCCTCTGATGTGACGATAACCATGTAAGTGAATGGAGACACACAGACCTCCCAGGCAGCTGCAGCAGAGCGGAACACGGAGAAATGTATCAACTCGGCTGCTTCCGTGTCTCCGCAAGCCTACCGCCTGCCTACTACCAGCTTAGTTTGGGGAATCTCCGCACTGCTATGGCAACTGGATACATTTTTATGAATCAGCAGCCAGAAGTCTAAAACACCGGCAGCTGTGTTTGCCCGCACTGATTCTCCTTACCGACAGCTCCTTTATGAATGATAGCCAATATGCGCTTACGATTTTAAGTCATTTCCAAACTGGCAGGCAAACCTTAACTATCATTTCCTTAAGAAAATCGCCATGTTTTCCAGAGACTTTGACTGAAATTACTATCAAAATATCTTCATAATATCTACAGTGTATATATAAAATCTACACACCCATGGTAAAATTCCAGGTTTTTGTTATGTAAATAAGACTGGAATGCAACAATGCCTCTGATGGATGGACACAGGGCTGTGGAGTTGGATTTGAGTCGAAGCAATTTTTGGGTACGGAGTTGGAGTCAGTGGTTTCATAAACTGAGGAGTCCGATGATTTTTGGACCTACTCCATAGCCATGCAAGGGCTGAGGAGGAGGAGCCGGAGCAATGTTGGGTACCTTGAGTTGTAGTTTGAGTCGGAGTCAGTGGTTTCATAAACTGAGAAGTCTGAGTTGGAGTCAGATTATTTTTGTACTGACTCCACAACCCTCGATGGACTGGCGTCCTGATACATTTGGTGCTACTACTGCAGCACACATTCAGCAAAATTCAATGCGCAATAACTTTGTGTTAAGATGAAAATTGCAGTGCACAAGTGGAACCAGATCATGGACTTTCTGTAAGAAAGTGCTGGATCTTGTGAAATGCACATTGAAAAATGCTAATCAGTGGAAACTGTCATTTGAAGCCTTGTAACTTTGTAAAGCGACATATAATTTCATAATAATTTCACCTAATTTCCACTTATATTTCTTAGCGCCATTATGTTTTGACAATGAAAAGAAGATTGCGTTGCTTTTTAGTAGCTGATATAAAAGCAGCCACAGTCTTTAAATAGCTGTGCTTGTGGAAAACTTTGTACTATAAGACAGGTCTGCAATGGTAATCTACAGTTATATGAATTGTATTGTGATTGTATTGTTGGATCTACTATTTGCACAACAAAATATTCTTGTAACATTGGTGGTAGGATCTTGGCCTTGCTTGCGGCTTAGGGATAGTTGTTAAGCTCAGGATCCTTTTTCTGATCGACAAGGAAATCAGATCAGACCTGTCGGAAATAATCTATTTGCCCCATCTATTTGATTGGAAATTGTATGGTGTGTACCAGGTATTATGCTTTTAAGTTGGCCGATATATGGTATCCTGATTCAAAACTTCTTGCTGATAAAGTATCCTTGATCTAGCCAGGTTGAATAGCACTGTGTTTAATAGGCCAACATGCTTGCATTAATGCACTGCCAGGTCTATGCTGCATGTATACATTTGTGGGCCATCCAAGTATAGCCTGTATAATGAAGGAAGGGAATACTTGCACGAGCATCAGATTAGTTGGCTAACAAAATTCTCACTGGTTAATTGCTATTTTCCCAGGTTATCTTGAGTGCAGGTGACAGTGAGATACCAGATATCAGTCTTTTGGCCGAAATGATTGTTCAAGATTCATTGAGATGACATAAATATGTTTTCTAACAAAGTCTACAGTTTTAGACAACATAACATCCAAACAGCTGCTTGAATGTCAAGCTAGAGCTCTGTACCTTTATTTGTAGACATTTGCATGAACTGAGAAATACCTTGAGTATCTTGACTAATGAACACCTAAACATTTATTGTCCCATCTGCAGGCTGAGATGACAAAGCAGGTAGTTCATAATTCGGTTAATAAAATACAACAGTGTCGTAGCTCTCATTCTTCTGATGTTTATAATGAGCGAGAATAATTATTTAGAGACTGATGCATTTATGAGTTAACAAATGTCCAGTGACTTCCTTGTTGAGATTTTAGTGGCTAAAATATTTATATAAACAACCCCCCCCCCCCCCCCCCCCCCTTTCTTCCTCCTTTTTTTTTTTTTTTATTACTTTTTTTTTTCTAAAATAGGTCTCTATATGCCTCCCATTTTTTATTTCTTCTTTTTACCTGGTCTGGGTGTCTTTGCCTAACATTTAGGTGCTGTGCAGTGCCAGCGAGAAGTTTTTTTTTTTTCTTCATGCAAACAGAAAGCTTCCTACAGATAAGATAAGGAAGCTATGACCAGTAAAGGAGCGTACACACTCCGTATTTTTACAAGCGACGTGTCCGTCAGACCCTCCCGCATTCTGCCGACAGTAACACATGCGTACAAGCCAGTGGCGTAGCTAAGGAGCTGTGGGCCCCGATGCAAGTTTTACAATGGGGCCCACCATGCACTCTATACATAGCAATTGAAACGGCGCACTAAAAGCTGCCAATGGCAACTACAATGTCAGAGGTGCAAGAAGGGGATGGGGAATAGTTTGTTAATGATTACCACTATTCAAAGTATATATATAAATGATTATTATGAGCACAGGACCAATATAGAGCTAATACTGTAGTTGAGGGAGGGCCATTCGGGGCCCCTCTGGCCCAAGGGCCCCGATGCGGTCGCTACCGCTGCACCCCCTATTGCTACGCCCCTGGTACAAGCTGTCTGCACACTGATAAGACTGTTTTTGACTGATCCGAAGAAAAAAGAAATTGAATCCCCTAATCCCCTCTAACTCTTTGAAGAGTTTACACAGTGATGTAAGCCTGTTGTTTAGGTCATGTTTGCTGTGGGAGGGATAGTAAAGGGGCCCATACACCTAACGATTTTTCCCGCCAATATACAGCGGGTCGGGAGTGCATGCCGGCTGGATCAGGAAATGTATGCAGGCGCGGCAGCAGCAGCTTCACAGATTGTGATCGGTTTCATGCTGAAAGCGATTCACAATCTGTTTGCAGTAAAGGCAGCCATACGATCCCTTTCTGATCAGATTCGATCAGAGAGGGATCTATCTGTTGGTCGATCTGATGGCAAATCGACCAGTGTATGGCCACCTTAAGGGAATAGTAAGAGTAAGCTATAGAAGTAGGGAGGGAGGGAGAATTAACATTGGGTTGAGAAAAAAAGGCAGAGGTGATGTCACTTTTGGCATCACAGAGTAACAGTAGTGTTGGAAACCAGCAGAAATATTATCTTTTTTTCTATGTCACATATTGGACGCTAAAACCAGGATAGGTAGGCTAAATGAGTAATGAGTAATTTCTCATTGCATGACTTTTATTTTATTTTTTCAGTTAATATGGAGTTTCAACCCACTTTGAATGTCTACTGTACCTGTTACACTCTGGCTTGGCTGTTTATACATACTTTACATTTTCTGTGATTTGAACTTTGGCAGCGATGTCGGAGTGTCCTCTAGGTTTATCACTGTGCCATCAAAGAGCTTGATGCACATAAATCTAGTATGTCCTAGACTGTGCATTGTCAGAGCCGGCCTGACTTTGAGGTATTCATTGGTATTCTGAGAAGCTCGTTTGAAGCAGGCTGTGCTCCAGGTCCATGCATGCTCCATCTGTGCTGATAACACAGTGTTCTTTGGCACGGGAGACTGCAGGAAGCCAGAAAGTGAATTCATTTCATTACCCTGGACATTATGAGAATGACAAATTGTTTGTATATCATATGCTGCCTGCAATCAATTCAGTGCTGCAGCTAAGAATTCCTGTGCGATTGTTTGAAACGTATTGACCTGCAAGGATTTCACACTTACATTAGACCTTGAGTTTTTCTAATATCAAAATCATTTTCAAACATGTATGTTACTTGGGTATGTTGTAGTCAGCTGTTTATATAGCCTTAAGCGACACATAAAAATGACTTGCACATTAGGGGGGGGGAGACTTTCCCCACCACTCTCCCTACTGGCCGCACTACCTAAACTGGGGGGTCCCTGTCACTACCTGAACTTGGGGGTCTCTGTCACTACCTGAACTGGTGGGCTCCTGTCACTACCTGAACTGGGGGGTCCCTGTCACTACCTGAACTGGTGGGCTTCTGTCACTACCTGAACTGGTGGGCTCCTGTCACTACTTGAACTGGGGGGTCCCTGTCACTACCTGAACTGGTGGGCTCCTGTCACTACCTGAACTGGTGGGCTCCTGTCACTACTTGAACTGGGGGGTCCCGGTCACTACCTGAACTGGTGGGCTCCTGTCACTACCTGAACTGGTGGGCTCCTGTCACTACCTGAACTGGGGGGTCCCTGTCACTACCTGAACTGGGGGGTCCCTGTCACTACCTGAACTGGGGGGTCCCTGTCACTACCTGAACTGGGGGGTCCCTGTCACTACCTGAACTGGGGGGTCCCTGTCACTACCTGAACTGGGGGGTCCCTGTCACTACCTGAACTGGGGGGTCCCTGTCACTACCTGAACTGGGGGGTCCCTGTCACTACCTGAACTGGGGGGTCCCTGTCACTACCTGAACTGGGGGGTCCCTGTCACTACCTGAATTGGTGGGCTCCTGTCACTACCTGAACTGGTGGGCTCCTGTCACTACCTGAACTGGTGGGCTCCTGTCACTACCTACTGGTGGGCTCCTGTCACTACTTGAACTGGGGGGTCCCTGTCACTACCTGAACTGGTGGGCTCCTGTCACTACCTACTCTTGGGCTCCTGTCACTACTTGAACTGGTGGGCTCCTGTCACTACCTGAACTGGTGGGCTCCTGTCACTACTTGAACTGGGGGGTCCCTGTCACTACCTGAACTGGTGGGCTCCTGTCACTAACTGAACTGGTGGGCTCCTTTCACTACCTGAACTTGTGGGCTCCTGTCACTACCTGAACTTGTGGGCTCCTGTCACTACCTAAACTGGTGGGTTCCTGTCACTACCTGAATTGGTGGGCTCCCGTCACTACCTGAATTGGTGGGCTCCCGTCACTACCTGAACTGGTGGGCTGCTGTCACTACCTGAACTGGGGGGTCCCTGTCACTACCTGAACTGGGGGGTCCCTGGAGTTCCCTTTCACCAACTGAACTGGGGTGGGGGGGCTCCTGTCACTACCTGAACTGGGGGGCCTGTCGCTACCTAAACTGGAGGGCACCTGGCGCTACCTAAACTGGAGGGCACCTGGCGCTACCTAAACTGGAGGGCTCCTGGCGCTACCTAAACTGGAGGGCACCTGGCGCTACCTAAACTGGAGGGCACCTGGCTCTACCTAAACTGGAGGGCACCTGGCGCTACCTAAACTGGAGGGCACCTGGCGCTACCTAAACTGGAGGGCACCTGGCGCTACCTAAACTGGAGGGCACCTGGCGCTACCTAAACTGGAGGGCACCTGGCGCTACCTAAACTGGAGGGCACCTGGCGCTACCTAAACTGGAGGGCACCTGGCGCTACCTAAACTGGAGGGCACCTGGCGCTACCTAAACTGGAGGGCACCTGGCGCTACCTAAACTATCCAGGCCAGCCAGCCCAGCATCACCGCCAGCCAGGCCAGCCCAGCCCAGCATCACCGCCAGCCAGGCCACAGCATCACTGCCAGGCCTTTCGGCACACACATAATCCCCAAGCTAGCCAAAAACAGTATTGCCAAGCCAGCCAAGCACAGCAGCCAGTAGAGGAGAATTCAGAAGCCAGGTGAAAGGTGTCTACCATATTAAGGGGGCATTCTGCCTATTTATGTGAAATGCTGTATATTTATGTGCCTCATGACTGCTGAATTTGTCTTGTTGAGGGCCTCATGGTTACTGAATTTGTCTTGTTGGGGGCCTCATAATTTGTTGGGGGCCTCAAGATTGCTGAATTTGTCTTGTTGGGGGGCCTCATGATTGATGAAATTTGTCTTCATGGGGGTCACATCATTGCTAACTGCAAGACTATGGAAAAAGCTGAATCCTCATCATATGAGACAATAGCATTAAACCTACTTTTTCTGTGTTTGAGACAGCACACTCAGGGGAACAGTATAGCACAGGGCTGCCCAATAGGTCGATCGCGATCTACCGGTAGATCGCGACCGCTTTCTTGGTAGATCGCGGCCTCTCGGCCGCGTCTCGTAAAATTTGTTGCGGCCAGCAGCTCGTGTTTAGCTCCTGGCCAATAAGGATGCATGCGAGGAGAGAGGGAGGAGAGAGGCGGCGCGGCCGCTACGTCATGGCTGGGGGCGGCGACGGGCAGCCGTGCGTGCTTGTAACGTACCCGGCGCCGCCCCCAGCCATGACGTAGCAGCCGCGCCGCCTCTCTCTTCGCCGCCGCTTCTCCCCTGCATCCCATTGGCCTGCCAGAGTCTCTCCTCGCCGCCTCTTCTCCTCTGACTGCCTGCAGGTACATATACCTGGCTAGCCTACACTGGGGGCCCATACACCCGTCTAACTACACTGAGGGCCCATACACCCGGCTAACTACACTGAGGGCCCATACACCCGGCTAACTACACTGAGGGCCCATACACCCGGCTAACTACACTGAGGGCCCATACACCCGGCTAACTACACTGAGGGCCCATACACCCGGCTAACTACACTGAGGGCCCATACACCCGGCTAACTACACTGAGGGCCCATACACCCGGCTAACTACACTGAGGGCCCATACACCCGGCTAACTACACTGAGGGCCCATACACCCGGCTAACTGCACTGAGGGCCCATACACCCGGCTAACTGCACTGAGGGCCCATACACCCGGCTAACTGCACTGAGGGCCCATACACCCGGCTAACTGCACTGAGGGCCCATACACCCGGCTAACTGCACTGAGGGCCCATACACCCGGCTAACTACACTGAGGGCCCATACACCCGGCTAACTACACTGGGGGCCCATACACCTGGCTAACCTACACTGGGGGCCCATATACCTGGCTAACCTACACTGGGGGCCCATATACCTGGCTAACCTACACTGGGGGCCCATATACCTGGCTAGCCTACACTGGGGGCCCATATACCTGGCTAACCTACACTGAGGGCCCATATACCTGGCTAACCTACAATGGGGGCCCATATACCTGGCTAACCTACACTGGGGGCCCATATACCTGGCTAACCTACACTGAGGGCCCATATGCCTGGCTAACCTACACGGAGGGCCCATATACCTGGCTAACCTATACTGAGGGCACGTAACCTATGCTGCAGGCACATATACCTGGCTAACCTACGCGGGGGGGGGGCGTGCCTAGACGTTGGTAGATCTCCTGGCCTCGGCAAATTTTAAAGTAGCTCGCGAGCCGAAAAAGTGTGGGCACCCCTGGTATAGCAGTAGATTGGGTGAATTCAGAATAATCTCACCTCTAGAAGTTGCTGAACCTGCACAGGAGTAGCCAGCCTGTAGGCTTTTATCCCTCTAGCCAGGGATCAGGCACAAAGGCAGCTGGATTCCTCCTTCACTCGGATGGTTGTTGGCAGGCAGCAAGCGGCAATAGCAGCATAGGGGGCGATATTATGGCTGGGAACGCGAAGAATCACTCGCGTTCCCATGCCTGTCGGCCGGTGACGGCCAAACCGGAAGTGTTCGCCGGCGGGTGCAGAAGCATCGGAGCGGGGTTGCGTGGGCACCGATCAGCTGCAGGGGGCTGAGGGAAGCCCCAGGTGAGTAAATCTCTTTTTTTTTTTGATCGACTTAAGGATCACTTTAAGGTTTATTAAAATATATTGCACCGCGTTTCAGGAGACCAAGTCCTCCTTTTCATCAGGCAAAGACACAGAATCCAGCTGCCTTTGTGCCTGATCCCTGGCTAGACGGATAAAAGTCTACACGCTGGCTACTCCTGTACAAGTTCGCCAGCAATTTCTAGAGGTGAGATTATTCTGAATTCACCCAATCTACTGCTGTACTGTTCCCCTGAGTGCGCTCTGTCTCTTATTGTCTCAAACACAGATACTTTTGCCACCGAAGTTGGATACCAAGAGCAGCACCTTTATCCTTCCCCTCTTCCACCCTGCCACGCTGATCGCTACTTCTGTTTGCCGGAAGTAAACCGCCTGCTTCTTTTCCAAACCTACTTTTTCAGCTTTTTAAAACAGAAAATTAAACTGGGAGGTTCTAAAAAAATGAATACATTTTTCAGGAGTAGGATGGATGAAATGGTTTATCTTCACAGTTTATTTTCAACTTGGATTTTCCAAAATGTTCATGTATGAGTTAAAACGTTTGTATTTTAGTTTAAATTGCTGTTGGCACTTTGCGATAGATAAGTGACTTTTGGGTTGCAGTTTGGGCACTCGACCTTCAAAAAGGTTCAACATCACTGTCCTAATCTAATGTCCCACCATTGCTAAGTTCATGCAAACTTGTCTCCACTCGCGACCACACCCACATTCTGGTCCATGACCACACCCATTTTTCGGCACTGACGTAGCCCCATTTTTCGGCACGCTACGCACACAAAATACCCCAAATTTCGGCGCGGCGTGCTACTTCTTCCTCCTCCCCCTTTTTGCCCCCCTTGGAAAATTTTCTGCAGATGCCCATGGCAAAGTATATCAGGTTTTAGCCTGTGTGAGCATGGCTATGGCTGCTGCCTGGATTGCATCAATCTCCCACAAATTCAGGTGCAAGTAGGGAAGGCACAGCCAGCGTCTGTTAAAGAAGATTGCTGACTTTAGCACAGACAGTCTGTTGTGAAGTAAGTAGCATGTGTCTGAGCTCCTAGCCAGGTATTTTACTAGTGGTTTATTTGTCATTCACCAATCAATGAGTTTATAGGTGAATAGTAGAAAGGTAGTAAAAAAAAAAACAAAAAAAAAACCCGGTCAATGCAACAACGCTTTAACCTTTTGCCGACCGCGTCACGCCGATGGGCGTGGCCGCGGCGGCAGCCCCAGGACCGCCTAACGAGAATTGGCGTAAAGTCCTGGGGCTCTGTTTTGCAGGAGATCGCGCACGCATCTCCTGCTTGGTGGGCAGAGCTGAGCTGAGCTCCGCCTTCAGTCTCCGAGCGGCCATCGCTGCTCGAAAGACTGTTACACGGCGAAGCCGCCGTGTGTTTACTTGTACAGCGCTGCCATCAGCAGCATTGCTGTACTGGGTACAGCCGTGTGACACGGCTGTCCCCCTGGGGGACAAGAGAGTGATCAGCTCTCATAGGCAGAAGCCTATGACAGCCGATCGCCGTGATTGGCCGGCTGGGGGGAGGGAGGGGATTTAGTTAAAAAGAAGGAAAAAAAAAAGTAATATAAAAAAAAACAAATATTTATTTAAAAAAATTAAACACAGGGGGGACGATCAGACCCCACCAACAGAGAGCTCTGTTGGTGGGGAGAAAAGGGAGGGGGGATCACTTGTGTGCAGAGTTGTATGGCCCTGCAGCTTGGGCTTAAAGCTGCAGTGGCCAATTAAACAGAAAATAGCCTGGTCACTTGGGGGGTTTGACACCATGGTCCTCAAGAGGTTAAGAAAGGTTCGATCAACCTGCAGAGATTGATTGAGTGGGCTGCTGCTTTTCATTCTGTTTCTGTTATTCCAATTTGCTAAATATTTTGTTCCGATTGATCATTCATTTAACCTTGATACTAAAATGGGTTCATACCATTTACTAAATCTCTTGGCTTTCATTGATGTGTTTCTGACATAAGCATCTGTTGTCAATAACAAGCTCAGGCAGCACCACACCCTTGCCATCATGCACTGTATCTACAAATCTGCATTGATGCGGATGTAAGACCAGCACACGACTATCCTCACCATGTAATATTCAGTGTTTTAGCAGTTTCCAGGAAAAAAGATTCATATCAATACCAATACTCATTTATAACAGATTAGCGTGGATTCAGAGGAGTATATAAAAAGACTCTGTAACAAAATTGTCATCCTTTTTTCTACTATCCTACAAGTTCCTAAACCTATTCTAATGTGCTGTGGCTTACTGCAGCACTTTCTACTCTCACCATCTCTAATAAATCAACTTATCTCTCTCCTGTCGGATCTGTCGCCCTGTGTCTGGAAGGCTGCCAACTCTTCGGTGTTGTTGATCTGTTATGCACCCCCCCCCTCCAGGCCCCCTCTATGCACACTCCTGTGTGTGTTATTTACATTAGGCTGCCTCTCTGCTCTCTTATCAGTGAGAGAAGAGACCTGCTTTTACAAGTTACCTCTGTTAGGCTGTGAAAGGAGCTGGCTGGGCTGTCACATACATTACTGAGGAATTACAGACGCCGGGCACAGCTGTCTGCAGAAAGAAACAATCTGTCTGTCACTCTTCAGGGGGAAGAAGATAAACACACAAATGATCTCTTGAGATTCAAAAGGAAGGCTGTATACAGCCTGCTTGTGTATGGATGCATTTTCTATGTGTGGACATACTGTACATCAACCTACTTCCGGTTTAGGTGGCCATTTTGTTTATAAACACACTTTTTTAAACAGTTTTTGACTACTTTTAATGCGGCGGGGAGCGGAGATGTCCCCTAATGCACTGGTATGTTTGCTTTTGTGCGATTTTAACAATACAGATTCTCTTTAAGAAGGCATTGCTCTTCCTCTTTGTGAATACTACCTTCCTCTTTGTTGAGCCTCCACCATTAACATTTTTTGATTCAGTGTCCCAGAACAAGTATGCAGATCAGATATCCTGGCTCCACTGGTTGCATGCTGGTTCCAGGTGTGTATCTCAGAGGTTTAAGAAGTTCAGGAAGATAGCAAGACAACTTGCATTTTAGGATTAATTAGCATAACATGTGGACATCTGTACAATCCTGATCACTGTGACAAATGAGACCACTCTCTGCTTTCTGTATCCTAATCCTGCTCTCAGATTTATTTCCCTGCAGTACAGCAGCGCATACTGAGTTCCTGTTTTTCAGTCAAGATGTGGAAGCATTATGAGAGCTCTCTAGTCAGTAAGGGATTAGTGTTTATGTATTATCAGCTGGCAGAGAACTGGCAATGCAGATAAGGAGTATGAATGAGGATTAGTATTGCACTACATATAAACAAAGCTGTTTAGTACTTTTTCAGTGTCTTTGTAGGATTCAAATGACCAATCAGTAGTTTTACAGAAAGTTGGAAAAATAGTCAACCTTTAAAGAGGAACTTTATCTAAGAATTGAACTTCATCCCAATCAGTAGCTCATACCCCCTTTCCCATGAGAAATGTTTACCTTTTCTCAAAAAGATCATCAAGGGCATTTGTATGGCTGATATTGCGGTAACACCCCTCCCACAGTGTGACGCCATGACCTTGGTCTTGACAGTTTTTTCTTTTTATGAACCTCTTTGCATTGTGGGAAATAATATATATCTTTTTTTCCAACTGCCAAACTAACAGAATCTCTATCTGTGCATAGAACTCTCAGTAACAAACATTCTGGACAGATCACCTGGCAGAACTAAAGATGTCACCACCAGTGACAAATTTCAGAATTTAAATCTGAGAGGAAAGATTTTACAATGGGCAAACATTGACTCAATAATCTATGAATTAATATTGTAAAAAAATAAGCAATCTTATTCATGTATGTTATTTTCACTACAGTTCCTCTTTAATGGGAATCTGTCACAAAGCAGAAAATAAAAAGTAACACTTAAGAGATTTAATGAGGTTATATTAGTTACGACAGTTCTTCAGATCTTTCATGCAATCTGAGTTGGAGAGAAGGACTGTTTTACTTGAGGCTAATCAAACCAGCATCTTTCCTTATTCGAAGGTCCCTTGAAAGTATAAGAAAAGTATTCTTTACAAACTATCTTGTCCTTTAAAGGAATACTGTAGGGGGTCGGGGAAAATGAGTTGAACTTACCCGGGGCTTCTAACAGTCCCCCGCAGACGTCCTGTGCCCGCGCAGCCACTCACCGATGCTCCGGCCCCGCCTCCGGTTCACTTCTGGAATTTCAGACTTTAAAGTCTGAAAACCATTGCGCCTGTGTTGCTGTGTCTTTGCTCCCACTGACGTCACAAGGAATGTACTATGCAGGCACAGACCATACT
The DNA here is from genome assembly GCF_040937935.1 of Hyperolius riggenbachi. Lineage (NCBI taxonomy): Eukaryota > Metazoa > Chordata > Amphibia > Anura > Hyperoliidae > Hyperolius > Hyperolius riggenbachi. Next base: position 188,413,058 of record NC_090646.1, on the reverse strand, counting down.
GGGCCTGTGCAGTAAGCTCCTGGTGACGTCAGCGGGAGTCGGGACACGGCAACGCAGGCGCAGTGGTTTTCAGACTTTAAAGTCTGAAATTCCAGAAGTGAACCGGAGACTGGGCCGGAGCATCGGTGAGTGGCTGCGCGGGCACAGGATATCTGCGGGGGACAATTAGAAGCCCCAGGTAAGTTCAACTAATTTCCCTCGACACCCCTACAGTATTCCTTTAAATGGCAAGCTGTACAATCGTTTTCAGAAATGCAGGAATGAGATGTAATATTGTTGGAGCAGGTGTAGAGCTGTGTAAGGATAAGTCTTTCTCTAAGTGTCACAGGTCTAAAACTACCTAAAATGGTGTTGACTATGGTGTTAATACGGAACAGGATTATGTGTGGCCCTCTCTTGGGAACACGGACTTGCATTTATAATGTCATATGCTGACAGGTCATAAATAATACACAAGAATGACAGGAAGACGGTGTTTTAGTGAACACTTCTCACACTTCTTACTGTCTATGTGGCAGGCACTTACTGTATATTGTGGCAGATAAATAATTGATCAAGTTTCCCCACTGTAGAAAGTGCCATAGCACAGCTGTGCTGAGTGAGGACAGTGACATGGCTTTATTTGTCTGGAATTTGGTATTTTTGTGCAGGCTAACAATGTTACCAATCTTTTAAGGTACGCGTACACTATGCCATGTTTTGATCAAAATGTTCATACAATTACTAGGACTGAGTGTAATCTTTTTTTTTTTTTTTTTTCTCAAAATCTAAATAACATGCAAAACTCAGGAAAGGCTGTTATTTTTATTACGTTGGCAGGAACGGAAGGAAACTGCCACATAGCTTCACACTGCAGAAGATTACTGGCTTATCTTTAGCTAAAATGTATTTATAGGGTGTCTATACTAAAAGGGCATGAAGCAGGATAGATGAGAATGAATATATACATACATACATACATACATATACAGTGCTCAGCATAAATGAGTTCACCCCACTACATTTGTCAGAAATCCTTTAGTTTCCTTTCACTAGCAACATTTTCTATGAAATACTGTACTACAAAGTGCTCCTACATTAGGCTATTGATTGCAAACAAGATTTGTTAATTTACACACACAAAAGTGATTTTCCTAACAAATTAATTCAAGCCCATGTTGCAAAAATAAGTACACCCCAATTATAGTCTTAGGAGAAAAGCCACACTTAAGACTTCAAAATTCTAATTACCAGGCATTCAACCACAGGTGTGAGTCTAATGATTCATTTAAGAGGTGTCCAGCAGACAGGTGACTATAAAAGGGCTTTCCATTTAATGCTGTCAGCAATGGCTCCACATGGAAGAGAAATGGCAAACATTTTGAGAAAGGAAATCCATTACTTTGCACAATAAAGGTGAGGGCTACAAGACGATCAGCAAAGCTTTACATATCAGTCAACATACTGTAGCAAAATTGATCCAAAAATTTAAGAAAGATGGAAGTGCAACCATCTTACAGAGACGTCCACGGAAGTTAACATCTCGACAGGAGTGTCTTATTCTGATGAAAAGGGTTGAAGAAAATCGCCATGCAAGTTCACTGCAGTTAGCAAAAGCAGTAGAAAGCCAAACTGGAGTGACCTTTTCCCGTGACCCCTTATGGCGCACACTGCAGAGGAATGGTATGCATAGGTATCGTCCATGAAGGAAGCCTCTCCTAAAGCCCATGCACAAAAAAATGCCTAGAATTCGCTTGGGCCCATGCTGAAAAAGATAGACTACTGGGAGTCTATACTCTGGAGTGATGAGACAAATATCACTGTTTTTGTAACTAATGGTTTCAAAACTGTATGACATTGTAAAGGTGAGGATTTCAAAGAAAAATGCATGGTGCCTACAGTAAAACATGATGGTGGCAGGGTCCTTATGTGGGGCTGCATTTCATTGATTGATTTCATTGAGGGAGCTGAATTTCATTGATTGTATCATGAACTCAGCAATGTACTGCTCTATACTGAAGGAGAAGATGCTGCCATCACTCTATGCACTTAGTCGTTGTGCACGTTTCCAACACAATGATCCAAAACACATCTAAAGATACTGTTGCATTCTGAAGAAGAACAGGGTGAAGTTGATTGAATGGCCAAGTATGCCTCCTTATCTGAACCCAATCGAACACCTGTGGGGAATTCTGAAGGGACAAGTTGAGCATCACTCTCCATCCAGCATCCAGGCTCTAAAAGAGGTTATTCTTGAAGAATGGAAAAAGATAGATGTTGCAATACGTTGCCAACTTGTTCATTCCATGCCTAGAAGACTTGGTGCTGTCCTTAAAAATCATGGAGGTCATTCAAAATACTAGATGTAGTAGTTTTTATTGTGGGGTGTATTCATTTTTGCTTCAACCAATTTGAGAAAAACTTAAGATTTTGTGATCTAAGATATATTATTAACCTTAATTTCATGTTATGGAGTTAAACAAGGGTTCAATAAAACTCAGCCTTGTGAACATTTGGACATTTTTCTGTGCTTATGTTCTGTCTCTAATTAAGTCTCTGCCCCGGAATGAGAATGCAGATCAGATGCTTTGACTCTGCTCTGGCTCAATTGACTCCATGCTCGTTGCAGGTATGTGTCTCAGAAACAACTAAAGCCTCAGCGCCCTTTCACCCCGGGCCGTTGCTGTACCCACCGCCTGTTACTGGTGAAGCGATGCGGTGCGGCGGAAGCAACGCATCGCTGGTTTACAGAGTGAAACCAGCCTGAAGCTTCGTATGACACCCAGGACACTGGTGTTGTTTATAAGGGAATGAAGATGGCAGCCTCTGTATTCCTCTCACTTCAGGTTTCCTTTAAACACTTAAGATTCAAGGATTCAAGGACGTGTGCATTCATTTAACTGTGAATGAGTGCTGCTAATAGCACCACTCATTCATGAAACCAAGAAAAAAAAAAAAAAAAAAAGATTAAATTGACAGCGTCTCCATTAAATAATAAAGTGTTTCTCTTCCCTCCCCAAGTAAAATATTAACTCCTACCTAACTAATTAACCCCTTGTGTCACCTATACTTAGCCCTAATACTAGCGGACACGTGTAATGGCTGCCGCCACTAGCGATCGCACGCCATCGATAGGGCGACCTCTCCGGGACCCAACATTGTACATATGCATCGATGTGCTGTTGCCTAACAATGTATCCGTACAGCACTGGGGTCCCCAAACTGTGTGCCATAGCAATCGGGTCCAATCGCTACACGCGCAAACTGGCGATAATGGTACGCAACATTCCCAACTGGTGATTAAATATGGCATGTAGGGTATCAACTTAACCCGGGAAAAGACAAGTAACCTATTTTGATATGTTTTATATTTGTGGCACTTATCATGTAGAATTTGAGAAGGGTGAAATATGAAAAAAAATTGTATTTTCTTCACTTACGCCTATTCTTTCCATATCAAATGCCCGTGAAATTAAATCTTGAAAACAAATATTAACCAAAGAAAGCCTACATTGTCCTGAAAAAAACTACATGTGTATGTCTTTGATGGCATAAGTAATCAAAAAGTTATTGATGTATCAATAGTGACAGCTGAAATTACAAAATTGTCAGGCATCTTACAAAAGTGTCAGGCATCTTAAAGGGGAAAAAACCCTGGAATACGAAGTGGACAAGTCCCTGTTGTTCACAGGGTGGTGGCATAATCGAGGTAGAGTTATGTTCCCCTTGACCCAGACCCCATAACAGCCCTTATGGCACACCCCTTGGAGGAGTGAAAACCTCTAATCAAAACAGCATTCTGTAAAGCTGGTGTCTCTCCCAAAGGTAATCAAATGTCTTTTTACTGATCCAAGGATGTCCCCTTTTACCACTTATGTAGATGTGGTGCTTCAAAGTATAAATACATGTATGGAGACAACAAAAGAAAGGGGACTCTTTCAGTAATGAGATAAATGCAAATGATGCTTTAATATGGATAAACTTAAAAGTACAGTATGGTACATTCACTTCTGTAGGTCCTAATCCACGTAAGACCTACTAGCAAATCTCGCTTCCCACGTCGGTGGTACTTCAATCACAGTCAGCCAAATCATCAGGCAGTAGTGCCCGCTCTCAGCCTGTCCGGTTTGGCCTTCTGCCATCGTCAGGGGTGCTGAGAGGAATCAGGCAGTGTCCTTTATAAATAAAAATATAATCACTTACTGTCCCCAGTGTATACTATGTCTGCTCTGGCATCCGGCTGATGTGCTGGGGAGTTTCCGCCAGAAGTTCCCCATGCGTTTCAGCACATTATCCCAAAATCCTTTTCTGTGCTTTGTGATACAGTCATACATACACTATGCAAAACATTCACTTTATAGAACCCATGCACTATATTGACCATTTTTGTATTGTCTTAAGGATTTAATAGTTATAATCTACGATGCTTCTGCAGTGAATACATTAAATAGATAATGAGCAGCTCAAGATGCAGTAGACTAAGTACTTTTGCAGATACCCATCAACATGATGTACAGTAACTCTACTTGGAGTAAGCAAGTATCACATTACTACCATGCATTGGATAGTCAGTATAATCAGTCACCCTCTGCCCACCCCCCTGTCGATTACCATATCTGCCCATATGCCCCGAGACATAAACAAATGGGACTACTTGCCTGAGCAGAGTCAGTGTGCTAGTGGAGTGCTACAAGGGATGCTATATTATGCCAATACTTCCAACAACCAGTAACTTGTATAGGGCAGGGTTTGCACACTGTGCTGGAATTATTATTCATTTTTCTGTTAAAAAAAATGTAGTAAAAGCACAACCCTTGTGATTTTTCTTAGTACAGAATTTTTTGTTTGTGTTAAAATGGAGCTCCAAACAAATCTTCATTTTACTGTAATATTTCCAGTGAAAAAGATACAGCCCATGGTGTAAGGCTCTGTCCTAAACCTGCCATGATTGGTGGGTCTAACCTGCTGCGGCTATGATTATAACCCCATACTAAAAGTCTGTCTTTACCTTTGCATTATTTGAAATACACACCCAGGAGAAAGTCACTAATTAGTGGATAACTTAAGGATACTAAAGTTACAAAAATACTTTATTTACTATGACTATGCACCATTTACTCTTTTTATATTAACACACCGCAGTGGATTAACTTTGTCGGCTTTGACGAATTCTCCCTAAGAGAATATCAGGCATGCCCACCAGAAATGGTATACTGGGCACAACGCAAAGAACAATAATCCTTCGCTACTCCAACTTAAAAGAAAAGTTATGAGTGGATTTCTACTTTTTAAACAAAAAAAAAATTTGAAAAAAAATGTAATATTAAATGTGTGGTATTTTTTCTTCCTGGAGATGTGAAAGCTGGCTGCGATGTGGACCTAAGTGAATCTGGAGAATGGGAGGTGAAGACCATAACCAGCGCATTGAAGCTGTATTTAAGGTCAGTAGTCACTTTTCCATATGTACTGCCATGTTACTGTCATGGTTAGGAGAACAGTTACTGTTCAAAATATAGGACCATATTGACTATATATTACTATTATATACAGGACTGTGGAGTCGGTACAAAAATCTTCCAACGCCGACTCCTCAGTGTATGAAACTCCAACTCCAACTCCGGGTACCCAAAATGACTCCGACTCCTTAGTCTACCTAACAGGGCTGTGGATTTTGTACAAAAAACATCCAACTCCTACTCCTCAGTTTATGAAATCAACGACTCCGGGTGCCCGAAATTGCCCAGACTCCGACTCCTCGACTCCAACTCCGTCTCCACAGCCCTGATTATATATGGATAACCTGATACTTCAGTCTTAGGATCCCACAGAGAGTAGTCTACCAGTGCCTTATTTTCTGCTTTTTTTTTTTTTTTTCATAAAAGGAATATTGTTAAACTTTCACTGAACCTGTTCACATTTTGGTCAAAGTCCTCCCGAAAAATGGGTCTGGAATATCCTGTAGGCAAGTTCTGCCTGCTTTTGATGTGTCTGCCAAGCACCAATACTACAATAATCATCACCTCCAGTTCAGTTCAGCCTTGTGTATTCAGTGCACCCAGGACTGTTGTAAATATAAATCCCGTGTTGGCAGTGGGGTTGGTTTCACCAGGGGAGAGGACATATTGGTTTATTATAGCTGTTTGCTTAAGATTGTATGTTATTTGAGCAGAGCTTAGTTCAAGCTAAGCAAACAGAAACATGATTTGCACAATGACATACACGATTATACTGTGCAAAGGAGCCACCACAGAAACTATGTCCAGGATGATCGGATTGAGGAGGTATACTGTGCAGTATTTGTTTTGGAACAGTCTATTTATATGCAGTGTTAGCCCTTTATGTGTTTTATACTTGTATTTTGTGTTTAGAAAATAATGCAGAAGGATATCTACTTTGTAAGGTGTACTATTAATTAACAGTAGTTGTTATGATTGGAGAGTAGTCTAGGTTGGCTGTTTAGATGAATTTTACAGTACTTTTGAATGGTGGGGTTAAGGATTAGACATTCTTTGGGGCTGTTATCATGGTCCTGTCTCCTCAACTGTGAGAATGTTCTCACTTCCTGTGCAGACAGGGAGTGGGTAAATCTCTCTAGGAGTGATGGAGACTGAAACAAACAAAAAAACATTTTTGGTAGCATACAGAATGATTAGAATCCCTGACTTGTTTTTATTGTCATGTCACATTTCCTGTCCCCAGCACTACCAGCTTTCATATTAAAGCCACAAAACTTCATAGAGGTCCTAGGGGGAAGTGAGAGGCAATAGCTTTCTGGGAAACTGCACATGCACAATTTCTATGTTGATCTGTTAGGATGTTTGTTAGATGTAGCCGTTTTAATACAGCACAAAGCTGATGGCATGTAAAGGACTCCCACGGCGAAGCAATAAATCTCTCTTTACTTACGTGGGGCTTCTTCCAGACCCTAGAGGTCCTTTGGATCCCTCGCCGCAGCTCTGGTCTTTCCTGTTGTCCTGCTGGCTGCCTGTAAGTATCGCCGTCCCATCTGCAGGTCAATGACAGCGCGGGCACACGCAAGTGCCCGCACGCAAAGGTCTCCACGTCATCGGACACGTACTCCAAGTGCAGTACTATGGTGCAGGTGCAGTACACGCCCGGTGGGTGCTTGCATGCACAGAAGCCAGGGTTGTGGAGTCGGTATTTTGGGCACGTGGAGTCTGAGTCGGTGGTTTCAATAAACCGAGGAGTTGGATGATTTTTGTACCGACTCCACAGCACTGACCTAAGCGCCGACCGGCCAAAGGGTCGGCAATACTTACGGGTGGCCAGCGAGACACCGCATAAGACCGAAGCTGCAGCGAGGTACCCAAAGGACTTCTAGGAGCTGGATGTAATCCCAGGTAAGTAAAGATAGATTTACTGCTTCGCCTCCGGAGTCCATTAACCACTTAAGGACTGCGGTGTTAAACCCCCCTAAAGACCAGGCCATTTTTTACAAAATGGGCCACTGCAGCTTTAAGGCCTAGCTGCAGGGCCGCACAACTCGGCACACAAGTGATTCCCCCCCCCCCCCTTTTATCCCCACCAACAGAGCTTTCTCTTGGTGGGCTCTGATCACTCCCCCAATGTCTATTTTTTGGTACATATTTTTTTCTTTTTTTTTCCTAATAAATGTATTAATTTATTTTTTGGGTAAGAATGGTTAGCAGTAGAGTTGGAAACAGCAGTTATTTCCCACAATGCAACAAGGTTCACAGACAGAAACTGTCTGGATCATGATCTTGACATCATTGTGGGAGGGGTCACAATATCAGCCATAGAGACCCCTCTGATGATCTATTTTCAATCCTGGGTTAAAGTTCCTCATTAGCGCTTGATTTTATTTTTTTATGAAGCATTGCATTACTGCACGTCTATGAAATGCAGCTATAACTATGTACCTGTAATAGGGCATTCACGCTGCTTTTTGGTGCGCAGAGTAGGTTTTTCTTCTATTCAAAAGTCAAATCATTTATTTTAAAATGTTTTGCTGTGCCCTATCATATAGTGGGAAGTATGGCAGTTCACTGTTACTAATAAAATGTATGTACTCCAATTACTGTACTATACGTTACATTTCATGCTGCATAAATGATTGTGATGTTTTTTTCTGCAAGGTTTTAGAACAATAGTTGTATGTAACATTCCTCAGAGCTATGCAGCAGTTACCATGCCTTAATGCATCTCTAATTGTCTCTGTGTGAGCAAATACTAATGTTGCATAACCAGTATATTTGCAGTGACTCAACAGGCATTGTGTTAACTTTGAGCTGTCCTTGTATTTCCAGGAGCCTGCCAGAACCACTGATGACATACGAGCTGCATGAAGAGTTCATCAATCCTGCCAGTAAATATTAACTTTATTTATTGTTTGTTCGTTATCAGCAAGTCTGTGGCAGTAGCAAATTTACCGGTGTTAAAGGAGAATCCCAAACTGCACCAAGCTGTTTCCAACAAAGCAAAAATTGCCAAGGTTACCTATTCTGTCACTAGTAAGCAAATAAATATATAAGGCAATACGAGCTGGATTACTCTCTATCAGTTCATTCTTTATATAACTATTAAAGTTACACACTAAAGCAGCCACATTTGATGCAGCTGGTCTAAAAGAAAAAATATAAAAATACTGATCAGCCAAAACATTAAAATCGCATATCTAATAATGTGTAGGTTTCCCTTGTGCCACCCAAAACCGCTCTGACCCATAGAGGAATGGGCCCTATGTGAATTCTGAAGGAGTCATGTGGTACCTGGCACAACAGCAGAAAAATCCTTTAATTACTGTAAGTTGCAAGCTGTGGCCTCTATCGATCTGACTTGTTTTCCAGCCACATCTCACACGTGCTAATAATAATAATCCAAACATTTGTATGGTTAAAGCAAAATGGACGCTTTTAAACCATTGTTTTGCATTAGCAGAAGATCGGTATATGCCAGCAGGTGCTGGACACATACATATGCATGCATGCATGGCTGCCTAACGCCGCCAAAGGGCTGCCGTTAAGGGGTTAATTTCTGGGGAATTGGTTATCATACTAGGCTACCTTCTTTTTTTTTTTTTTTTTTTTTTCCCTGTGTGGTCTAGTTCTGATGCTTATAATAATTCTAACCTTTGGTAAGCGCTTTTCTCCTGTCAGATTCAAAGCAATTCAGAGGCAGCCACTAGAATGCACTCACCAAGCAGTAGCAGTGTGTTAAGGAGTCTTGCCTAAGAGCTCCTTTTCTGAATAGGTACTAGCTTACTGAATAGATCCCTGATCTGCTTACATGCCCATTATAGGCACATCTTTCAGAGCACTGCGCCATGCTGCTTTGTGCAGTTCCAAAGTTCATGAATTAACCTGATCAATATGACTTTTAGAATTCAGTTTTGGGTGTCATTAGGTGTTTTAAAAATGAGTTAACAAGATCACCTTCCTTATTCCTCCAACTTCAGTGTCCTCTGTAAAGTAGCCGTTACATATTTGTGCCATTCTTGACTTGGAAGTCATTCGCTTTGCACCTCAGCTGCTCCCCTTTTAGGTCACAGGAGAAACCATGTATTAAATAAACATGCTACTTAAAATGATGCACATTTTATAAATCTAGAAATAATGACTATTAAACATGGCTCTGGACACATTTATCCTAAATTGTAATTTATTCTTTCTTAGCAGAATATAATATAATGTGAATGAGAAATGTGTAAATGGATTGAAGTAGCTGTGGAATAGATGAGGTTTTAACTTGCTTGAGATGTTTCTCTGGTACCTTAGGCATTTTAATAATCAAATTATGTTGCTTATTGACCTGGATAGATTTCAGCAGAATGAGGAAGAAAGGTGATGTGCCCAGAATATTGAGTGATGTCTGAAGCAGTATGTGCTTCATCTTTCAACCTCTTGTGTTCTGCAGCTCTCATTAAACCATCTGTGTACCGGTTCTCCTAACGTCACACCGACTTTATGGCTCGGCCTCGCGTAGCCAGAGTGTGCGGCTGGGTTTAGTGGTGAAGTATTTCCAAATAAATACACCTCTGACTGCAGAAGCAGAGGCGAATAGAGAGGCAAAAGTTAATAATTAGTTACATTTTTGGGTGTAAGCACACAAACAAAACCAGTACATTTCTTGCTTCCTGCAGCAAATGAAATCTAATACAATTTGCTTTTGATCATTGTTATTACACAGCCTAGTTAGCTTAGGTTTAACAGTTTAGTGTACTATGCAGCTGATTTTATTGCTAAAGTCTACCTTCAGCTTAAAGGTTTTTTTTTTTAGATATGGAAAAAGTTGAGTAAGGGATTGATCTTTTGTCCTTTGTTTTTTTTATTGCTGTCTTTGCCCTGCTTTGGTAAATGTCATTTTGCATTCTGTCAGGCTTATGGTTCTTCATTAGTGATAAACAAAGACATATCCTAAAGCTAGGAATACACTGTACCATTGTTTTAAATAAATTGAATGTTATCGTGCAGCTGATGGCGCTGTAGATGGCATCCATGGACACATTAAGGATCTAATGAATACTCCACAAGCTTATTTTAGACAGTTTATTCACAACACTGGTTGTGCATAGCAGTAATTTGTTGGGGCATAGCAGTAATTGTTAACAATCAGATGGAAGATAGAGTCGCAGTGTGGAATTCTGATCAAGAGTTGATCGACTTTGTACAAGGTGGTAAAATGAATGTCCAGTTGTAAAATAATCAATTGTGTGCAAGACTGGGCCGCCATTGCATGGTGGATGGACACATTTACTGTCCTGCTTTCTGTGGTATGGAATAGTGCAAGAGACACTGTGGAAAAAGGCATTGGACTCAGTTCTGCACGTTCCGTGATGTACTACAAAAAGATTACACAGCAACCCCTAAAGGTGCCCACAAATGATAGAATCTTGATTGTACAATTTTACCACGTCTATGTAATAAGAGCGACTACCTAAATTATCCACTCAGTCTATTCACTGAGTTTACTCTTCTGCTACATAGATTTGGTAAAATTAGACAGTGAAGATTGTATCATTAGTGGGAACCTTAATGGTGGGAACACACAATGCAATTTCCCTCCCAATCGTCGGTAATCGGGCAGTTATTAAGAGGCTTCCCTCTACTGATAGAGGGAGGGAGATAATATGCAGTGCCGTACAATACATAGGATTACAGACAATAACAGGGGTGACCGACAGCACAATACAGGTAATAGACAATAGATACAACAATACAGGTAATAAAAAAGCAATAAGATGCACAACACAATACAGATAGTAATACAATACAATGATAATACAGCGACGTTGAATGTTTTTATCCCTACAGGTACACTTTAACTACTTGCCGACTGCTCCACGCCAATTGGCGTGAGCAGTGCAGCAGCTCCAGGACCGCTCCACGCCGTTTAGCGTGAACGGCCGTCTATGGGGCTAGCAGGAGATCGCACGCACGCTGCGCGCGCATCTCCTGCTCGGAGGGTGGAGCTCCGCCCTGCCTTCAGTCTCCGAGCGGCGATCGCCATCCTGGAGACTTAGACAGCAAAACCGCCGTCTAATAGGGTAGTACAGCTCTGCGATCAGCAGCAGCGCTGTACTGGGGACAGCCGTGTGACACGGCTGTCCCCCTGGGACATTAGAGAGCGGTCGGCTCTCACAGGCAGAAGCCTATGACAGCCGATCACCATAATTGGCTGGCTACGGAGAGGGAGGGAGGGGAGATAATAAAAAAACATTTATTATAAAAAAAGCAATAAATATATGTAAAAAACAAACATCTGGGGGCGATCAGACCCCACCAACAGAGAGCTCTGTTGGTGGGGAGAAAAGGGGGGAGGGGTCACTTGTGTGCTGTGTTGTACGGCCCTGCAGCTTGGCCTTAAAGCTGCAGTGGCCTATTTTACTAAAACTGGCCTGGTCACTGGGGAGGGGGGGGGGGGGGGGTTAACACTGCGGTCCTCAAGTGGTTAAACCTAACTACATATTTTTCTTTGTTTTTCTTCTACAGAAAGTGGAAGCCCGGAGTCTCGAGTAAATGCCATTCATTTTTTAATTTACAAACTTCCTGAGAAAAATCGAGAAATGCTGGACTTGCTCATCAAGCACTTAGCACAGTATGTAACCTCTGTGTCACCTCTGTACTACAAATTGCAGTGCTGCCTTTGTGTTGTTGTATTTTGCCTTGTGTATTCCATTCAAATAGAATGCTGGGAAGTTCCATTGACTCGGGTACTCACTAGGAACATTTATCATTGATATATTTTTAAAAATATTTGTTTATTAGACGTTATTGGCTGCAAAAGTTTGTTCTTTGAGTCTGAAAGATAGGTAGACAGATTACTTGATTAATCATTTCAATTCAGTGCTAGGCTCTGAAAGAGATTGTGTAGTATTGCTAACACAAGAACACGTGAAAATTCCTTCTGACAGTTCAAGTCCTTACATGAAACTTGGTGTTTAAATGAGTAGAAAATGCTATTTTAGAAAACCTTCAAAGCATAACTAAGAGAAAAAAAGATATTCTAACCAGTGTATCTTGGGAAATTCTGTTTTTTATGTATTCTGCGGTTCTTCAGGCTTAAAAATAGAGGGGATAAGGCAGCACTTAGGTGTGGGGACTGGGGCCCACATGCAATTCATTTTTCCCCCTGACTTTTCTCCTAAGTGATATTTTTACAGCTTGTCCATGAAATATGTTTTAAACCACCAGCAAGTAAGAAATTACTTAAAATAATGTCTATGGTACTTTTCCGCATACTATTTTGTGCTTTTTCAATTCTAGCGTGCTGAAAAATTATTTTAAAGATAAGATTAAAAATTATCTCCTAGGAGAAAACTTAGAAGAAAAGGTGAATTACATATGGCCCTGTGTGTGCTAAAACCCACCTTCTCTGCGCCAGAGACTGATAAGCAAAAGAAGGGTTTGGGTCAGTACCACCAGTAATCATAAAACAAGCTCTTTTATTGAAAAAGGTTAAAAATCCATACAGGAGTGAAAAGGAGCCAGCTTCTCAGATGACAGCTTGCTGTTTCAGGCAATTGCCCTTTGTCAAGCACTAGTAGTAACTTGGCTTATTGCTTGACAAAGGGCCATCGCCTGAAACAGTGCACTGTCCAAGAAGCTGGCTCCTTTTTGAATCCTGTATGGATTTTTAACCCTTTTCAATAAAATAGCTTGTTTTATTATTACTGGTGGTGCTGATGCAAACCCTTCTTTTGCTCATTCTGGCTTACACATGTGGAGTTTTAGGCAGATGTGCAGAGCTGAATGCAACTGCTGAAAAATCATAATACATACACCAGGTGGGGTCAGATGCAGGATACTATATGGACTTCTAGGTTCCTCCATTAGTGCTAAAAAATAGACGAGTGAAAAAAGTGGACAGATAGATACATAGATAACATGTATATACGGTACTTATGTCAGTGAGCTGCATTAAGTATTTTATGGAAATCTCACATGATAGTTGGTCGCCCCTTTCCAATCATGACTGTTACCAACGTTATGTTTGAACTACATTTCCCACAATGCCATTCTCCCTCAGCCACTCTGGGAAATCCCTTGAGCATAAGTATGGAGATAAGCAAATGATCATGTGATCATGGGTATTGCATATAGCGAGAAACCATTGTTTTTTTTTTAACCCGAGGTGGGATTTACTTATGCTAGTGGGGCACAGAGGCTGGTTGTGCACACTAACACCAGCCTCTGTTGCCCCATGGTTTGCCACCAAGACCCCCCCCCCCCCCCCCTGCGCGCCGCTATACCCCCCGCTGTGCTGGCGACACGCAGCGTGTCGCCAGCACAATGTTTACCTCTGCCTGTCTGTTAGCGCCGCTCCCCCGCCTCCTCCGTATCGGCGCTACCCGCCCGAGTCCCTTCCCTCCTGCTGATTGGAGGGAAGTGACGCGGGCGGGTAGCGCCGATACGGAGGAGGCGGGGGAGCGGCGCTAACAGACAGGCAGAGGTAAACATTGTGCTGGCGACACGCTGCGTGTTGCCAGCACTGCGGGGGGTATAGCGGCGCGCAGGGGGGTCTTGGAGGCACACCATGGGGCAACAGAGGCTGGTGTTAGTGAGCACAACCAGCCTCTATGCCCCACTAGCATAAGTAAATTCCACCTCCGGTTCTCTTTAAAAAAATGTTGCCATAAAAAGCATAGTAGGTCAATTTTGCAACTTTAAAAATCTCAACATAAAAAACATGGCTTTTGTCAACTAAACAGCTTTAATGTTAGTAAGTTTGAGGTATTGGCACTTGAAAATTCAAACTTACTAGATTTTGCATGAGGCTCCTGCTTTTGCAGTCCATTCATGTTGTGTTGGATTTCCTTTGTCAGTGCCAACTTCAATGAGATTCTTCTAATGTGCCAAAGTAGCTCAGGTTTTCTGTTGGTTAATATTCCAGGACTGTTGCACTGAAATGTTTTCACTACTGTAGTTAGTTGTCAGAATTCCATACACAAGCACATATAGTAATCATACTTTTCCTTACTGTTTCAAGTGTTTCTAGTCATGCCAAGAAGAATCTGATGACAGTTGCTAATCTGGGAGTGGTGTTTGGTCCTACTTTGATGAGACCTCAAGAAGAAACTGTAGCGGCCATTATGGACCTGAAGTTTCAGAACATTGTTGTTGAAATACTTATTGAAAACCACGAAAAGGTATTTACCACGCTGCATGTACGCTACTGTTGCCTGAAAGGGATCCTGTCAGGATGATTGTTTCCTGGCACAGGTGCCAGTGCATGTACACTGGAAGCAGTGCTATTTCTAGGCTGGTAGCTGTTGATGATGCTGCAAAGCTGACCTGCCCCTGGAATTAAAACAAATTCCACTCATAGGAAGTGACAATTTCCAGTACTGGGTGACAGTCAATCAGTAAGGACTCCACTTTTTTTTTTTTCCTTTGCATTTTTGAAATCACAAGAAGCATGCCTTTTCCACAGAAAACCCATCGTAGCATCCCTAATTATTTGCTGTGTATTTTTTTCCAAATGTAATCACAAATGTGACCCATAGAACTGATATTAAAAATGGAAAAAAGGTTCGTTTTTTTTTTTTTTTTTTTTTTTTATTTATAGATACAAGTGAACATTTGTACATAGTAGGGTGAGTGAGTTAATGAACCGTAATTCCTTTTTGTGATATTTAGAGTACTTTGTTTCTTCTTTTTCATAAACACAGTGTTTATGAATGGAAGTGAACACCTTCAACCATAGTCCATATTGCAGTATAGAAATATATACTATATGATTTTTTAAATATTTATATGTATAGTGTGAATGGGCCCTAACCGCTTTTAAAGTTTAGCTACTTGCCATCTAATATTGCCTAAACAGTAGTATTACAGAAATGTAGTTTTGAAATTAAATAATTTCTTTTCTACATGATAAAACCCTTCAAAGATCACCTGAACAGCTTCTGAAGACAAAATCATTGCTTTGGTGCTGCCAGATGCTACATGGAAAGACATCACCCAATCCTTCCTTTCCTTGTTTGCTGAGTTCTGTTAGGGAGTGTGTAAGGACTGCTCCTTACAGCATAATAGGGGGTATGCGAGAAAGGTCAGGTGACCTGATCATTTCCATACAGGATCTTTACTTAGGCTGTTGAATCCCGCACACTGGGATTGGTGTAAATACAGTAATGCAATTACAGACTGTAAGACATAAAAGGCATTTTCATATATACTATGCCTCATATAAATGGCTTTAATTACCTATCTGGTTGCAAATGCAGTTTGAATTTGATATTAAGAGTTGTGTTAATAGTCCATAAGCATGTATACATTGCACCACGCTAGTGTAAAGGTTCTTATGTTAGTCAGCAGCTAAGCTTGACATGTATACAAGAAGCAAAGCTTCCCTATACTGAGCTTGTGAACTTGTGAGGATCCTGTAATATCAAGCGAGCAATGCTTTACAAAGAACCCATATTAAGATTTGATTGGATTTTCTTTCTTTAGCACAGTTTCAATTTCTCCCTGGTGCTGTTAACAGTAAACTGATTGTTTTTCAGGGAAATTCTACTTTCATTAAAAATGCAATAAGCATATGTCAGTGCTGCAAAAGTATTTTTTTTTATTTTTTTGTAATTTATTGTTATTAAAAATGTGTTTTCTTTTTCTTAATTTTAATTTGCAGTCAGATATTAATTTCTAAAAACTGTAAACTTAAATGTCTCTTCTATTTAACGGTGAAACATGTAGTCTTTGGAGTAGAGACTGCCCCCAGATTTCTGTCTCTGTGCATGAATAATTATCTGCACAGAGGATGTGGGGCCCTGATGCTAATCATTGGCCTCAGAATGTGACATGCCCAGCTGACATTCCCTATTACATAGCTGCGGTTTGTATGCACAAAAAGACAAAGTAAGCAATAGGGATGGTCAATGAGATGCAAATAATTCTGAGTTGGTGCAGAATTATGCAAATTCTGTATGTAAATGTATGCAGCTTGAAAATGGACCAATCAAATTAAATCTTACTGGGATTTGATTGGTCCATTTCCAGGCATTTTCAAGCCACATAAATTTACATACAGAATTTGGCATAATCCTGCATCTACTTGGAAATATTTGCATCTCATTGTGCATCCCTAGTAAGCAAGCTGCAATTATATTTGTTGTTGAACTTGGTAATGTACAGTATAGCTTTGAACTAAAGGAACTGCTTTTATCTCAAAAAAAAAAATTAAAGTTGAACTTGAGACAAATGCAGAAAAAAAGTCTGTAGTTTAATTTAGTTACGTGTAAAGTATAATGGAATTCAGCCAATATAAGTACCTGATGCTAATTTTTCAGTTTAGAGCAGCATTCAAGAGATGAACTGGCTGTGGATGCCCTTCCCTAAGTTACCTGACATGAAAACGCGGGCATAGCTTCTTAATCTGCTAAACTACGGTATCTCTCCTGCCCCCCTACCCCCACCAACATTACAGATTGTAAGCTCACAAGAGCAGAGGCCTCCCCCTATTGTTTCTTTGCTGTCTTGGTACTACTAAATCAACATTTCCTTCTGTTGTTGTTCTGGTCGTGGTTTGGATATTGGTTAAATATGTATTTATGTACATCTTGCATAGTGTTACAGAACGTGATCATTTAAACGGAAAATGCAACAGAAAAAGAGAATTTAAAAATGCATTGGAGTTATAAGTCTAAGGGCCTTTTTCCACTACCCTGCGATTTGCGATTTGATTCTGATCGCAAATCGCAAGTTACATTAAACTAATGGAAACTGCAGCAGCAATTTCCATTAGTGCGATCCATTTGCGATGCGATTTTGGCCAAAACGCGATCGTCGTCCTGCTGTGTTTTGGATGCGATTGAGCTTTACTATAGTGTATAGTGGCTCAATCGCATGGTGG
Organism: Hyperolius riggenbachi; assembly: GCF_040937935.1. Taxonomy (NCBI): domain Eukaryota; kingdom Metazoa; phylum Chordata; class Amphibia; order Anura; family Hyperoliidae; genus Hyperolius; species Hyperolius riggenbachi. Next base: position 188,395,751 of record NC_090646.1, on the reverse strand, counting down.
TAATTGAAACACGATTGCGATCGCAGTCGTGATTACAATCGCGATCGCATTTCATAGTGGAAAAGAGCCCTAATGGTGGAAGCTGAATTACTAGAGGTAGAACAAAAGAAGGATTTGGCAATGTGCCGCTACTCCACCTTGTCCAATCGATAGGCTGGAGGAGGGCTTTTGTTCAAGCACTGGTTTCTATACAGTCAAGGGAAGAAAGGTGTCTAGTCAAAGGACAGAATTAAAATTATTTTAGCAGGTAAGACATTTCATGTATTCGATATCCTTTCATCTGTGTATAAAGCTGTCTGCCTGGAGCTTAGTTTCGGCATAGAAAAAGTAAAGGAAATGCATATTTTTCCCTATAACATCATTCTTTTGTTGCTGATTCTGCCTGATGTGTTCATGTAGCCAATGCACTGCACAGCTCTCAAAAATCAAAGTTCATGTGAGGTGATACGAGGAAGGGCCAGGAAGACCGTTTTCATTGGTAGGACAAAAATCCTCTGCATGCTGGCAGTGACCCAGGGCTGACAGACTAGACAATTGGCTTGTTACAAGTATGGATCAGTAAAATACAATAGTTTATACTGTAGTGCACTACACCTCTTAAGCCAAGGATTTCTGACATGCTAGATACTTCACAAAGTTGTTTATGACAAAGATATGTGGCATTATTAAAGCCAGTAGATTCCTGTGCCTGGCTTGAGCTGTCGTGGTAGTTTGTGTTCACATCAACTCCACATTACTCTAAATTGGCTGGGCCTAGGAAGATTGGTGTAAGCTTTTTACTCTGCTTTGTGACGCATTGCTACGACAGATAAAAGACACGTGGAGAAACAAACTTGAATTCAGAAACCATAATTTTGAAATGCCCATAAAGAAAGTTGTAATGGCCAGCAACATTAAGTTATTGCATTGTAGCTATAGGGACCGTGGTAGGATCCTTACAATATGGAACACTTAACAATTTATAAAACACACTTTAGACTAGTCCATAGTATACGTAATAAATAGTTGTTTTTTTAATCACCATACTGGGCATAGTAGGTAAATCCAGCAATCCTTAACCTTCCCTTTTTATAGTGGTTTAAAGTGTACCTGAGATGAATGGGGGGAAAAGGATTTTTACTTATCTGGGGCTTCCTACCGCACATGTAGTCCCTCAGCTCCTTTGATGTTCTGTTGCTCCCATCTGCTATGCTGTTGACAGCCCCGTAAAGTCCCTGACACAATTGCACACTACTGCACATGTGTGATCCTTGCCGTACACACTCCGATTATTCTTAACATAACCCTTGGTAGAGCATTCTTTAAAGCGGATCAGGGATGAAAAACTAACTATAACAAATGAAATATCTGGCTAGTAATACCTCCCCCTGCCGAGACTGAGCTCCCATGTGCCCTTGCTACTGTCTGAAAATGCCAAGGCTCTCTGAAAAACTGTGGGCGAGGCTTGTTTAGTTTATAGGGAATTAGAGTATTACAACAAAAACAAAAAAGTATTTGGCTTGAGGAATGCCCTATAAACAATAGAAAAGGAACACAATTATGCAATGAGTAAAAGTTCATCTCGGATCCACTTTAAGAAACCTCTAAACTGAGGTAACAAAAGCCAATTTTAGTTAGCAATAGAATTGGGGGCTTCAACATCTCTTCATTTTGTCCAGTCATGTCTGGTCCACTGAAATATCCTAGTAGCTGATATCCCAGCTGGAAATAAGGGATTATCAAATAAAGGGGTAAAAGAGCTGATAATTGGGGCCAGCTTTAACCATGGTCAAAGATGATCCCAACATTTCAATGCATGGACACTTAAGAATGGAAGCTCAGTCTTTGAGGGTCTATTTGGAGGCGGGATCCAGGGAATAGTTTTCAGATTGAGAAGGGATATAGACTCTAAAAAAAATAGACTCCCTGGCCACCCTGAATGAAAAGTTCCATTTCACTACTCTAGATAACAAAGCTGCCTTATGATAAAAAGAAAAATCTGGCAAACCCAATCCACCTGATTGCGTAAAGGAATCATCAGGGAAAAAAATAAAAATCAGCTTTACTCACCTGGGGCTTTCTCCAGCCCCTTGCAGCCGACTGTCCCACGCTGACCGCGCCGCTGTCCGTGGCAGGTGCGCGGTGACAGACCTAGCCCGGTTTTAAACGGGCTAAGGTCACTAGTTCATAATATTTAAAACCAGCTGGCCCTCATGCTATAATGGATAAGTGTACTGGTTAAGGCTTTGAGTCTGCCAGAAGAAAAGTGTGATAAATGTTCTGTCTTGTTTAAAATTGGCCAATCAAAATTACATGTGTGTAATAGGCTAGGGTCTGATTCATATTTGTGAGGGAGAGTATCCATGCTGATTATCCTCCCTCTAAAACCAGACACTGTTCTAAACCTCTGGGTTTGTATATAAATACACGGTCAGGGAGCGGCACAGTTAAGGCAGTTAAACACCACACCCCCTTTCCCCGCATTTAGTTGTAGAAACTGCTCGCATTCCTCTGAGTCTGTTTACAACTTCACAATAAAAGTAGTGATAGGTTGAGACTACACACCTGATTGAGCTGCTTCATATAACGCCTTTAGTTCAACCTACAAAACCCTGAAAAAATTAAAATGTATTTATGCAGGTGTGAGCACAACAATACTAACACATAACCAGTAACCCCCAAGGATGCCCGGTTGGGCTATTATAGACTGTCCAGTGATCACACCTGAACTTACAGGGATATGGAGGCAGGCATATTTATTTCCTTTTAAGCAAATGCAGCTTTCCTGGCTGTCCTACTTAGCCTCTGTCTCTGAGGCCACATTCGCAGTGACCATTTCATTGCATTCCCTGTGTCAGCAGGAACTCAATGGATTGGTACAGTGGCGCTGCACATTATGCTTGCATTGCGTCGGGTACAGTGAAGAATATAGTCAATGAGACATATGCTTCGCTTTACTGTTAACTAACACGTTTAGCAGTAACGCACTGTGTGTTTTGATGCCGCAACTCATTATACCTCAACACAGCCGCTGCACTGTGAATGTTGAAAAGGCGGTGCATTGCAGTACGATAGGCTGCATTACAAAGCAGCCATGACTCCGTACTGCAACGCACCACTGTAAGCATGGCCTGATACCCCAAACAAGCATGCAGATCAGGTGTTTCTAACTTGTTTCAGATGTGTAGTTCAGACACTACTGCAGCCAAAAAGATCAGTAGGACTGTTGGGCAACTGGTATGGTTTAAAAGGAAATAAATATAGCAGCCGCCATATCCCTCTCAGTTCAAGTTTCCTTTAGGTTGGTTGGTTGTTTGTTTTTTTAGCATTCACCTGGGTCATAATGGAACACAGATAGGGATGCAGACAGCTTCAGTAAATAAGCAGTTGAGTGATTGCAGTGTCAAGCAAGTGCCACAAAGGAAAACCTTTAAAGAGACTCCGTAACAAAAATTGCATCCTGTTTTTTATCATCCTACAACTTCCAAAAGCTATTCTAATGTGCTCTGGCTTACTGCAGCACGTTCTACTATCACCATCTCTGTAATAAATCAACTTATCTCTCTCTTGTCAGACTTGTCAGCCTGTGTCTGGAAGGCTGCCAAGTTCTTCAGTGTTGTGGTTCTGTGATGCATCTCCCTCCTCCAGGCCCTCTCTGCACACTGCCTGTGTATTATTTAGAGTAGGGCAGCTTCTCTCTTCTCTCTTATCTTTTACAAGCTGGATAAATCCTCCTCTGAGCTGGCTGGGCTTTCACATACTGAGGAATTACATACAGGCAGAGCTGTCTGCACTCTGCAGGAAGAAACAGCCTGACACTTCAGTGGAAGATAGCTGCAGGGGGAAAGAAACTCACAAATGATCTCTTGAGATTCAAAAGGAAGGGTGTATACAGCCTGCTTGTGTATGAATGTATTTTCTATGTGTGGACATACTGTACATCAATCTACTTCCTGTTTTGGTGGCCATTTTGTTTGTTTATAAACAAACTTTTAAAAACTGTTTTTAACCACTTTTAGGGCTGGTTCAGACGGACGTTTGGAGGCGTTGCGTTTGCTGGCGTCGCGTTCAGCAGCGTTCGTGTGCGTTTGGATGCGGTCGCGGTTTTTCTTCCCCTAGGGGGACATTAGCCGTCGCGGTTAACCTCCCCTGGAAGCTACATGTAGCTTCCAGGGGCTCCTTGAACGCCAGGGAAAATCGGGACCCGAACGCTGCGTTCGTGCAAACGCGCTTGAAAGCTTGGTACAAACGCTCCCATACACTTGAATGGGAGCGTTTAACACCAAGCCCTGAACGCTGGCTGTAAACGCTCTGCAAGCGTCCGTCTGAACCAGCCCTAAATGCGGCGAGGAGCGGCGAAATTGTGACAGAGGGTAATAGGAGATGTCCCCTAACGCACTGGTATGTTTACTTTTGTGCGATTTTACCAACAATACAGATTCTCTTTAACCACTTCCCGACCGCCGTATTGACAATTGGCGGCCGGGAAGTGCACCCCCAAGGACCGCCGTATTGACAATTGGCGGCGGTCCTTGTAGGGGCATGGGCGGAGCGATCGCGTCATCAGTGACGCGATCCTCCTCCTCCGCCTGGCGCCGCTCACCCGCCGCAACATCCCGCCGGCTATACGGAAGCGCCGGCGGGATGTTAACCCCGCGATCGCCGCATACAAAGTGTATAATACACTTTGTAATGTTTACAAAGTGTATTATACAGGCTGCCTCCTGCCCTGGTGGTCCCAGTGTCCGAGGGACCACCAGGGCAGGCTGCAGCCACCCTAGTCTGCACCAAGCACACTGATTTCCCCCCCCCCCTGCCCCAAATCGCCCACAGCACCCATCAGACCCCCCCCTGCCCACCCCCCAGACCCCTGTTTGCACCCAATCACCCCCCTAATCACCTATCAATCACTATCTGTCAACGCTATTTTTTTTTTTATCCCCCACCCTGCTCCCTGCCCCCTCCTGATCACCCCCCACCCCTCAGATTCTCCCCAGACCCCCCCCCCCAGACCACCCCTCCCTGTTTACTGTATGCATCTATCCCCCTGATCACCTGTCAATCACCCATCAATCACCCGTCAATCACCCCCTGTCACTGCCACCCATCAGCCAGCCCCTAACCTGCCCCTTGCGGGCAATCTGATCACCCCCCCCACACCAATAGATCGCCCGCAGATCCGACATCAGATCACCTCCCAAATCCATTGTTTACATCTATTCTCTCCTCTAAACACCCACTAATTACCCATCAATCACCCATCAATCACCCCCTATCACCACCTGTCACTTTTACCTATCAGATCAGACCCTAATCTGCCCCTTGCGGGCACCCTATCACCCGCCCACACGCTCAGATTGCCCTCTGACCCCCCCTTATCAATTCACCAGTGCATTAATTACATCTGTTCTTCCCTGTAATAACCCACTGATCACCTGTCAATCACCTGCCAATCACCTATCACCCATCAATCACCCCCTGTCACTGCCACCCAACAATCAGCCCCTAACCTGCCCCTTGCGGGCAATCTGATCACCCACCCACACCAATAGATCGCCCGCAAATCCGACATCAGATCACCTCCCAAATCCATTGTTTACATCTATTCTCTCCTCTAAACACCCACTAATTACCCATCAATCACCCCCTATCACCACCTATCACCACCTGTCACTGTTACCCATCAGATCAGACCCTAATCTGCCCCTTGCGGGCACCCAATCGCCCGCCTACACGCTCAGATTGCCCTCAGACCCCCCCCCTTATCAATTCGCCAGTGCAATATTTACATCTGTTCTCCCCTGTAATAACCCACTGATTACCTGTCAATCACCTATCAATCACCCGCTGTCACTGCCACCCATCAATCACCCCCTGTCACTGCCACCCATCAATCACCCGCTGTCACTGCCACCCATCAATCAGCCCCTAACCTGCCCCTTGCGGGCAAACTGATCACCCACCCACACCAATAGATCGCCCGCAGATCCGACATCAGATCACCACCCAAGCGCAGTGTTTCCATCTATTCTCTACCCTAAACACCCACTAATTACCCATCAATCACCCCCTGTCACTGCTACCTATCAGATTAGACCCCTATATGCCCCTAGGGCACTCAATCACCCGCCCACACCCTCAGAATGCCCTCAGACCCCAGCCCTGATCACCTCGCCAGTGCATTGCTTGCATCTATTCCCCCCTCTAATCACACCTTGAGACACCCATCAATCACCTCCTGTCACCCCCTAGCACACCTACCCATCAGATCAGGCCCCAATTTGCCCCGTGTGGGCTCCTGATCACTCGGCCAATCCCTCAGATCCCCCTCAGACCCCCTTCCGATCACCTCCCCAGTGCATTGATTGCATCTATTTTCCCCTCTAACCACCCCCTGAGACACCCATCAATCACCTCCTGTCACCCCCCTAGCACTCCTATCCATCAGATCAGGCCCAATACAACCTGTCATCTAAAAGGCCACCCTGCTTATGACCGGTTCCACAAAATTCGCCCCCTCATAGACCACCTGTCATCAAAATTTGCAGATGCTTATACCTCTGAACAGTCATTTTGAGACATTTGGTTTCCAGACTACTCACGGTTTTGGGCCTGTAAAATGCCAGGGCGGTATAGGAACCCCACAAGTGACCCCATTTTAGAAAAAAAGACACCCCAAGGTATTCTGTTAGGTGTATGACGAGTTCATAGAAGATTTTATTTTTTGTCAAAAGTTAGCGGAAATTAATTTTTATTGGTTTTTTTTCACAAAGTGTCATTTTTCACTAACTTGTGACAAAAAATAAAATCTTCTATGAACTCGCCATACACCTAACGGAATACCTTGGGGTGTCTTTCTAAAATGGGGTCACTTGTGGGGTTCCTATACTGCCCTGGCATTTTAGGGGCCCTAAACCGCGAGGAGTAGTCTAGAAAACAAATGCTTCAAAATGACTTGTGAATAGGACGTTGGGCCCCTTAGCGCACCTAGGCTGCAAAAAATTGTCACATATGTGGTACCGCCGTACTCAGGAAAAGTAGTATAATGTGTTTTGGGGTGTATTTTTACACATACCCATGCTGGATGGGAGAAATTTCTATGTAAATGGACAATTGTGTGTAAAAAAATCAAACAATTGTCATTTACAGAGATATTTCTCCCACTTAGCATGGGTATGTGTAAAAATACACCCCAAAACGCATTATACTACTTCTCCCGAGTACGGCGGTACCACATGTGTGGCACTTTTTTACACCCTAAGTACGCTAAGGGGCCCAAAGTCCAATGAGTACCTTTAGGATTTCACAGGTCATTTTGCGACATTTGGTTTCAAGACTACTCCTCACGGTTTAGGGCCCCTAAAATGCCAGGGCAGTATAGGAACCCCACAAATGACCCCATTCTAGAAAGAAGACACCCAAAGGTATTCCGTACGGAGTATGGTGAGTTCATAGAAGATTTTATTTTTTGTCACAAGTTAGCGGAAAATGACACTTTGTGAAAAAAAACTATTAAAATCAATTTCCGCTAACTTGTGACAAAAAAATAAAAACTTCTATGAACTCACCATACTCCTAACGGAATACCTTGGGGTGTCTTCTTTCTAAAATGGGGTCATTAGTGGGGTTCCTATACTGCCCTGGCATTTTAGGGGCCCTAAACCGTGAGGAGTAGTCTTGAAACAAAAATGACCTGTGAAATCCTAAAGGTACTCATTGGACTTTGGGCCCCTTAGTGCAGTTAGGGTGCAAAAAAGTGCCACACACGTGGTATCGCCGTACTCGGGAGAAGTAGTATAATGTGTTTTGGGGTGTATTTTTACACATACCCATGCTGGGTGGGAGAAATACCTCTGTAAATGACAATCTTTTGATTTTTTTACACACAATTGTCCATTTACAGAGGTATTTCTCCCACCCAGCATGGGTATGTGTAAAAATACACCCCAAAACACATTGTACTACTTCTCCCGAGTATGGCGATACCACATGTGTGGCACTTTTTTGCACCCTAACTGCGCTAAAGGGCCCAAAGTCCAATGAGTACCTTTAGAATTTCACAGGTCATTTTGAGAAATTTCGTTTCAAGACTACTCCTCACGGTTTAGGGCCCCTAAAATGCCAGGGCAGTATAGGAACCCCACAAATGACCCCATTTTAGAAAGAAGACACCCCAAGGTATTCCGTTAGGAGTATGGTGAGTTCATAGAAGATTTTATTTTTTTGTCAAAAGTTAGCGGAAATTGATTTTAATTGTGTTTTTTCACAAAGTGTCATTTTCCGCTAACTTTTGACAAAAAATAAAATCTTCTATGAACTCACCATACTCCTAACGGAATACCTTGGGGTGTCTTCTTTCTAAAATGGGGTCATTTGTGGGGTTCCGTGAGGAGTAGTCTTGAAACGAAATTTCTCAAAATGACCTGTGAAATTCTAAAGGTACTCATTGGACTTTGGGCCCTTTAGCGCAGTTAGGGTGCAAAAAAGTGCCACACATGTGGTATCGCCGTACTCAGGAGAAGTAGTATAATGTGTTTTGGGGTGTATTTTTACACATACCCATGCTGAGTGGGAGAAAGATCTCTGTAAATGGACAATTGTGTGTAAAAAAAATTAACAAATTGTCATTTACAGAGATATTTCTCCCACCCAGCATGGGTATGTGTAAAAATACACCCCAAAACACATTATACTACTTCTCCTGAGTACGGCAATACCACATGTGTGGCACTTTTTTGCAGCCTAACTGCACTAAGGGGTCCAAAGTCCAATGAGCACCTTTAGGCTTTACAGGGGTGCTTACAATTTAGCACCCCCCAAAATGTCAGGACAGTAAACACACCCCACAAATGACCCCATTTTGGAAAGTAGACACTTCAAGGTATTCAGAGAGGGGCATGGTGAGTCCGTGGCAGATTTCATTTTTTTTGGTCGCAAGTTAGAAGAAATGGAAACTTTTTTTTTTTTTTTTTTCACAAAGTGTCATTTTCCGCTTACTTGTGACAAAAAATAATATCTTCTATGAACTCACTATGCCTCTCAGTGAATACTTTGGGATGTCTTCTTTCCAAAATGGGGTCATTTGGGGGGTATTTATACTATCCTGGAATTCTAGCCCCTCATGAAACATGACAGGTGGTCAGAAAAGTCAGAGATGCTTGAAAATGGGAAAATTCACTTTTTGCACCATAGTTTGTAAACGCTATAACTTTTACCCAAACCAATAAATATACACTGAATGGGTTTTTTTTTATCAAAAACATGTTTGTCCACATTTTTCGCGCTGCATGTATACAGAAATTTTACTTTATTTGAAAACTGTCAGCACAGAAAGTTAAAAAAATCATTTTTTTGCCAAAATTCATGTCTTTTTTGCTGAATATAATAAAAAGTAAAAATCGCAGGAGCAATCAAATAGCACTAAAAGAAAGCTTTATTAGTGACAAGAAAAGGAGCCAAAATTCATTTAGGTGGTAGGTTGTATGAGCGAGCAATAAACCGTGAAAGCTGCAGTGGTCTGAATGGAAAAAAAGTGGCCGGTCCTTAAGGGGTAGAAAGCCCTAGGTCCTCAAGTGGTTAAGAAACGACAACTACAACTCATGATGTATTGAAAACTCTTGCTGTGGATGCTACATGTAGCTGCAGCCACAAACCCTCTAATTAATCCACTCCAAGCTTGCTGGACAAGGAAAATGATTTAAAGTTAAACTAGAGTCAGCATAACAATTGGAATATGTGGCCATAGAGGAGAGTAACATGTCCTGAAGAGGCGTGTATACCACATGAAGCAGCTGTAGACCAGCTTTTGTTGTATACCGTGGTGAATAAACTAAGATTTGTATGGAGAGTGCCGGAGTCCATCTTGTCTTTTGGTCCAAGGACTGTACATTTTGTTCTAGGAGATCTGAGCCTGAGGGAGCAGAGTCTGTTCTTTCCCATACAGTCTGCCCTATAAAGAGTTGCTGGGGTCTCCACAGAACCATATATTCAAAAAGAATGCTGCAGTAATTTGGTTGCCAGAGTAAGCTGCTAGTGGAATATTGGTAAAATTACAGATATTCCACTAATAGTAAAATATTGGTAATTTTTACCGAAATGTTACAAGCACCTAATTCTGTCCTCACATGAGCCTTTACTGTTGCCTAACCCTAACTGACCCCAACTGATGCCTTTAACTTCAACTGATCCCCGCCGCAAAATGCCTAAGGGCCTGTTTCCACTACACGCAGATTGGATGCAGAAAAATTGACTCCAATGAAAGCCTATGGGCCTGTTTACACTAAACATGATTTTTCTGATGCAGATTTTCCCATAGGCATTCATTGGAGTCAGTTTTTCTGCATCCAATCTGCGTGTAGTGGAAACAGGCCCTAAGCCTAACCAACCCTACAAACTAATGGCTGAGCCTAACTGTGCCCCCCCTCCACACACAGATTAACTGCTACTAAATACTACTTCTGTGGCGCTTCCCACACCTAAAAAACCTTATTTACTCACAGAGCCTCTCCTCCATTCCTGTGCAGGGCTGGCTGATAAGGGCAAGACCACAAGATAAACAGGTTAGTTTTAGCCAAATGCCTTATGCTAGGTACACCCCATACAATTTTCTGGCAGATTTACCTGCCAGATCGATTATTTCCAACATGTCCGATCTGAATCTTGATCGATTTTTTTTTTTTTTTTTTCTCCGAAAAAATTTTGATCTCTTTTTTTTTATCTTTTTTGATCGATTTTTGTTCAGTTCTATGAAAATCGATAAAAAAAAAGAAATTAAGATTCAAAAAATGATAGAAAAATCGAAATTCAGATCGGTCATGTTGGAAATAATCGATCTGGCAGGTAAATCTGCCAGAAAATTGTGTGGTGTGTACCTAGCATCATACCACTTGTAAATGATTTAGCTGTGTTTTGAAATCTGATGAATTAGGCCTCGTTCACATCTGCACAAAACACAAAAACGTGTTAAAGCGCATGGTAAAAAATGCATGCGCTTGTGCGTGCTTTAGTCCACGTTTCTATGCGTTGCGCTGCGCTTCTTTAAAGCACGTTTTGCTTACTGTAGCAGCAGCAGTTGTCAATAACACTTTGTTTTTGTATGTAAATATATTTTTTTCTCCAATTAGGGGTAAAAAACGCATGCGCTTCTATGCGCTTGTACGCGCTAAAAAAAGCGGACCCATTCACTTGCATTGCTGTGCGCTTTACAGCTCAGCGCACAGAAATGCATGCAACACTACGTTTCTGTAACGCTGCTCAGCGCAGCGCATAGATGTGAACCAGCTACATTTAGTTACATGGAAAAATGAATACCTTGCTGATCGCACAGGGCAGTGCGCTGTGGAAAGCGCACAGAAACGGCCCTGATGTGAACGAGGCCTTAAACTACCCTACCAACACGAGCTAAACAACGAGGATTAGCAATTCCTAATGTTAAAATGGCTTGCCTTGCTGCAGCATTTGTAGGAACTGGACTGGAATCGATATAGATTCCATGCGCAATATGTGCAGCTGGAGCCTTGGGAAAGCTACAGTTTAGACATGTATATGGCAAAAGCAAAAATTAAATAGAGATGAAAATAAGAAAAAAAAATTACTGATATACATTTACAGTGAAAAAGAGACTAAGCTGCTGACAGTAAGGAATGACTTCACTCCTTTTATTTATAACACTTTATTAAGAAGCTACAGCTGGATTTACTCATTTAGGACCACAAGGTTGGGACAGGCCTTATGTGTAGTTAAGTTTGGAAACTTTTTTTTTTTCTGGTTAGTCAGCTAAGACTGTTCACATCCTGTGCATTACTCATAAGAGGGCAGTGTGGCTCCACTAGCAGGAAGCAATCGTCAGTGGAAGAGCAGACATTTTCTGCACAGAGGCATAAAAGCTTAGCAGGCAAATTCTTTGAACCAAAGTGATAAATATTTTGAATTTATGGTATCTTAGCAGTGAGACACAACATGATATGCTCTGCTAAACATGAAGTGTCATGCTTTGCAAACCCTTATAATTTGAGATTAAATAATGTGCAGCAGGCCATGCTCATGATATTTTCATCTCATCTGTATTTATTACTGTATATGGGCGACTTCTATGATATGTTTAGTTCTCTCCAGTATTTTTTATATAGCTATAGATGTACATTATGAGTATGTCAGGTCTTAACAGTATTTAAGTATATTTACATTTATCTATGTATATCTACGTTTGGTCAGTGCCATGGGGAAAGGCATACGTTTTGCTATGCTGATACTGGCAGAATAAAGAGGTAGCTCCACTGTCCTAGAAAATCAGCAACAAAGACTCATGACTAAAAAGCTCAAATACAACTTGTATTAGGTATGTTAAAAAATGGGTTATATAAAGTGCTAGTGCGGTGCAAACAACAAATATCACATTGTGGCAAGCACTCCTAGAGAATACCCCATTCACATTTCGGCTCTGTTCCCATTTGTTGCGGACCACGTGCGGCCAGCGGTAGCCAATGTTTCTCTGTAGCCCAGGACATGGACTGTACAGAAATGCAGTCTCCTTACTGCATTGCATCTCGCCAACCTGATGCAGCGTTACCAGTGTGAACAGCTCCTGTTTATAAAATAGGAGCCGTTCACTGTGGAGCGGAGAACAGGCAAAAAAATGTCTGTTCCTCCGCTCTAGTGGGAGCAGAGCAGAGAAACTCCGACCAAAAATTGAACTTTATCCCAATCAGTAGCTGATACCCCCTTTTACAAGAGAAATCTATTCCTTTTCACAAACGGACCATCAGGGGGCGCTGTATGACTGATATTGTGGTGAAACCCCTCCCACAAGAAAAGTTCGAACTTTTGGCAGTTTCCTGTCTGTGAACCTTGCTGCATTGTGGGAAATAGCTGTTTACAGCTGTTTCCAACTGCCAAAAACCATGCAGCAGCTACATCACCTGCCAACAGTAAAATTTTCACTGGAGTTCCTCTTTTAAAGAAAACCTGAACTGAAAATTAAGTCAAAATAAGCATACACAAGTCATACTTACCTTCCATGTAGTCTACTCCTCAGTGTCTTTCTCCTGTCCCGCATCCTGTTTGTTCACTGTGATCAAGGGAATTTTCCGTCCTCCATTTTGAAAAGGGCCATTACCCCATAACAGCTTCCTGGTCAGCACACAGTTAAACTGTAACATCGCCCACTTGAGCCATAGGGAAACATGGACATTACCTAGTACATCAGTTTTCCTCTCAGCTATAACTGACAGCAACTCATATTTTACTGACATCAACTGATATATTTCAGATCTGGCAAAATATTGTCAGAACTGGAAGGGATTATTGTCAGAAGAAAATGGTGAGCTTCTGAGAGGAACTGATGGCAAGATAACTATGTAATGTTCATTTGAAGTTACTTCATGTGTTTATTTTAAATATTTTTACTCAGTACAGGTTCTCTTTAAGCTTGCACACACTTCAGAATAGCTTTAGATGTCCTGATTAGATATGGTTAGTGAGATGCTAATAATTCCTTCTTGCTTGGAAATGTAATGCAAATTGTATATAGCATGGGATTGTGCCTATCAAAGTTGGCAGGAAGTTGCATTTGCATGCAAGCTAACATTTTTAGCATCGCCTAGCTTACTCTAATCCTGACTACCTCTTACTTGTCCCAGTGCACTATTCCAGCAGCTAGGATATTGGGGGTGATTGATGCTGCCTCCTGAATCAGCGGCCAGTTGGAGACTGGACTACATTTCCCATGACCCCATGCAGTAACCGCTGACACTCTGAATCTTGATGGCAAATGTCATGTTTGAGTAGGCCTCTCTATGCAGAAACTCTCATGTTGGCGCTTTATAAATACTATAAATACAATAAATAATAAATAAATATTGATCTTTGAATTTGTATCCAAAATTGCTTTTTAAAACAAAATAGTAAAATGATTTTTGAAAGGGGGAGGGGGGTTAACTAGGAAATCTTTAGGTTTTTAACTCTGCCCATGCCCCCATTTGGGGGAAATTCCTTCTGTGACATGGACAAAAACCTAGAGGATTGCGTGCATGTATTATCGCCGCCCGTCAGGGTGATCCAAATGACAGCTTTCTCTGCTGCTGCACAAATTCTGGGCAGTGTTCATTCCAATTCCGCCTTTCAGTCGTAGCAACTCGGAGGGAGAAGTAATTCAGGGTTGACGATCGTCGGGACCTGAATTACACTGTTGTGTGGCCATAGACATAATAACATGTCTATGGCGGCACACAGGTTAGATGCAGCGTCCGCACACACTGAAATGACCTGCTTCATAGAGTATCTGCCTACCCAGGACCTAAAGGGGTTCTGTGGATTAATTTAAAAAAAAAAAAAAACCCTGACACTTACCTGGGGCTTCTATCTGCCCCCTTCAGCTGTCATGTCCCGCGCCCCAGGTTAGTGTCAGTTTTTGTGGTTTTAATATTCCACAGAACCCCTTTAAGACTAGAATGTATCACTTTCCCACTCTGCTAAATAAAGAGTTATTTTCCTGCTTGTGAGGAGATATGTCATCACCCAGACTGCAATGAAAACCTGACATAGGTCCTAGCCCTTTCCCAAGTCCCATGTCACTGAGGCACTCTTGTATAGATTTTACCTTAAAGTGTAACTGTCGGGCATAAAATCAAAAATCAATTCTTTAGTTTTATCTGATAAACAAGTAATACGGATGCTAACCAGGCAGTCCAAAAGTTAAAATCTCTGACTTTTCTTGTTTATAAATGATCATTCCCCAGTTTACCTGACCCTTATTTGGTACATTGCCGCACAAAGGAAGTTGCAGGGCATGCTGGGTTGTCTTTTTTTGCTTCTTTATTTCCCCTCAGACGTAACAAATGTACAGAAGCAAAAAATGACAACCCAGCATGCCCTGCAACTTCCTTTTTGTGTACCAAATTTTGTGTGTACCAAATATGAGTCAGGTACACTGGGGAATGATCATTTATAAACAAGAAAAGTAATAGAGATTTTAACTTTTGGATTGCCTGGTTAGCATCCTTATTACTTGTTTACCAGATAAAAATAAAGAATTGATTTTTGATTTTATGCCCGACAGTTACACTTTAACTGACTCGTACATATTCCACTGCAGATTACCCGAGGGCACATCTGTTCATGAGTTCAAAAGCCACGCTTGTCACATGACTTTTTAAATCTTGTTTTAGTTGTTTCTTTTTAAGAGTGAGGCGATAGGATTAAACCTGCTGTCTTGTCTTTGCAGGGTAATTTATGTCATAAGTCAAGTGTAGACTGATAGTAACAACTGGGTGGTTGGAAATTAAGGGGTGATGATAAAAACAAATTCGAGCGAGAAAAGCAAATCTCTGTGCTGCAGGATTGGCGTGAATAGTGATATATAGTCTGGTTAACATCTGTTATCTGTGAAAGGTTAATTTGACAATGTATAATCGCATGCCTGGACGATGATTGTTCTTGATCCAGGAGTGGTTCTAGTTCACCTTAAAGGACCTGTAGTGTGGGGAAATACCTTGCCCTTACTAAGCCTCAGCTGAATGCTAATGGTTCTTTGTCTATATGTTTATATATCATAGCTATATTTAACTTCGCTTCAATAAGGCATTCTGTATTTTTTTTTCATTTATATATTTTAAACAAAATGAG
Source organism: Hyperolius riggenbachi (assembly GCF_040937935.1). Lineage (NCBI taxonomy): Eukaryota > Metazoa > Chordata > Amphibia > Anura > Hyperoliidae > Hyperolius > Hyperolius riggenbachi. The sequence continues at coordinate 188,380,151 of NC_090646.1, read as the reverse complement.
TTCTGGTAATCATTGCACTTTGTTAAAATAACTAGTGTTTGGTTTTTGCAAGGCAAACGCTTATTGGGTAAAAACTACCATTTGTATTCAGTCGTTATATGATCTATCAATGAACACAACTACCAAATGAGGATGTACGCTGTCCCCATCTCATACACTATGGAGCATTTCGGACATACAGTATTTGGTAATGCGAAAGTCCACAAACCCACAACAGAATGAAAATACTCAGCATTCAGGGACATTTTATATATATATATATATATATATATATATATATATATATAAAAATTCTTCAGCATCATTTCAAGAATCTAAAGGACACCTCAACTGAGAGGGATATGGTGGCTGCCATTTGTATTTCCTTATAAAAAATACCAGTTGCCTGGTATCTTGCTGATCTCTGTGGCTGCAGTAGTGTCTGAATCACACACCTGAAACAAGCATGTCGCTAATCCAGTCAGCCTTCTGTCAGAAACGCCTGATCGGCATGCTTGTTCAGGGTTTCTGACTAAAAGTATTGAAGGCATAGGATCAGCAGGATGCCAGCCAGTATGCTTAAAGGAAATAAATGTCAGCCTCCATATTCCTCTCAGCTCAGGTATGCTTTAAATTCCATCTGTACCATGGCAGCGAAGTCCTTGGAATAGTTGGCCTCCCATACTGTACATGGTAAAACAAGTTTAAAGTGGACTTGAGCTCTTGCACAGGACAGAAATAAAACGGAGAGAAATGCACCCTGTATGTATCTAGAGAGTTTAGCCTGTCTAATTCCCCCTCATCTGTCATTAATCACAACTGTCATTTGTTCTCTCAGCTGTGTCAGCTCAGGAATATGGCAGTCCTCAGCAGAGCACCTAATTTTAACACAGGATGTTAACCCTTTGTCTGCTTCAGTGAAAGCAGTAAGTAGACACTGCAGATTTATTGCAGGATTTGTATCGGCTGTAAAAAAGCATTGTTTTTATTTAAAGGTTGTTATGCTGTTGCTTATATTTTTGAGTGGATGGGAAGTTCTGAGTTGAGGTTTGCTTTACTTGCCAAGTAGCCTCATGGAACACCGAAGTCTGCTGACTGGAGGGACGTTTTCGGATGGCTTGCAGGAGTGTGGCTCTCATGCACTTGCATTTGGATATGCAGATTATTCAGCTCAACCATTGGAGTAGATTTGAATAAGAGCCTTTACATCTTATAAATGCGGGTGCAAAGCAGTTGATGGACATTTCACTGGTTTTGGGATCGCAGTAAAATGGTCTGGAATAAAGAAAGTTATGAAAATTAATGTGTGCATGTTATTCTGCTTAACACAGTGAGTGCTTATGTCCTAAAGTGTTCCACCTCCCTGCAGCTACACCACTGCGTGCTGTTGGAAGTATAGTATACACCACTTCAATGCTTAGAACTTTAACCTAGGATTGAACTATACCCACCTTGCCATGAGAAAACTTTGATCATCAGAAAACTCTCTATTGCTTATATTGTAGGGACCCCCACCCCCACAGTGTGCCATCAGGGCCATGGCCCTGACAGTTTGTAGTCTGTAAACCTCGTTGCATTGTGGGAAATAACGGCTGTTTCCAACTGCCAAGCAACCAATATCTCTCTCTACATACAATTCTCAGTAAATGAAAACTCTGCTGAGTCCTTGCAGGACTAAAGATATCACCACCTTTGCTAAATTTTAGAATGGAAATCAGGAAGAGGAAACATTTACAATGGGCCAACACTGACTACATAATGTATAAATGAATATTATAAGATACATTCATGACGTTATCTTTCACTAGAGTTCCTCTGTAAGAGAAGAATATATTTTTCTTCTGTGTTTTTTTTTTTTTTTTTTTTTTTTTTTACATTTTAATTGTAGAAAATATACTGTACTTTTTTCAGATTTTTAAAAACCTTCCTGATGACTCCTTGGAGGATACAGCCTCAATTTCTCCTCGTGCCCCACCAAGACAGTCAAAGAAGCAGCGCAACAAAAGGCCAGTAGCTATATACAACCCCTGTGTGGAGCTTGAAAATGGTAAGTTGATCTCAAGCACCTCAGCATAACCGCTACTGAGTAGTCATGTGGCACAGCAATATAGGATACCTAATCCAGCTACTGCTAATGTGTCTAAGTGAAATACCTCAGCAAATTCCTTCATGCCATGCAGAGAGGTTGAGCGCTTTACATAGTTCTCTGAAATGTGATTTGACACTGAAATAAGACTGATACGTCTATTTATGTTGTCTCTGGTCTCCTACACCTACACGATTTTTTTACTGAGTTGAGATGTAGTAGCAGTAGAGTATTGTACCATGTTAGCCATCAGTAAAAGCAAGAAGTTTTGAATCAGGATGATAACATCTATTGGCTAACTTTAAATGAATAGGAGCAAGCAAGCTTTCGGCTGTGCAGCCTTCGTCAGGATGGAGTCTGACGAAAGCTTCACAGCCGAAAGCTTACTCTTATTCTTTTAAGTCGGCCAATGAATGGTATCATCCTGATTCAAAACTTGTTGAATTGCGATGTATAATTCATAAACCCTTTGTGAAGAGATGTCATCTTTTACAAGCAAAGTCCAGTTCACTATAGACTGAGAATAATAATAATTATAGATGATAATTTTCTAAAGGATACCTGTAACATGAGGTAAATACTGTATTTATGTACACTTCCAATCCTACTAAGCACAGGCTTGTGTATCTTTTTTTCCTTACTGTGGGGGTTCAGATCCTAGGGCTCTAAATAGCCACTTCTCAGCATTTAGGGCAGTCGGACTATGGTGTTTACAGAGGTAATCAATCTCCTGTGTGGCTAAGAAACACTTCTGAGTGCAAGGGGAAGTAAAACTTAAAATTTGTCTGTATGAGAGCGGAGAAACTATCCTCACATATCAGGGACAGTCAAAACTTTAAACCTTGATTTTTAAACTTTGAACACAAAATAAGACTTTGGGATTCCAGACCTATGTGGAAGTAGAACTAGGGATGCAATTGTTTATCTCATCAGTTTATGTTCACTTCAGGTTTTATTTAATTATCATTTTTAAAGTAAACCTGAAGAAATAAACAGATACTAACCTAAGGTGAGCGAAGCGTCTGGATGCTCCACTGGCTTCCAGTCTCCTCCTAAACACCACCCCCGATGTGCCGGGGACCTTCTTGCTGTTTGTGGCCTCTGGCCCACGTGCTGTTTGTTGCCTGACTCCCCTCTTTGAATGAGCATAGTTGTACTTGCGCAGTGCAGCCATGCACATGCAAAGCAGGGGGCACGGCGATCAAAACATACCCTACTAGCTCCTGTCGGATATTTTCAGAGGGTGTGTGCGCGGCAACAGTTGGGCACCTGGATGGATGGAAACCTCTAGAATATCCTGATGCTTCGCTCTACTACGGGAAGTATCTCATATTTTTGCTTTTCTTTAGTACAGGTTTACCTTAATTCCTCTGCGTTACCAATTTTTTTTTAATTGCCTTTCACTTATTAGATAGATTTGTTTGTATCGGCCAGGAATACTCTGTGGGTTTTCCTACAAAAGTGCAGAAAAGTTTCTTTTAAGGAGAATCCCACTGGTATGCCTATTTGTCCATAATAAATATTGTGTATACGGTACAGAACAGTTATTGCTCCCCATATCTGCTAATCAGGTTCTGCCTTTCATGTTCTGATTTCAGCATGATAGAAGGAGAGAATCGGGTTGCTAAGGTCAACAAGAGCATCTTTTAGGCATCATGTTATGGGTTAAGGTCTCCAAATCTGTCAGTAAGTCTGTACAGGAGTGGTCCACAACAACTTAGCCACATATGATCATCCCTGAGTATCTGATGTGCAACCTTTTGTTCACACCAATTTACCACTTAATGACCGCCTAACGCCGATAGGCGGCGGTTGGTCCGTTAGTAGTCTTACATGGTTCCATGTCAGTTCACGGAGGGTGCCTCTGTGAACAGTCTGCGAGCCGCCGATTGCGGCTCGCAGGCTAAATGTAAACACGCGGGGAAGAAATCCCCGCTTTTTACATCATACGGTGCTGCTGCGCAGCAGCGCCATAAAGAATATCGGCATCTGAAGCCTATCCTAGACGGCGCAGGTCGGATATCCGTCCTGCGCAGCCCATAGCCTGCGGGAGAAGCAGGTAAGGGCAGAGAGGGCGGAAATGCGCCCCCCCGCAAATCACAGGCAGCCGGCAACGATCAGACCCCCCCCAGCAGGACATCCCCCTAGTGGGGAAAAAAGGGGGGAAGTCTGATCGCCATGCTGCAAACCTGATCTGTGCTGTGGGCTGGAGAGCCCATGCTGCACAGATCAGGCAAAAAGCGCCCGGTCCTTAAGTGGTTAAGCAAAAATAAAGAACTACAACATTTTACACTTGTGAAAAACAAACACTTCATCTTTTCATTACTCTGATTCCCATATGTGCCTCAGGCAATGGTGGAAGTTCTGGGAGCAGAAATGCTATACGTGGTTGGTCCATTGCTGTTGTCCCATGAGTGCCTGTTTTGTACAGAAGTGTTTGTTCCAAACCACCTCTGCCTTGGCCCATCCTCCGTTATATCCAGTAACCCTATCTTCAGTTCCAGTTTTCTGGACTGGTGAGGGAGATTTACTAGAAGCAATATCATTCTGAGAGCAGTAATACAAGAGCAACCTATATGCAACATTTTTCTGTGTATTTCCTTGCTATTACTTCCCGGGCTGTGGTGCACCATTGTTTCTGCTGCTTGGCTTCTGTTAGGCAAAGAATTGTTCTACCACAGCTTTGGGGTATGAGTCACATTAGAGGGGGTTTGTATCCCTGGGAGGGGGCCACATGAGAATTTTGCAAGGGGGCCTCTGTGACTTGTTGTTATGCTCCCTGCTAGGTGCCTCTTTCTTTTAACAGTGTTGAAATAAACAAAATCCCTGCTATAAATATAAATGGATTATCACTCCAAACCTTATTTGGAACCATTTTAGGTGAAAAATATGTGTTGGCCTTGAACAATGATGATCACCAGATAGTAGCTGAGTTTTTACCAGTTCTGCAAATTTTCTTTTGACAGGAACCAGAAATTTGCATTATCTAGCCCAAAATGTGCATGGTTAATCAGATTTAGGAATTGTCAAGCAACCTAACCTGCAGGTGATTTGTGGAATGAGATGTGTGGCTTTTCTACTTAAGCCGCACTGCTTGCTTTCACAAATGGTGAATCACCATAGGATATGGCTATAAACCAACTACTTACTCCCTCTGCTCAATGATTCCTTGCCCAACCTTAGTATTGGTACAGAAGTCAACCAGGGTCTAAGTGGAGGCATGACCATCATGGGATGTGTGGGATACAGAGTGGGTTGAGGTGAGATGAGATGTAGGAGGGGCACAGCTTAGTTTCCAGAACAGGAAGTCCAAACATAAACTGGTACCAATTGAGGCTCAGCAGAGGTGGAGGACAGTCGGTGCTACTGAGGTGTTAAGGCTGTACACTACTCTGCTTTTCTGCCAGATAGGGAGGTAGTGATTCACCACACGGTTACTTCAAGGTATTTTCTGCTGAATTCCTCAGATTTTTATTAAATTGTCTAAAGACAGACTCTTATTTGCATAATTCAATTTTTAAACTGTTTATCAGCTTTCCACTTCTGAAACATGGCATTTTGGGAATGTCCTCTTCATATAGTCAGTTTTGATGCACAAAGTGGACTGTTCTAAACAGTACTGTATTCCCAGGGGACTTGGGATTAGATCAGTAATTACTCTTAGTAATCACACCTGTGGGTTACAAGCTTTACGGTAAAATATTATCAACAAGAACCCAGTTACTTCTGACCACAACGGTCTTATCACGGTCTAAGCAGACAACAGTTTGTCTAGTCACAAAAGTTTGCAACTGCCTTGCTGTATCTTGTGAGCATACCCTAGGTCACTTCTTGTTGCTGCATCCGTCAGCAGATAAAGTCAGGTAATTTGTAAAGGAGGAAAGAAATGTTTTAATTAAAATCTTTAACAATGTTGCCATGAAATGCTGGTCAAGGCTTAATTAGTTTTTGAGTATAATAACTTGATATATAAGCACACAAGAAAATTGACTTTCAAATCTTGTAACTTCATCTGAGTAGTTTTAATAAACTGTTAATTTATAAATGAATAGCTTGTGGCAAATTACTTTGTAATCAGTTTGTCACCAAAGTTTAAAGTGAAACTCCGCAAGAATTGGTTTCACTAATAAAATAATGTGGTACCAACTTTCATTGTGATGGCACTGTGTCTAAGCCTGAATGTTCTATAGGAAAAAAATGGTCTTTCATGCCCGTGCACAGTACCAGGAAGTTTTGAACTCTCAGGGAGTACTTGACTACCTGCCAACCAGTAACAGGACGTTAAAGGAGAGGAGTGCCTGGTGTCCAGTAAGCAAGGCACTTACAGTAGATCTACAACACTTAAATTTCTGTCGCACCACATTATCTCAATAATCGCAAAAACTGTTTTTGTATCATTTCAGTTTAAAGAGAAACCGTTAAAGCGATTTTGTAGGAAGAATAAAGTTGCTAAACCAGCATTTTGTGACCAAAAATGTGAGCTGGCAACATGAAGCACTTGCAAACTTTCAGAGAATATAGGCAGGTAAAGGTGCCCATACACACAATATTGTTCGATTTCCAGTAGATCCGATCAAATCTGGGAATTGCTGTCCCCATAATGTCCTATTGATCAGCTTGCAAATGATTACGACCAAGTGGATGGGGTTTGGGACAGGAGTGTTATGGTTGCACTGCATGGAACAGTGCAGCGCTACATTTGGATTGATTTTCAATAGCATCCCTGCTGGAATCTATTTAAAATCAATGTGCTTGTATTAATCAATTCCTGTCTGAATCGATTCTGATTACAGAGGGATCAATAGTTTTTCCACAGTCCATAAATTTATGGCCATCATAACACATGGCGGTCTGTAACTCTTTTGCCACAGGTATACTTGTGAAGGAGTAGTCTGCTAAAGGAGTTTAGTCTATTGCGGTAAAAGTAACCATAAACAGTTCTGAAACAGAGATAACAAAAGATATACCACTGAGATGATTTTATTTGAACCTACTAACTTAAATTTAGTGTCATGCCCATTCTGTTTTAAAGTAAACTGAAGTGAGGAAACCCAGGTTTCATATTTGCCTTTGGGGATGTGTGTAGTTAAAGGTGTACAAGGATTTCCGAACAGCTATAAGGAATAGCTACAACCATAGAATGGCGCTGCAACAATGCACTGAACAGAGGTACGGGGAAGCTCTATAACTTTCCAGAGCTTTCCTCCCTTAGGTAAGTATCAAACCTGAAGTGAGTCTGCTCACTTTAAGTTTTCTTTAAAGGACCACTATCACAAATGTAAGGTTATTTTATAATGGCATTCGTATTTCAGTGTGCATGGCTGCATTATTTTTTTTTTTTGTCAGAGTAGCCTTTCAGTCACAAAGCTGAATTCCCATCTCTTATTGGCTCTTTGGTGAATGTGCCAGATTAGGACATACCATGTTTAGCATAGGTAAATAGAAGACATATTAACTCCTTGTTAAGAACAGGGAAGAAGCTGGTGGTTTTTTTAATCATTATAGTAAAGTTAAGGTACCCATACATTACTCGATGTATGGGCAGATCAGCCATGAGATAGATTCCCTCTCTACACAACCTGCACAATGTACAGAGGCACAGCGCTCAACATCAAACTCAGCAGTGTTAATGACACCGCTCAAATTGTCCAGCACCTATCCATACATTCAGCACATATCAGAGATCATAATGTCCCAATGTTGCCAGACTTTGCATTCCCTGCACTCTCCACAGTAATGATAGTTCACAAAGTCCGCTCAGCTCCAGAGACCTCCTTAACTTCCTCCACATACATAAATTGCCAGAATACTCTTACCAACAAAATTGGCTGATTGATTGACAGATCAGCAGCAAGGTTTTTGTGATGAAATGACGTAGTACTCCTCTACTTCGATATCCACTCCTCCTGTGTATCACTCAGAGACAGAGAAGCAATAAAACATAGCGTGATCCTGTTTGTACTCCCCATACAGTCACCACCAGTGCTCAACGTGTCAAACACCCCTCAATGCCACACCTCAGTGGTAAACGGACAGAGTGCACGCTCACCAGCTCCAAGAGGCTGATCCAATGTTGACAGCTGTTATCGCTTGTTAGGGCTTTCAGCCTCCAGATCACCGTTGCACCTTGAAACTCAGAAAACAGGCCACCATAGCGTAATTCCGTTTTAATGTATAAAAAGGTAAATAGTAGTGCACTCACATGTAGTTAAAATCAATGCGCATATTAATAAAATCAAGACGTCCTCACTGCCGCCGTTCACATCCAGAGTCTCCGCACACCGTACCTGAGGCCCCGCCCTACCAGTTTCGTCATCAATGACTCATCAGGGGCATGTCCTACAGGTCGGGCGCGGGGATGCTATAAGCCTATGCTTATGCAAATATGCTGGACTCAGAACGGCTAAAATCTCACGGCTTTTTGAAATCCCTAGCTAGACTTCGGCATCATGGCGTCTAATTGCAGACGTCTTATACATCCACATATGAGAGCCAGCTTATGTCCGCTCGTTTGAACGGAACAACAAGCAGCGCCACATGTATTATCTCTATGGGATCCAGACATAACCCGTCTGGCCCATAAATATCACCATAATCATTTGCCGATTCTTAATGCACATACCATATATATATTGGCATCAAAGATTCTATAAAATTAACTAAAAAATAAAACATAGATTTAGGTCATCCTCACGTACAGTGATCACAGACCCATCAACCTAAATTAAATTAAAACCCTCGAATCGAATGTGATCAGAGAGGGATCTGTTGCCTGCCCAAATAATGCACACGATTTCCGATAGATTTCAGAATGATCAGAAATTGGTCTAGCACTGCCGCCTTTGCTGCCTGGCCTCCTCACAAATGTACGTGTGCCCCATGCCCATAAAGGCTCTCCTCTCTGCCAGCACGATTCCTTCCCTCCTCTGGTGTCCGCCGTTGCCTCGAATACCTGTACCATGTGACACTGAACATCAGAGGAAGCCAGGGGTTGTAACAGCAGAAAAATGCAGTTGGGGAGCACCGGCCAGAAGTCCATTGGGTTTGCCGGTTGGTGCGATATCGAACAATATTAGCGCCGCGCAGGGGATCGAGCCCTTGCAACTAAGCGTTTACCAGCATTCCCAATTGATCTTTTTACGCCACCAATTTCCCCAGATTCAATTAATTTATTGATTGACCTATTTTGTATGGGCACCTTTACACTGGCTTTGTTTTGGTTGTCAGCCAATTTTTTTTTCTGATAGGTGAGCAACAGGTCACATAACAGACGAGGGTACAGAAAAGTGAATTACCATATTTATCATTTCACTTTGGATCACGATTCCCTGCTAAGAGAAATAATAAAATAATTTGTCAGCTGAGACACATACAACAATTCTATTCCTCCTGCAGCTTCTGTTCACCCATATTCTTTCTTATGGTCTGTTTCTGAATGCCTGTGTGCATATTTACTACTATATAGTGATGCATACATCATAATTTGTGAAATTTTAATATAAATCAATATTCCTAATGAGAAAAATATACTGAAATGCTGTGAATTTTGGTTAGAATTTTATCAAAATGCTATAGTGATCCTTTAAAATAAGCTGTGCTGTGAGATCTGCTATTGCTGTCTTCCTTTTAACCTTCCTGACAATATTGATGGATATGCACGTGAATACAAAACATGCTGGGAACGGTATTGATGTGCATACATGTCAATACTCTCCTGCACTGTATACTATACCCTTGCTTGGCACATTTTGGCAAGTTGCAGGAAAAAAAAAGGTTATTTGGATCACTTTTTGCACAGAAATGCTGGGGAAATTGAATGCCAGGGCAGTAAAAAAAAATATTTTTTCCTGTGTATCATCCTGATCTTTTATCTTTAAGGCCCAATTCACATTAGCCACTTCTTTTGTGTTTATCCACAATATTGAAAAGCATTAGAACTGACAACCCATGGGCTTTGGGTCCTATGGGAGAAAAACGCTTTACAAATGATTTATTGTTGTTGTAGTCAGTGGGCTGGTTCAAATCTAAAGTGCTTGTCCATTCACAAAATAAAGATATTTCTGTACTTCGTTTACATTGTCATATGTACCATATTGCAGTGTTAATGTGGCCTAATTCCTTTTGAATCATTAATCCAGGACTAGTGTGTAGATCAGTTTTGACTCCACTTAATATGCACAAAACAGGAAGTAGCTTAAGTTGCTAGTATACTACTCCATCTGTATAAATCACTTGTGTGGCCACATCTGGTGTACGGGATACAGTTTTGGGCACCGCACTATAGAAAGGATACTCACAAAAAGGAGACACAGAGAGCCCAGTCTAGTGTAGTATGTACTGGTAAATGGATATGAAAGCACAAGTATGTAATAATGCTCACAAACCAGGGTTACCATCCAGGCAACCACTGTAAAGGCAGGTGGGGAAATTAGACCTGTCCCCACTCAGGTTTAAGAAGTTGCTCTCTGTAGATCAGAAGGAAAGGGGCTACACCCCTCCAGCAAGGGGGAACTCAGGTAACGTGAAAGCAGACAGAGGCACCAGAAGGATAAAAATCATTAAACATGTTAAAAATAGAGGAGGCAGTGGTGGACTTAACTCCTCCAAGCAAACCCCAGATACTGTTGATAATGTTCAACAAAAATATTTATTTACATACTTCAGAAAGCGCAACACGTTTCACAGGTATATCCCACTTCACCAGGCTATGAACGGAGCATATAACTCATGCAGGTCTAGTATAAAGCCAAGTGCCTCTGTCCGGAGCATATAAATCACACAGGTCTAGTATAAAGCCAAGTGCCTCTGTCCGGAGCATATAACTCATGCAGGTCTAGTATAAAGCCAAGTGCCTCTGTCCGGAGCATATAAATCACACAGGCCTAGTATAAAGCCAAGTGCCTCTGTCCGGAGCATATAAATCACACAGGTCTAGTATAAAGCCAAGTGCCTCTGTCCGGAGCATATAACTCATGCAGGTCTAGTATAAAGCCAAGTGCCTCTGTCCGGAGCATATAAATCACACAGGTCTAGTATAAAGCCAAGTGCCTCTGTCCGGAGCATATAACTCATGCAGGTCTAGTATAAAGCCAAGTGCCTCTGTCCGGAGCATATAAATCACACAGGTCTAGTATAAAGCCAAGTGCCTCTGTCCGGAGCATATAAATCACACAGGTCTAGTATAAAGCCAAGTGCCTCTGTCCGGAGCATATAACTCATGCAGGTCTAGTATAAAGCCAAGTGCCTCTGTCCGGAGCATATAAATCACACAGGCCTAGTATAAAGCCAAGTGCCTCTGTCCGGAGCATATAAATCACACAGGTCTAGTATAAAGCCAAGTGCCTCTGTCCGGAGCATATAACTTATGCAGGTCTAGTATAAAGCCAAGTGCCTCTGTCCGGAGCATATAACTCATGCAGGTCTAGTATAAAGCCAAGTGCTTCTGTCCGGAGCATATAAATCACACAGGTCTAGTATAAAGCCAAGTGCCTCTGTCCGGAGCATATAACTCATGCAGGTCTAGTATAAAGCCAAGTGCCTCTGTCCGGAGCATATAAATCACACAGGTCTAGTATAAAGCCAAGTGCCTCTGTCCGGAGCATATAAATCACACAGGTCTAGTATAAAGCCAAGTGCCTCTGTCCGGAGCATATAAATCACACAGGTCTAGTATAAAGCCAAGTGCCTCTGTCCGGAGCATATAACTCATGCAGGTCTAGTATAAAGCCAAGTGCCTCTGTCCGGAGCATATAAATCACACAGGCCTAGTATAAAGCCAAGTGCCTCTGTCCGGAGCATATAAATCACACAGGTCTAGTATAAAGCCAAGTGCCTCTGTCCAGAGCATATAACTTATGCAGGTCTAGTATAAAGCCAAGTGCCTCTGTCCGGAGCATATAACTCATGCAGGTCTAGTATAAAGCCAAGTGCCTCTGTCCGGAGCATATAAATCACACAGGCCTAGTATAAAGCGAAGTGCCTCTGTCCGGAGCATATAAATCACACAGGCCTAGTATGAAGCCAAGTGCCTCTGTCCGGAGCATATAAATCACACAGGTCTAGTATAAAGCCAAGTGCCTCTGTCCGGAGCATATAACTCATGCAGGTCTAGTATAAAGCCAAGTGCCTCTGTCCGGAGCATATAACTCATGCAGGTCTAGTATAAAGCTTAGTGCCTCTGTCCTGAGCATATAAAACATGCAGGTCTAGTATAAAGCTTTTGTTTATCCCTTTGCTATATTCAATAACACAATATTTTTACAGCGGTACCCTTAGGCAGATTCAGTGTTATGTATATTTATTATAGAATATGGCCTACAATGATTTTATATCATTTATTTAAAGCACTTAAAATGCAAAACAAAAAAAGAAAAGGACGCTGATGGATAGGGCTTATAGTAGCTTAATTTAAAGCGGCAATCCTTATCTACATCACATAAGGCGGCCCTGGGGAGGGTTGGGGTGGCTCCGGAGCCTGTAGAGAGCTAATAAAGCTACTGAAAGTGAAAGAGGTGGTGCGAATCGGAGGACTGCAATTGAAACAAGGTACTGAACTTTTTTGTTTTGCATTATAAGTCCTTTAAGAAAGACATAAATAATGTACAAATAGATTGTAGAAAAATAACATAATAGCTAAGGGCCGTTTCACACTTGATTAAAAAAAAAAAAACCGGAAATGTCAGGGACATTTTTTTGTTAACTTCCATTCCGGTGCATAAGTGGGTTCTGATGTTAAAAATAGGATCTGCTTCCACTTGTGAAAAAAAGAAAACCGAACTTCGCACATTTCACTGGACCAGCCGGGAAAATATATGCAATTAAAGCCTATGAGAACAGACAGTACTCTCACTAGGCTAGTTGCCGCGATGTAATACTCGTGTACCAGCGCTGCTTGGTCCCTTGTACACAGCCCTGTGGCCGGCAGAAGCATAGAGCTCTCCACTGGGCTGCAAAAGGAACCATAGCAACAGAGCGAATTCTCATTGGTTTATGGTGGCCCTCCCTGAGATTGTGGGCCATATGCAATTCACTTTTTCACCTGAGTTTTCTCCTAGGAGAAAAATTTTCATCTTTGATAAAAAATAACTTTTCACTGCAATGAAAAAAGTATCAAAAAGTAGGTAATAAGTACCATCAAATTTATTTCGAGTATTTTTTTTTTTTTTTTTTTTTGCTTGCTGGTGGCAAGGCATTTTGACAAGTTTTAAAATATCACCTAGGAGAAAACTCAGGTGAAAAAGTTAATTGCATATGAGCCTGTGTGTCCAGCTCCACTTGCCTGTGTTAAACTAAAAGGCATTTGGCAAGAGGAAATAAACCCTTTTAGAGACCCCATCTGTTAGGGAGGTGTTCCTAGCCTGAGGATAAGGGCATTGATTGATTCATTTCTAGAATAGATTCTAAATATTTATTTACCATACACTGAATTGCATTTACAAGACTTATGTTTATGAAGCCGTTATCTACTCTTATATGTTCATATCATTTGAGTATATATGAAAGCGTAATATCTCTTTTTGGGTCCCAGAGAAATTTTTTCTCCTTGATCCATTTCCCAGAATTAAACACTGGTATAGGCAGTGTTTACAAGAATTCATCCATTGCACTTGTTGGTAGCATACCATATTACTCTGAAAGTTTTCAACTTTAAATGTAGCCTTTCTATCTAGTGGAAGCTATAGATTTCAATGTATGCCAACCCCCATCAGATGTTTGATTCAAGGGATCTGGTCTGTGCTTGGCTAGTGCATGTCCCTTATTCAGACTATTTATAATGTTTTACAATGCCATTATAAGTTACTTAATCTGAGAGAGCCTAAGCCAGGGGTGCCCATTGTGTAGATTGTGATCTACCGGTAGATTGCAAAGCAATTCATGGGGGATCCTGACCGCACTACATTTTCCATTCTGTATATTCAATTGTGCTCCTAAAATTGTGCATTTTGACTAGCTTATTTTTAAAGTAGCTCACAACCCAAAAAAGTGTGGGAACCTCTGCCCTAAGCGTTTTGAGCCCTATGGGAGAAAATCGCTATAAAATTTGTATTGCTGTTGTTAGCTGCTCTGATGATCGTAGGAAACCCTGTTGCTAGCTGTAAAAACTGGTTCCTGTTTTTCTAAAGGTTCTAGAAGTTCACACGTCAATTGTGACAGAGTGTAGCTACAGAGCCACAGGCCTAAGTGCATATTTTACACTGATTACCCCCCCCCCCCCCCCCCCCCCCAAGCATTGTATTTTTATTAATTATATGATGCAGCCAAAACCAGGATTCTGAGGTCATCTACTGAGTGGGAGAAATATAAGCTTAGGAATAAGATGGTTTGTTGATCATTTCCATTATAACACCAATAAAGCGTGAATGTCCACCTCAGGTCCAGGGGCCCTGATGTAGTTGCAACCCCTTTTTGCTATGCCGCTGTTTATCTCTTACCCTTTCATAGCAGCTGTAACATAGACAGACCATGCTCCAGTGTAGGACCCAATCCCCAAGCTCTCCATTAATAATTAAACTGGAGACCACAACCTACTTTTGGTTTCCTGATTTTGTTACACTATTTTCCCATTTAGAAACCTGGTAGCAATAACAGATACATTTTTTTTTCAATTTAAACAAACAAGCACAATCAGTACGTGATCTAAATAGTGATAGATCTAAAGAAAGGAGAGTAGAGAAGAGGAAAGGAAGAAGTGGATCAAGGTCATCATCCAATCAATGGTGACTTAATGATAACCTGAGAAAGAAGGGAAGAAAAAGCTACAACACTCTATTGCAGTTATGTATCGGTCAAATACAGTTACCAGTATTACATAGAATCCCAAATTATCTTATATAGCCAATTAACCCATCTTTAATTATCACAGTGTCATCTTAGGTACATGCACCATGGCACTCTAAACAGCAGCTTTGCAATCAGGCTAATAAAGTGTAATTCTCGAATTCTAATCAACATTTGCCTCTCACCATACAAAGAAGCATAGTTAATTATACCTCAGTATTTAGGTGTCTAAGAAATCTATCGCACCAAGCAAACCATATATGCTTTTATATGTTTATTTATACAGTGGTAGAAGTTTATTCACTGTATTAACAGATTTGATCTCAGTGGGAACTGTAATTTGGTTCCAGTGGGACAAAATAACCTTCCTGGCTATATGTCAAAGCGTAAAGATCATGATCTTCTTGTATTTATTAAACCGACTTTAACCAAAAAGGCCAAGAGACACCACATTTGGCTCCAACTTAAATGAATCTTCTATAACCCGGCTTATGACTTTTTCCACTTGATGCCAGAACTGTGCCAAAGCAGGGCATGTCCAAAACATGTGTATAAAAGTCCCATCAGTAGCTCCACATCTTGTACATAACTTAGTGTGAATAATACATTTTATGCAGTCTACTTATTGTAAAGTACACCCTGTGAAGGTACCGTATATACTCGGATATAAGTCGACTCTGTGTATAAGTCGACCCATATATTTGACCACCTTAAGCTGGAATGTTTTGATAACTCAATTATAAGTCGACCCAGGAAAGTAGTAAAGTGTGTCATCATCATGAGCTTTTAATTTATGCAGTACATGGGGCAAGATACCTGGAGCAATTAACCCCCTCATGATCCCCATGCACCTTCCCCACACTGTGCTACTGTTATTGTGTTAATACACATAATTAACAGAAGCACAGTGTGGGGAAGAAGCTTTGCCTGTGAGACCATGAGGGGTTAATTGCATAGTTCCGTGTTTAGTGGGAGCCTTCACTACCTCTCTGCTCTCACCGACGCGGTGCAGTAACTGCTCTCCCCAGTCGTCCCAGCTGCAGATGAGTAAAAGTGCCCCGCTGTCTGTGGGCTCACCTGACAGCCTGCTCACCGATCTCCCCGATCACCGCCAGTGTTGTTGGTTGCGGGATAACTTGTTCCTGGCTGCCTGATCGGCGCTCTCTGATCGCGGCTGGTGTCATTTCCTCTGATGTTGCTCATGACACAATTCCCGCTATTAGCATCTGCCTTGCCGCCCCGATCATTGCTGCACTGCTGGACATGTGTAGCATCCTCTGCTCCTCCCTTTGCCGGAACTGTCAGCGCTAAGACCACCAGCAGTGCAACAATGATCGGGGCGGCCAGGAGGATGCTAATAATGGGAAATGTGTAAGGGCCCATTTCCACTAGCACGGAAACTGCAGCGATTCCGCAGAGTTTCCCCGCACATGAATCGCACGGAGAAACTCTGCCATAGAGGAGAATGGCTCCGCCAGCCGAATTGCTTGCCCTAGCGATTCGGCCGGAACCCCCTGCAGAATTCGCTGCGGAGGCTGCGAATCCTGTAGCCGTGCATGGCACGGCTCATGGGATTCGCCTGCGATCCCGCCCACCCGCTCAGTGCCGGTGCGCGTCTCGCAGTCGCACGCCGCACTAGTGGAAACGAGCCCTAATCGGGAGCAACATCACAGGACATTACACCAGCAGTGATCAAGGGGCCAGAAACAAGTGAACCCACAACCAGCAACACCGGCGGTGATCGGGGAGAGCGGTGAACAGGCTGCCAGGAAAAGATGAGTCCACGGACAGCAGGACACTTTTACTCATCTGCAGCTGGGGCTGCTGGGGAGATCAGAGAACATGGGTGGCCGGGGAGAGCACGTGGTTCACAGCAATTGTGGTGGTCGGAACGGAGAACCTTTTATACAGCCTAATTATACAGGCTATAAGTCAGAAATTTAGGTATTGCCTGAAAAATAACTCGAACCCCTACTTTGCTTCAAAAAATCTGACCTAAATTTCTCGACTTATAGCCAAGTATATACGGTACTTCAATTGAACCATTCAAAATAGGAAAAGAATCCAGGAGCAACTCACTGTTAGAACAAAAAAAACAATGAAACCTTTAATCCAGTCTTCATTAAAAATGCTCAGCAGCAAAAAGCATGTAACATGAATATGTATACTTATCGACACATGCAGAATCGTTGGAGATGCGGAGGAAGTTCGATGATCGTTTCGCCCTGCGATGTAGGCTTTATCTAGACCTTATTGATAAAGCCCACATTGCAGGGCGAAACGATTGTCGACCTTCCTCTGCACCTCCAACAATTCTGCATGTGTCGATAAGTATACATATTCATGTTACATGTTTTTTGCTGCTGAGTATTTTTAATGAAGACCGGATTAAAGGTTTGTTTTTATGCTCTAACATAGTGAGTTGCTCCTGGATTCTTTTTCTATTGTGAATGCATCTATGACTGACATTTTCTTCCGGATGTTGCACCACTATGATGTATGCGTACAGGCAACAATTTTAGGTGTGCACTCTCTTTCTTTGTGTTTGGAGAATATATTTCAACTGAACCAACCTGTCCCTGGAGGAGATCAAGAACCCAGCGCCCCTCACCACTGCCTCATCTCATTCCTCCTCCTCTATCTCACCTAGATCGGCCTCCCATTGTGCCTTGAGTTTATCATTGTAATGGCCAAAGTTAATAATAAGTTCAGAATATATACAGGACAAAGGCTTACTAAGACATTCCACTGTTAGTATCGATTCAACAGGATTGGATTCCAGCTGGAATCGTTCATGGCCAAATTGTGATTGAGCTGCGTGTCTTAGCTAAAGAAACCTAAATACAAACCAAATGTTGTGAGGATTCTGAAGGTTTATGCTTGAAATACAGAACTCTTTCTGTCATAGTAGTCCATTCTCACCTAGGACACTAGCATACAAAAGGTTGTCTTAGCCAAGATGTGACATTGTAAGCATCAAGAGGCATCATCATTGCTGAACCTTGGAATTTAATTTCATCCATCTCCTTTCACTTTGCTTATAGGCTATAATGGCTGTAAATTGTTGACATTATCATCTATTGGGAATATCTGCTAAACTGCTAACCTCTTTCAAGCATGTAGTTCTGTAACAGCTTATCAACTTTGAATTAAGCAATTAAATGTCTTTTTAATGACTGTATGTATCCATCATGGCGAGTTTAAGATAAAGTTGATTTGTTTTATAAGCTTTTTGAGAAGTTATTAGACTACTACTATTTCTGACATGGGGGAAATACTATGCTGCAATGATTAAGGTGTAGATGTGATTTTAGGATCCTAGCATTCTGTTTTGTAAGACCATAGCTGTAGTTTCACCTTAAAAAGTGTGCCTTTTTAATATTTGGATACATTTAATCAATGTAGAATAAAATAAAGAATTACAGTCTTAAAAGAATGCTGTAGGCATAATATTTGCTGGTTCAGTGCTAGCGTCTTGTTTGATGCATAGCCTCTCCTCACCGGAAGACAAGGCACCCGCATCTAGCAGACTCAGCAGACTTTCATGCCTATAGCATTTTATTTTTGTCATTGCAGCTCCTTAAAAATTAATTGCACTGTTTACTGTAAACCTTCCACTGTGTAGTTTTGGTACTTTGTACATGCTATAACTGATGCCTTATATGTTGACCTGGTGTAACTCTTGCTAACCTTGCTAACCTTGAGAGAACCTCAGCCATCAGAAAAGCTTTCGGAACAAACTAAAGTCCCATCAATGGTACAAGTTCTTACAGTTATTATTACAACTAAATGCACCTGGATCATCTAAAAATGTCAGTGCAGGCTGCTAGGGCTAAAGATTAATATGTACTGTAGACTTACCTCTGCCAAAACTATGTTTTTGTCTGGTAATCTAAACTGTGTACAAGTGTCACTGGCCTCCTTTTCAGATCCCCTAAGATTTTTTTCTCTGTTGCTGGTTACTTGAGGGACATGACACAGCCATGAGAAGAGGTAATTGTAAGGTTTTGTGCATCAGGGACAAAGCGGCTCTTAAACTTAGTTAAATACAACCTCAGATGAACAAGAGCACATGAGCTGTTACATTGCAGCATCTCAAACACCTTAAACCAGTTATCAAGTATGGTCGGTGGAGGTGATAATGGTTTGGTCTTGTTTTGCAGCCACAGGACCTTTGACCCTTACAACCATTAAGTCGCCTATAAACTCCTCTGTAACCCAAAGTATTGAATGTGAGGCTCTCTCTGCAACAGATAAAGCTTGGGCTTAATTCTACTCATGCAGCAGGACAATAATACTAAGCACTCAGTAAAAAACAGAATGGCTGAAAAAGAACCGAATCAAGGTGTGTTGCAATGTCGAAGTCCAGAATTCAACCCAATTGAAATTCTTAGGGGAAGACCTTAAAGAGAATCTGTATTGTTAAAATCGCACAAAAGTAAACATACCAGTGTGTTAGGGGACATCTCCTATTACCCTCTGTCACAATTTCGCCGCTCCCCGCCGCATTAAAAGTAGTCAAAAACAGTTTTTAAAAGCTTGTTTATAAACAAACAAAATGGCCACCAAAACAGGAAGTAGATTGATGTACAGTATGTCCACACATAGAAAATACATCCATACACAAGCAGGCTGTATACAGCCTTCCTTTTGAATCTCAAAAGATCATTTGTGTGTTTACCTTCTGTCCCCTGCTTCTCTCATGCACTGAACATTACAGGCTCCCTGCAGACAGCTCTGCCTGTGCCTGTGTTTGTAATTCCTCAGTATGTGTCAGCCAGCTACTTTCACAGCCAGAGGAGGATTTTTATCCAGCTCTCTTCTATCACTGATAAGATAGCAGAGAAGCTGCTGGCTTATGTAAATAAAACACACACTGGAGTGTGCATAGAGGGGCCTGGAGACTGTGCATAAACAGACCAGCACGGAAGAGTTGGCAGCCTTCCAGACACAGGCCGACAAGTCTGACAGGGGAAAGATACATTGATTTATTACAGAGACTGTCATAGTACAAAGTGCTGCAGTTAGCCAGAACACATTAGAATAGGTTTAGGAACTTGTAGGATGGTAGAAAAAACGTTGTAATTTTTGTTACAGAGTCACTTTAACCATTTCAGCCCGCGGGGATTTTTCACCTTGTGCATCGGAGCAATTTTCACCTCCCATTCATTCGCTAATAACTTTATCACTACTTATCACAATTTATTGATCTATATCTTGTTTTTTCCGCCACTAATTAGGCTTTCTGTGGGTGGTAAATTTTGCTAAGAGCCACTTTACCGTAAATGCATTTTAACAGGATTAGTAAGAAAAAAATTGAAAAAATTCATTATTTCTCAGTTTTCGGCCTTTATAGCTTTAAAATAATCCACGCTACCATAATTAAAACCTATGTATTTTATTTGCTCGTATGTCTCGGTTATTATACCTATCACAATGTATGGCGACAATATTTTATTTGGAAATAAAGGTGCATTGTTTCCGTTTTGCGTTCATCGCTATTTACAAGCTTATAATTTAAAAAATGTTTGTAGTATACCCCCTTCAAATGCATATTTAAAAAGTTCAGACCCTTTGGTAACTATTTGTCTTTTTTTTTTTTTTTTTTTTTCAATTGTAATTTTTTTTTTTCCATTAAAATTTTTATTTGGGGAATATTTTGGTGTGGGGCATAAACAGTTAATTTTTAATGTTGTTCTCTGTGTAAATTGTAATGTTTAAATTTTTTGCTGTAGTTTTACTATTTGGCCACAAGATGGCCACCTTCATTTTTGTTTTCAATCCTTGTACTTCCTGCTAAGCGGAAGTACAAGGGCGATGCGGAACTCTCTCCGGGCAGAAGAACTGAAGCCTCACAGGTGAGCGCTTCGGTTTTTCTGCGGGGGAAAGGGATCGGTGATCGGGAACCATGTTCCCTTTCACTGATCCCAGGGCTACCGGGCGGCACAGCGGGGATGCGGGCGCGCGCCCGCGATCGCGGGCGGGAGCGCGCCCAAGCGCGGGAGCGCTGCAGAGCTGCCGCCCGGACGTGAGCTTCACGTCCGGGCGGTGGAAATGGTTAAAGAAGTACTATCGATTAAAACGACTTTTTTTTAATACTCTATAGAAGTGTACACATTACCACTAGTGCTAGGGGCACTTTATTTATTCACCCAGGTCTCTCTCTCGCTATCCCTGCTTAAAAATGCATTTCTCACACAGCTCATAGTAGTTTGGGTCACCCTGAGCTGCTTGGTTAGTCTGTCACACAGCTCACAAATATATTTCACTGTGTCACTCACAGCATGCAGCAGACATGAGGAGAAATAGGCTGATCTGAGGTGGTAACAGGTAACTAAATGAGCTGTAATATTGCTGGAATATAACTAGCTATATAACACTAGTCTGTGATTACACTCAGACTGGCTGCCTGCTTGAGGCATTCACTCCAGGCTGCATCCACTTTACAAGCTGCTGAGAGGGGCAGACCACTGTCTACAATTAGCATTATTAGTATATTTATCAGTAAAGAGAAGCAAAGATAATAAACACACATTGCTAGAATATTTAACCCCTTACCACCATATCAACAAGATTCTTTCAGCAAGGTGATAATGAAACTATAAACTGAGGAGTTGATAGCATCTCCCCTGTGCAGAGACATGGTCTAGCCCTCTGGGAGCTCAGTATTAGATACATTTTGTATCCAACACTGACGCCAAAACTGACGGAGGATTTTACAGCTGAGAGGAACAGCTTTGTGAGGAATCAAATTGCTCCTAGTACTTGCCCTAATGTGTGCTACAACATACAGCATTTAAAAATAAATGCATACATCGATAGTATTCCTTTAAAGGAATCGTCAGGCTAATAAAAAGAAAGTGTTTCACTTACCTGGGGCTTCTACTAGCCCCATGCAGCCATCCTGTGCCCTCGTAGTGACTCACTGCTGCTCCGGTGCCCCACCACCAGCTAGTTTCGTTTCGGCCACGTGTATGTTTGCACGCATTCCCGCTGGTACATGAAGCTATCACGGACATTAACGCATACATTTTACGTGTTACTGGTGCAACGCGTACATTTTTACGCGTTGCCCGAGGTGGCCTCATAATTTTTTTTTTTTTTTTAAAGCTAGGCTACCTGATCCGGGGGGCTGGGCGGATCAGGTAAGCCGCCAAAACTGTCACTCTCCACCACTCCTGTGGGCAGCACTGGTCCACCTTCACTTTCTCTTGGTCACGAGCAGGGGAGGCGGGGGAGCGGCAGGCGGCGCAGCAAGGGAGAGAGAGCTGCCCTATGGCAGCTCTAAAAAGCTGCAGGAACTCCCTAGTTGCTGTTATATTAGGCTCCTATTACAGTAGATATTAGGTTGTTAAATGAATGTTAACTGATGCCAAAGGATTCCAGCTTAGTTACACCAGTTACTGATGTACAGCTGAAACTGGTACTACTTCACTTTTGCTTTTCTGTTTTCTGTTTTGTCATGATATTTTTGTTCTTAGGCCTCAAGCCACGTGACTCTCTACAAATAATCCACTTTACATACACATTAAGGAAAGTGGTGACATTGCTGGCAATAAGACTACAAATGTGCATGCCTAGATCTGAATATATATTTCATAGATGGCTTTATGGCACACCAATGGCCTGTTAATTTTACAGAGCAACTTAATCCAATTTTGCAGACCACTACAGCAGCCTGTTTTGACTTTTTCTCAGTGCAAGGTGTGAAATGATGCCAAATGGCTCGTGACTTGCATGTCAACTGTATAATTTGCCCACAGATCTCTGGGTCATGTGACCACGTTTTCCAAAGAGAATGTCTCAGGAACAGCTGCATCAAATATGAAAACTATGTAAGCAATGGAGTGGTTTCTACTAAATTTTTGGGAAGCCAACCTAGGCTTTAAATCCTCCCTATTGCTACTCCAGAAAGTTTTAGTAAGATGTGATAGCCTATAGGAAGTCATTAACAATTTGATCTAGAGGTTTGATACTTTGCAGTGATCCTTTGAGGTATGGGGAAGCAACAGATATTATCTCTGATTTTTCACACTGCAGAAATTCCCTTGCATCTGATACTTCAATGAGATTTTTTTGGGCCTCTTAACCACTTCCCAACTGAGGGGTTTTACCCCTGACCACCAGAGCAATTTTCACCTTTCAGCGCTCCTTCCATTAATTCGTCTATAATTTTATCATTACTTATCGCAATGAAATGAACTATATCTTGTTTTTTTCGCCACCAATTAGGCTATCTTTAGGTGGGACATTATGCCAAGAATAATTTTATTCTAAATGTGTTTTAATGGGAAAATAGGAAAAAATGTGGGAAAAAAAATTATTATTTTTCAGTTTTCGGCCTTTATAGTTTTTAAATAATGCATGCTACTGTAATTAAAACCCATTAAATGTATATGCCTATTTATCCCGGTTATAAAACCGTTTAAATTATGTCCCTATCACAATGTTTGCCGCCAATATTTTAATTGGAAATAAAGGTGCATTTTTTTTCAGTTTTGCGTCCATCCCTAATTACAAGCCCATAGTTTATAAGTAACAGTGTTATACCCTCTTGACATAAATATTTAAAAAGTTCAGTCCCTAAGGTAACTATTTATGTATTTTTTTAAAATTGTAAATTTTTTATTGTAAAAAATGCTTAGGGTGTAGTTTTACTATTTGGCCACAAGATGGAAACAGTAACTTTTTGTTTCATGCGACCTGCAAGCGTCCTTCCGGACGCTTGCAGGAAGTAGAAAGAGGCTGGGAGTTTGTTATTGCTCACAATGATCGCGCTGCTCAGCCGAGCGGCAGCGGATCATTGCGGGGCTTAGATCAACGAACGGGAATGGATTTTCTTGTTCTTTGATCTCTGGGCGAGCGGGCGGCGGCGTGTTTACTAGCGGCGGGCGGTGTGTTTACGAGCGGGAGCGCGGGCAGCGGCGGGAGTGCGCAAAGTACGGATTTCTCCGTCCCTGGGGGTTAAAGGATGGAAAAAGGGACGGAGACATCCGTACGGGCGGGGGTAAAGTGGTTAAAAAAAGTTTGGAATTTTACAGAGATCGAAGTACAGTAATATGTTTCATCCTACAGAGTGTCACAGTTTTTAGAGCTGTACTGGCAACACCTTAGAAGGAATATCAGTTCAGTATGACCAAAATACACAAATGCAGCTAAGATAGTGTAAGCAGGTCCTGTCATTTCCTTGTGCACTTTGCAAATCGTGTCAAACTTATGCATCTGATACATACCGTATATACTCACAAGCAAGCCGAATTTTTGACCCCCCAAAAGTGGGCCAAAAGTTGGGGGGTCGGCTTGCTTGCGAATGCTGTGGTTCATGGTCCCCCTCCCCCGTCCACTCCCCCCCCCCCCCCCCCGCCGCTGCCGCCGCTGCAATTGGCTTACCCGGCGGCTTCCTCTATTCCCCTCTCAGTCTCCGTGCAGGCATGTAAATAATTCACAGCAGCTCGCCCCACTGCGGCTGCTGTGTTATGAGGGAGGAAGCTGTAGGAAGAGCGGTTCCCATAGTAATGGCGATACACATCGCCGCTACAGGAAGCCGCTCTCCTGCGGGGGGATCCACCTACACATACTGGGCACTACCTATACTGAGCACTATACTAGCTATAATGGGGCAATATACTAGCTATAATGGGGCACTATACTAGCTATAATGGGGCACTATACTAGCTATACTGGGGCACTATACTAGCTATAATGGGCACTATACTAGCTCTAATGGGGCACTATACTAGCATACTGGGCACGGGTACTAGCTATGCTGGGCACTATACTAGCTATACTGGGGCACTTTACTAGCTATACTGGGCACTTTACTAGCTATACTGGGCACTATACTAGCTATACTGGGCACTTTACTAGCTATACTGAGCACTACCTATCTATACTGGGCACTTTACTAGCTATACTGGGCACTATACTAGCTATACTGGGCACTATACTAGCTATACTGGGCACTGGGCACTATACTAGCTATACTGGGCACTATACTAGCTGTACTGGGCACTATACTAGCTATACTGGGCACTTTACTAGCTGTACTGGGCACTTTACTAGCTGTACTGGGCACTATACTAGCTATTACTGGGCATTTTACTATCTATACTGGGCACTTTACTAGCTATACTGAGGCACTACCTACCCATACTGGGCACTATGCTAGCTATACCGGGACACACTGGGGGGGTCAAGCGGCCAGCATTTCCTACCCTCGGCTTATATGAGGGTCAATCATTTTTTCCCTGTTTTTTCGGGTAAAAGTTGGGGGTCGCTTACATGCGGGTCGGCTTGCTTGCGAGTATATACGGTAATTATAACACTTCATTATTTTGAGAGGGACTTTTTTGTTTAATTTAGTCAATATTTTAATCTTATTTCTAGAGCACATTCATGTTGTACAATCTGCCATAGACCTGTGCTATGATGCTCTTGATTCCTATTTTTGCCCTTTTCAGTGCTAGTGGCATACTAAGAATTCTTTGAACAAATCAACATTTCCAATCTCTTCCTTCTTTTTGCTCCTCACACATATGTAGGCTTATTGCACTCATTTAGATTACTATGTTGCCCTTTGTAGGGATGGAACTTTCTGAAGACTCTTCCCTACCATTTTTTAACCCTGATGAGCTACAGGCTGGACAGAAGGATGTTGGCTTAATAAGTTTGCCACAAACTGATGGCTGGTCTCCCTATGCTGCTGCACCATGGTTTGCACCCTCAGGTAAAGCTAGGGTTTCCTATAACTGACAAACAGGAACTTTATAAAACATTCTTGACAAAAGTTGCTTCACAAACCTGTAGTAAGAGAAGTGAGGAACCAGAAGCTAAAACTAACCCACTGTGAGGACCAGGATTACACTGTTCTCCTTAGCTTGTGTAACAGTAGCCTAAACTATATGAATAATTTCCACAGGAATACATTCACTTGGAGGTGTGTGTGTGTGTGTGTAACTCCGACCGAGAATTGAACTTTGTCCCAATCAGTAGCTGATACCCACTTTTACATGATAAATCTATTCCTTTTCACAAACAGACCATCGTATGACTGATATTTTGGTGAAACCCCTCCCACAAGAAACTCTGAGGACCGTGGTACTTCTGGCAGTTTCCTGTCTGTGAACCTTCTTGCATTGTGGGAAATAGCTGTTTACAGCTGTTTCCAACTGCCAAAAATGCATGCAGCAGCTACATCTCCTGCCAACAGTAAAAATGTCACCATGTAATACATGTCAGAATGTAAATCAGGGATTTAAAAGATTTTACAATGGGCAAACACTGACTAAATCATTTATACATCATTATTGTAAAAATGAAGCACTTTTTTAATTACATTATTTTCACTGGAGTTCCACTTTAAGGCTGTTCTGTTGGTTGATGGGTTTAGAAATATATATTATAGCATTTGCTCTTTAGACAAAAAAAATAAAATGGGCCTCTGCTTCATAAAAAACGGGAGCTTCCAATATCACAGTACTTCTAAATTGGAGAGCCTTGCCAACAAATCCTGAGAGGAGTCGCATGGTGACCTAATCACTCTGCTCCCATTACCCTCTGCTACCTGTAGGAGCTTTTTGCATTGGTCCTTGGAGTTTGAAAGTGGGTGTTGTCTTGTGAAATTGTAATGCTCTGGTTTGCTCACATTTATCTTCCAGTATTATGGATTTGTCTTTAGTTTTGCAAACTTTAATTACTTTATTTAGATATGTTTGATTATTAAAAACAAGAAAATAACGTCAGTAAGTGCAATGAATTGCAACTTACTTCAGGCTTGAAAAGCAGCTGCAGTAGTGCCATCTTTGTAAGCGATGTCTCAGAAAAAAACCTGAGCATTAAAGCTTTGATTTGTCTACGAAGTATTTGTAATGCATGTATAAAAAGGGAATTGGATGATTTTACCTCATGTATTTTATTTTCCAGTTGTGGTTACAGTAAGCTAGACTCTGTAATTCTTTTGAAAATGGGTTGTTTAAATTGGATTTTATTTCTTGAAAATTCCCCAGCGCACTGAAGTTTGGATGTGTTGTAAAGTGCTGCGTGCCAGTGAAGCCATTTCAGTTTGGCTGCCTTTTTTTTTTATTCTTTCATTTTTATATGTAACATTATAAATTCAGGTTTCTAGAATCTGGTGGCAGCAAAGTTTAATTACTGACTGCTCTCATTTCATCGTATTTTCCCTTTCATATTAAAGGGGCCCATACACTGAGCCGATTTTCTGGCCGTCCGATCGATCCAGATCGATCGATTAATCGGTTGAAAATCGGTTGGCCAATCGACCGATCAATGGCCGATTTCAATCGATTTCGATGGATTTCTGTCGAACTGGCAGGATGGAAAATTTAGGTCGATCTGATGAGATTGCTTATCATTTTGCATTGGCCTTAATGGAAATCTAATGGCAAAAAAATGCCATGAGATCGAATTTCAATAATTTCAAACTGAAATCTATTGGAATTCTATCCTGGTAAAAAATGTTCTAAAAACGCATCAGATAGATCATCAGATGCATTTCTTATCTATCTGCTGCCAACCTTTTGAGTGTATGGGCACCTTAATTGTTTAACACAATGTGGAAGTCTAACCTATGTCAGCCACTCAGGGGTTGTCTTGGGGTCTCTTTGGGGACAGTTAGGGTTATTCACAGGTATCAGGTGAGGATGGAATAAACAGTTCAGGGGGTAAATTAAGGTTATGTTTTGAAAGGTGAAGGATAAGCTGTGGCATAGGGGAAGGAAGACACTTATGGTTCGGCATTAGGCAAGTAAAGAGATAAGCTTAGACACTAGATTAGGGCGGTTGATGGTAATGGCAAGAAGAGAGAGCGGTTGGTTGAGGCTAAGGTAAGGTTAAGGTCCAGCTATACGAAGCTCTGGGAAGTGTATAGTGGTCCCCGGGGCTTCTGCGGGGAATTCGGCAGCACAGTGACTCCCATGTCCTGGCTGGCACGCTCCTCCATCAGTCTGCATGCTCCCTGTCTTCATCCCCACTGGCCACAACTTCTCAGTGACCCAGCGGCATGTTACATGAGTAACATGCTCCTGGTTACTGAGAAGAGGTACCAGTGGGGATAAAGACAGAGAGCGCACAGACTGATGGAGGAGCGGGCCAGCCAGGACATGGGAGTCACTGTGCTGCCGAATTCTCATCAGAAGCCCCGGGGACCACTATTCACCTGGAGGGGGGGGGGAGCTGAGGGTCCACTGACTGGATCTGCAGCCCAGGAGAGGGAGAAACAAAGGCACCTAAAGCTACTTGCAGGGTTGGTCCTCCATGCCATTGTTGCCCAGGGCCCCATTGAGCTTAGAACAAGCCCCGCATTCTAAGGCGTTTAAAGATGTCAAGGGAGGATGAGCTTCAAATACCAGTAGACTGTGAGAGCAAGTTGCATTTAAAAATGAAAAATATGAAAATAGCTGGGGTCCCAATTTAAGATGGTTAAAACTTTTTTTTTGCTGACTGACTACGATTGTACTTCAAAAGTACAAACTATGCCCTTTGCTGGTAAAGCCTGCCAGAGGTTCTGTTTTATCTGCATTGAAGTCATTTTTTAAAGCTTAGAAAAGAAAATTCCCTATAACATTCTGGCTTTCTGCATGTTGTGCTTCATCTTGTACTTCCTTCCTCCGCTGTTTATTCATTACTGCTTAAAACAACGCAGCGTGTGACCAGGGCACTGGGAGCATGTTCATAAAGTAAGAAAAATTATGAAGATTAAAATGTGCCGTGCCTTCTCATAAATAATCAATGTTGTTACATAAATCACCATCGGTAATATATCTCATTGTATAGACGGGATGGGAGAGGTTCCAGTATGGCAAATGAAAACCATAAACAAAAGCTGGACAGCTGTTTTAATAGCTGTGTGTTCACAGTGCTGGAGCGCTTGTTAGAATACCGAGCCTGCATCGAGATCAGTCTGTTTTATTTACCACAAGCTTCATAGCAGGCCTGCAATGTCATTTGAAAAGATGTTGACATAGATAACTCTTTATTGGAAGTGACTGCTAATATTTACCCATATCTTGGATAAGAGGATTCGCATCTCTCTTCCTTAGAAAAAATATTGCCAAAATCAATTAAAATTTATGGCTATGTTCTAGCTCGGAGCCCTTCCACAAGGGCAGGGAGAAACGTGGTCGATCTGTCAGTCTGCACTTTGTGAAGCTCCCATTCTGTGTCATTCCACAGAACTCAAAACGGGAAATCCACGACACACAGAATTCTGCACATGCTGGAAGTATTCCTGGACCTCAACTTAGCAGCTGTGGATCAGAGGATTAGAATTACAGCAGTGTGTGTATGATGCAGCCACCCTAAATTATAGGTGCAGTTATACATAAAACTGGAATTACGGACATTGTGATGGCCAGACCTTCTGTAAACCTAAAGACAATGTGTAGTGATTTTTTTTTTGCTTTATTTATGTATTGGGTGTATCACAAAACAATGGCATTCTCTTAAGTTAAAGGACACCTAAAGTGAATGGGATATGGAGGCTGCCATATTTATTTCCTTTTAAAGAGAATCTGTACTGTCCGATTTGTACAATAAAAAACATACCAATCGAGTCACTGTGATCTCCTGGATCCCCCTCTGCCATTTCCGCCACTCCCCGCCATGATCCTGGCTTTTAATCTCCAGTTTTAGACCGTGTTTACAAACAAAAAACATGGCCGCTAACCAGGAAGTGGTGTGTGTGTGTGTGTGTGTGTGTGTGTGTGTATATGTATATATATATATATATATATATATATATATGTATATATGTGTGTGTATATATATATATATATATATATATATATATATATATATATATATATATATATATATATATATATATATATATATATATAATATTTTCATGTTACAGTATACTACAAGTTTTTATTATATAGTGAATTTTATGCACTCCAGTCAGGGATTCTCACAGTTTCTCAGCATGGGCAGCTCCCTCCCCCCTCAGACAAGCTGAAATTGAGAGCAGAGACCTGTCTGTGAGGGATAAACAAAGCAAACTCCGAGCCTGGAGAGGGTGTGCATAACTTCTCCCTATCACAACAGAGCAGTGCATTCCTCCCTGGGTTGACAAAGAAAAGAATATTAGATATATTACAGAGACGGTGCAACTAGAAAAGGCTGCAGTAATCCAGACCACATCAGAACAGGTATAGGAACTTATAGGATAGAAGAAATAAGGCTGAACATGTTGTTACAGAGTCTCTTTAACCCACTTGGCATTATGATTCTTTACGGATTTTAGGGTCTAAAAGCAGTGCAATTTTTTTGCATGCTTTTAGATCCTAAAACCTGGAAAAAAATCATGCTGCTAGGGAGTTGTGCAGCAGCTCAGCACTCGCTCACCTCCCTGGGATCCAGTGCTGCAGTTCTCCTTGTGTCCTCCGGGTGACACTGTAACCCTATAGTGAGATTGCCGGCTGTCGTCATGACAACAGTTGGGGATCTCACCAGGGGGAAGCAGAGCCTTGGAGGAGATGAAGAAGAATGTCTGCTGACTTTGGGATCCCCCGGGAGGTGAGTGAAAACACCCGTGTGTGCAATGCTCTGCATAGACCTGCCACGAGTTCAGCTCGGGGTTACCGCTCCCGGCATGTTTTTTCCACACCGAGCTGAACTCGTGATTACCGCTTAGGAGGTTAAACAATACAAAATGCCTAAGGGCCTGTTTTCCACTACACGCAGATTGGATGCAGAAAAACTGACTCCAATGAATGCCTATGGGAAAATCTGCATCAGAAAAATCGCGTTTCATGGAAACAGGCCAATAGGCATTCATTGGAGTTTTTCTGCATCCAATCTGCGTGTACTTTGCAGATGAGTTTTCTCCCTAGGCTTGTGGAAAATGGACACAATCTACGTATAAAGGAAAAAAGTATTTGCCACCTATTCAGGAAAGGGTTCTTTGCAGTAAGAGTAATTAAAATGTGTAATATATTACCACAGGAAGTAGTTATGACAAATTGTGTATCTGCGTTTTAAAGGGTGATTTGATGCTTCCCTTGCTTTTCCTTTCCAAGGACATCCATGACTATAATTACTAGGCTTATGGTTTTCCTGCATGGTCATCCAGGCATTTTTATGTTGCTGAGGTCACCAGTACATTCTTCATCGATCTGGCCTTTCCTGATCTTTCTGCTGCCTCTCTGCGTTAGGAGCACTTGCGTTGTGCATTAACACCTTAAAAAAAAGCAACAAAACTCTTAGGTGTAAAGATTTGCGCATGGTGGCAGAACAAGTCCAGCAGAAGGGGGATGTTAATAATTTGAGGTCACATAGTGGGCCAGTTAGTAAAGTTAATTACAGGTCAGAGATAAGTTAAGATCGGGTGTAGTGTGTGTGGCCATTGGTGTCAATCAGAGACACAGAACCATGAGGCCCATGCAATTTACAGGTAAAAGGGGGGAATAAAGGTTACAGTGTGAGATGAGAAAAAGAGAATATGTCTGTGGCTTCCGGAAGTATCAGTCGGACTGAAGAGTGCCCACCGCACCGGCATATCTGCTACTTGTATGGATATACATTTGCAGCCCACCATAACAGAGTACATTAGGTTAAATTGTGTCAATTGGGGGTCAGCCAATAAGGGCTACATCATTTATGGTATAAAACAGAGCATTTGTATCTTTTTATTTTCTGAGAATTTGAGATTTGTGTGTGACCCTAGAAAGTTTTGAGTTGCGCACCTGTAAATGACCTTAACATCAAGTTCTATACACAAAGCTTTATGTGTATTTCAAGGACGCATCTGGATGATAGTGGATGTTTACTGGCATTACTCTGAACATTTAGCACTGAAGTACAGCAGACAATATCCTTCAGTAAAGCAACATTTCTCTGATTATTACTATTTTCTCATTTCTTACAAAGTAGTAGAATGCAGGTCCCCTCAATATAGTCCATTATAAACATCCATTTTCAGTCTATAGCAACCCGGTTTCCAAGTTAGCTTTCACTCAGAGTAGTACTTGAACACAGTACCCTTGTATGTATGTCTGCACTTATTCATTGATTGTAAGCTTGTTGTTTTCAAAACGGCTTTTTTTGTAAATTACTCTACCTTTTATCATTGTATTGAATGTTGGTTGTTCTGTTTTTATCTTAAAAACCTAGCTGCCATTAAAAAAAAAAAAAAGAATCCATTTACTATTTTTGTTTATGTTTAGGTTTCATTGGCCAATTCCTAGCACTCTGTAAAAAAAACAAAAACAGTGTATTCAAAAATTAAGGCGGTTATATATGGAGGTAGACAGTAGCGGCCACAAAAGCAGCATGTTTTGTGTCATATGTAATGTGTCCATGGTTTAAAGCCTAACTAAACCGCTAATTTCCATAGCAGTCGGGGGAGGGGGGGGGGGACCAGTGAATACTGTATTAAGACTTTTGTCACAGTCCATGTGTGCTTGGAGCTACAGTTCAACTTACTCTCTCTCCCCTTCGGCTGTAGCTGCTGGGAGAGTAAATCGTGTGACAGAGTAAGGAAAACAGATGCCAAACTTAATTGTTTGTAGTTCACAATATATAGCTGCAAGACCCCATCAACCCAATCAGGAAGAAACAGAATCTAGAAAAAAAAACAAGATACCTACCTATGTTCCTTTAGAAGCTTCCCGTGCCCTCCACACCCCTACCGCAGCTCTCGGGACCGCCACAAAGATCTTGGCTGCACTCCTCTCAATACATGTGTGGCCGTGCTGTTCCAATTACCCAATGAGTTTTCCTCATAATAGATCAGTTGTACTACCCCAGTCTATGATCTGGCATTGTATATCTTATCTTATTGCTCATTACCTGTATTGTTTTGTCTGTCACCCCATTATCGTCTGTTACCTTATTTATTGTACAGTGCTGCATGATATGTTGGCACTATTCAAATCCAATAAATAATGATAGTTTGATTACACCATTTTAATAATCGTAACATTTGTATAGCGCTTTTCTCCTCTTGGGCTCAAGGTGCTTTAGAGTTGCAGCCACTAAGGGCACGCTCAAGAGGCCAACTTGCAATGTTTTGGAGACTTGCCCAAGGACTCCTTACTGAATAGGAACTGTCATGGTAGGCTATCATAGTACTGTTGATGGCTGGCATTCCAATAGGCTTGCAGGTATTGCCCATATGTCCATGTCCGGTATGAGGAAACAAGTTTTACATCCTGAATGCCTAGTTTACAAACTTGAATTGAATTATGATTTTTGAATTAAAGTGGATTGCAAGGTATGCTTTCTTGGACTTTTAGAAACACTGATGAAAACGCATACTAAAACAGCAGAATATCCCCCTACTCCAATCTAAGGCAAGTTTTAGGAGGGGGGGGGGGGGAGGGGGGGGGAGGCAGACTTTTAGTATGTTTTTCAGAGCAGTCAGAATAACCCTGGGTGGATGGCCAAACATCACATAGCGTCCATTCTGACATATGAATCTGGGACTCTAGTGCTGTGAGGCACGGATGCTGCCTTATTAGCCCTTGTGCTGCCCAGCCATTACTTTATTCCCCGCACATACAACGTTTTATACTGTGGCTTGTTCTACTCTTTGACAAATATCTGCACAGCTATGTTATTGTTCTGGAAACAACTTTCCATTGGAGAAAAAGTTCCTTTAATCACATTTTTTAATTTCTTTTCCCATTTTGCTGTATATGATCTTATTTTGTTTATCCCTAAGGCTTTAACTATAGTAATAAATGGCTGCAACTTGTCATAGAAAACAATGCAACTTGGAAAGTTGCTGTGCAGCACTATTCAGCCAGGTAATATGCTTACTTTTAGCAGGAATGGCATTATATTTGTCTCCTTTAGCTTTTAGTGTTTAATATTCTTACATATGTATTGTTGTTCAGTATAAAAATATTCTAAATATACTGAGTGGTAAAATTTTGAATATAATCTTTTTTTAAATCATTTTTTATGTAATATTCTTAGTTATCACTTTCATTCATCCTGTGGTACGTTCCAAGCAAGCTTAAACAAAAGTTGATTTTGACATTAAAGCAGACCTATACTGAGAGATTATGAGCTCTGCCATTCCCGAACTCGTTCCAAAAAAATGCTAATTGACTGGCTGTCATGCTAATTGGTTCGCTTCCATTTGAACATTTCACTTGCAGCAAGTATTCAGCCAGATGAGGTAGCCATGGTGCTGGGACATCTGATCTGCATATTTGGTCAGTATCCGTAACTCAGACAAGTAGAGGATCACCATGACAGCCAATTTAGGCATGATTTAGTACATATATGAATAGTAAACATGCTGCATGCTGTGGTTGTCTTCTTGAGGAATCTGTAAATCTTTCTCCAGTGTTTCTACAAGGTTATCCTGACTGTATAAACATCTGTACTGTACTCACAGAGGTGCTCTGCTTGCTATAATTGAATTGCTGTTGTTTATCCCCTGCTTATTGCCTGAAGAAGTGGGCTGTGCCCGTGAAACGCGTTGCATCTTTGGGGTATTTTCAATAAATGTGTATATCTATACATTTACAGTCCTTGGTGTCTGCTTTAACAGAGGCGAGTCCACCACTTCCTCCCAGCAATTTTTTAAAAATGTTATGTACTTTTATCCTTCTGGCGCCTCTGTTCACCTACCAATATATTTGAGTCCACCCCAGGTGGAGGGGTGATCTACCCCCTTTCTTCCTATCTACAGAGAGCGACTTCTTAATCCTGAGTGAGGACAGGTCTAATCTCCTCACCTGCCTAATGAGTGGTTACCTAGGTGGTAACCCGTGTTTGTGAGTATTACCATCTCACGGTTTCATTTATCCAATCAATTTTGACATACTACACCATATTGGGCTCTCGATTTCTCTTCAACTTTTGATATTGGGTTGAATTCATCAGAACCTCAACAGTCCCTGAACTAGCCATCCAGCCCCACAACATGATGGAACCTTTACCAAATTGACGGTACTAGTTTTTCTTGGAATGCATTGTACTTCTTCCATGCAAAGTACTTTTTTATGACTAAATAACTTAATATGTGTCTTAAGTCCAAAGCACTTTGTTCTAAAATAAATCTGGTTTGTCTAAATGAGCTTTTGAATACAACAAGCAGCTCTGGATTGTGTGATGAGTGCAGATAGAGCTTCTTTCTTATCATCCTGCCATACAGATGTTCTTTGTGCAACTTGTGCTGAATTGTAGAGCGATGTACAGATACACCATCTGTAGCAAGATTGCAGGCCTTTGGAGGTGATGCAGTGGTTTGCAAAAGTATTTGGCCCCCTTGAAATTTTCCACATTTTGTCATATTACTGCCACAAACCTGAATCAATTTTATTGGAATTCCACATGAAAGACCAATACAAAGTGGTGTACACGTGAGAAGTGGAATGAAAATCATGCATTATTACAAACATTTTTTACAAATAAATTACTGCAAAGTGGTGTGTGCGTAATTATTCAGCCCCTTTTGGTCTCAGTGAAGTCAGTTGCCCATAGACATTGCCTGATGAGTGCTACTGACTAAATAGAGTGCACCTGTGTGTAATCTAATGTCTGTACAAATACAGCTGCTCTGTGACAGCCTCAGAGGTTGTCTAAGAGAATATTGAGAGCAACAACACCATGACGTCCAAAGAACACACCAGACAGTCAGGGATAAAGTTATTGAGAAATTTAAAGCAGGCTTAGGATATAAAAAGATTTCCAAAGCCTTAAACATCCCACGGAGCATTGTTCAAGCCATCATTTAGAAATGGCACAACTGTGAACCTACCAGAACAAGGCCGTCCACCTAAACTCACAGGCCAAACAAGGAGAGCACAGATCAGAAATGCAGTCAAGAGGCCAATGGTGACTCTGGACGAGCTGCAGAGATCTTCAGCTCAGGTGGGGGAATCTGTTCATAGGACAACTATTAGCCGTGCACTGCACAAAGTTGGCCATTTATGGAAGAGTGGCAAGAAGAAAGCCATTGTTAACAGAAAAGCATAAGAAGTCCCGTTTGCAGTTTGCCACAAGCTATGTGGAGGACACAGCAAACACGTGGAAGAAGGTGCGCTGGTCAAATGAGACCAAAATGGAACTTTTTGGCCAAAATGCAAAACGCTATGTGTGGCGGAAAACACTGCACATCACTCTGAACACACCATCCCCACTGTCAAATATGGTGGTGGCAGCATCATGCTCTGGGGGTGTTTCTCTTTAGAATGGACAGGGAAGCTAATCAGAGTTGATGGGAAGATGGATGGAGCCAAATACAGGGCAATCTTGGAAGAAAACTTCTTGGAGTCTGCAAAAGACTTGAGACTGGGGCGCGAAGGTTCACCTGCCAGCATATCCATGTATTAGAATGGCCCAGTCAAAGTCCAGATCTAAATCCAATCGAGAATCTGTGGCAACATCTGAAAACTGCTGTTCACAAACGCTGTCCTTCTAATCTGACTGAGCTGGAGCTGTTTTGCAAAGAAGAATGGGCAAGGATGTCAGTCTCTAGATGTGCAAAGCTGGTAGAGACATACCCTAAAAGACTGGCAGCTGTAATTGCAGCAAAAGGTGGTTCTACTAAGTATTGACTCAGGGCTGAATCATTACGCACATCCCACTTTACAGTTATTTATTTGTAAAAAATGTTTGGAATGATGTATGATTTTCATTCCACTTCTCACGTGTACACCACTTAGTATTGGTCTTTTACGTGGAATTCCAATAAAATTGATTCATGTTTGTGGCAGTAATATGACAAAATGTGGAAAACTTCAAGGGGGCCTAATACTGTTTGCAAACCACTGTATGTGGGTTGTGTGTAACTATTCTGTGTCATTATTCTCACAATATTCTGCACATGCTGCTCCGATATTTGTCTTGGCCTGTCAGACATGAATTTAACAGCAACTGTGCCTGTGGCCTTCTATATCCTGATTACATCCCTTACAGTTGACCAGTGGCGGGCCAAGGCAAGGGCTGGAAAGGCACCAGCCTCTGAGGGCGCATTCCTCTCCGCTATCCCTGCCCGTCACTGTTCAGTTCCTCTGTCCCTGTATTTGCGGTGGCGCAGTCACTGGCGAGTCTGCCAGCTGCTGATTCCCACCTGATTCCCGTTGCGGTGCCCACTCTCGCTCCCTGAGTTGCTGGGGAGTGGGTGCCTTTGAGGGACAGCTGGCTCATGTTATATCAAATCTCAGCTAATTGTCCCACGGGCCGCAGCTCCTGCCCACCCCAACTTCCGTTTTTTTCTCCCATCACGGAAGCAAAGTCTTCGGTGCCCAGCAACTTGAAGAAAGCCACCACCCACTGAAAAAAACCCCCATCCTCCGCAGCGTCCCCGGGAACAGCAGCTGACATCAGAATGCACATGCATCAGCACTGCTGAAATCTACAGCGCACAATTGTGGACAGCCCCTAAAGCACAGGGATCCTTTTATCCCACCCCGGACTGAGCCAGAGCAGAGGCTAGAGCGGTGCGTGGGATGTGGGGGGAGGCTGCACTTTAGAGTCTCTGCCTCTGTTGCCGGAAAACCTTGTCCAGGCACTGCAGTTGACACTGACAGTTTAATCCTCTGAGATAGCTTTCTGTAGCATTCCCAAACCATGATACTGAACAATGTTTGTTTTCAGATCTTTGTAGAGTTGCTTTGAGGATCACGTGCTGTCGCTTTTTGGAGGAGAGTCAGAGACGCACAGCTTGCATTTGGCCACCCTATATACCTTTTTTCATGATTAGACATACCTATGTATGAAGTTAATTTCAAGTTAATTTCATACAACTAAATACTGCTTAGAAAAAAATCTTTATTTAGAAAACACTCTAGTACATATACAGAATGTCCCTAGGAAATGAGACATACCATTGTTATCTTTTTTTGCTGAAATTGGTATAAATTATTGAGGATTGAGAAGTGCATACGTTTAGTCTGCGCATTTGCAGGAGGTGCTGCTTGGTCCAGAGCACTTGTTCTTTCTCTACCCATGTGAGTTAATTTATTGAGTAGTTTTAAAATGTTTTCATGACTGTATTAGTAAGTTTTTTTTTACTATACTTGCATGTTACATTATGCACAGCACTCCTGGCGTCTCCCTCTGTGCCTTTATAGAAATGTAGTTGGTATGTATGGGATGCTGCGAGCCCCCATGATTGAGGATTTGGTAGGGGGAGCCATCAAAAGAGTAAAGCTGGCCATACACTATTCAATTATAACTCGATTTTCTTTGTTTACAATTAATATATAAGATCTAAATTTACATCTGATATTCTAATCAATTATTTTACTCTTGACTTAAAATCCACATTGCAGATCTATCTTTTGATTGATTTTTGCTTTTAATAACAATTGTAATATGGTGGAGATAATTTACAGCACTTAAAGGGGAACTTCAGCCTAAACAAACATACTGTCATCAAGTTACATTAGTTATGTTAATTAGAATAGATAGGTAATATAATCTCTTACCCACCCTGTTTTAAAAGAACAGGCAAATGTTTGTGATTCATGGGGGCTGCCATCTTTGTCATGGGGGCAGCCATCTTTTTGGTTGAAAGGAGGTGACAAGGAGCAGGAGACACAGTTCCAACTGTCCTGTGTCCTGATTACCCCTCCCAGCTGCACACGCTAGGCTTCAAATGTCAAATTCAAAATGTAAAAAAAAAAAAAAAAAAAATGCACCAAAACAGCAGAACGAGAACAACATCAGAAATCCCATCATGCTTTGCACAGCATCAGGGGAAAAAACGCCCAGGCAGTTTTCTTCCGTGCAGCTAAAAATGAGGCTTGTATAAGAGAAACAAAGTTCTGATGCTGTGAAACTGTTAAAGGGAAGGTTCAGGGAGGATGGGTAAAAAAAAAATCAATTTCCACTTACCTGGGGCTTCCTCCAGCCCGTGGCAGGCAGGAGGTGCCCTCGCCGCCGCTCCGCAGGCTCCCGGTGGCCGACCCGACCTGGCCAGGCCGGCTGCCAGGTCGGGCTCTTCTGCGCTCCAAGGCCCGGAACTTCTGCGTCCCACGCCGGCGCTCTGACGTCATCGGACGTCCTCCGGGCTCTACTGCGCATGCGCAGTAGTTCTGCGCCTGCGCAGTAGAGCCCGGAGGACGTCCGATGA
This sequence comes from Hyperolius riggenbachi, assembly GCF_040937935.1. Taxonomy (NCBI): domain Eukaryota; kingdom Metazoa; phylum Chordata; class Amphibia; order Anura; family Hyperoliidae; genus Hyperolius; species Hyperolius riggenbachi. The sequence goes on along the minus strand of NC_090646.1, from coordinate 188,341,254 downwards.
CGTCAGAGCGCCGGCGTGGGACGCAGAAGTTCCGGGCCTTGGAGCGCAGAAGAGCCCGACCTGGCAGCCGGCCTGGCCAGGTCGGGTCGGCCACCGGAGACCACCGGGAGCCTGCGGCGCGGCGGCGAGGGCACCTCCTGCCTGCCACGGGCTGGAGGAAGCCCCAGGTAAGTGGAAATTGATTTTTATTTTTACCCACCCTCCCTGAACCTTCCCTTTAAAGAAGCACCAAGCCTTTTCAGTGCTGCTGAGTCGATTTTTAGTCCGGAGGTTCACTTTAACTCCCCTGGCGGTATGATTATTTCTGGATTTTAGAGTCTTTTTAAAAGGCTTCACACCTTAAAATCAGGGAAAAAAAAATTATGCTGCCAGAACGTCAGCAGCAGCCCCTTTTCTCACTCACCTCCTTGGGCTACAGCGCTGCAATTTTACCTCCGTCCTCCAGCTGGCGCTGTAACACTTTGGTGAGCTCAATGATGGCGATCTCAGTGACTCAGAGCCTCCAAGGACAGGAAGGAGAATGGCTACCGATGTCTGGATCCCCCGGGAGGTGGGCAAAAGCTCCCACCGCCGCACAATACTCTGCATAGAGCTTTCGGCGACTAGCCGGAGCATAGCTCGGGATTACCGCCAGGGAGGCAAGTAGGAAAACCGGCTTGACAGCCTACTATCTTAACCTCCCTGGCGTTCTATTAAAATCGCCAGGGAGGCTGCGGGAGGGTTTTTTTTAAATTAAAAAAAAACTATTTCATGCAGCCAACTGAAAGTTGGCTGCATGAAAGCCCACTAGAGGGCGCTCCGGAAGCGTACTTTCGATCGCCTCCGGCAATCGAAAGTAACAAGATAGGCCGCAATGAGCGGCCTATCTTGTTTCGCTTTCCTCGTCGCCATGGCGACGAGCGGAGTGACGTCATGGACGTCAGTCGACGTCCTGACGTCAGAGCCGCCCGATCCAGCCCCTAGCGCCGGCCGGAACTGTTTGTTCCGGCTGCACTGGGCTCGGGCGGCTGGGGGGACCCTCTTTCGCCGCTGCACGCGGCGGATCGCCGCGGAGCGGCGGCGATCGGGCAGCACACGCGGCTGGCAAAGTGCCGGCTGCGTGTGCTGCTTTTTTCAGATTGAAAATCGGCCCAGCAGGGCCTGAGCGGCGACCTCCGGCGGCATACCCCGAGCTCAGCTCGGGATTACCGCCAAGGGGGTTAAAACAGGCTGAAATCAGTAATATAAGTATATAATATAAGTAAATTGCAATATTGGTCCACATTTCAACCACATCTAACATTTTAACGTGAAAGTCTTAACCAAACAATTTGTTTCATAACACCAAAGTGGCTTATGAACTGTCAGGTTGTTAGTGGTATCTGTTTCCCTAATGTGTGTGTGTGTGGGGGGGGGGGATATTTTTCTTTGTGCCCTGCGTCAGGTGCTTGCATTGTCAGGAAGAGTACATTTTAAAAATGTTGAGGTCGTATTGCTAAACGGGGTTTAACCCTTGCAGCACTGTGTGGTTCTGGCCCCTCAAGGACTTGAGCTATCTGTAATGATCGCTGCTGCAGCAGCTATTACTGGAAGTAGTAGTGCTGCAGCTCAGGCAGTTCTGATCTATTTCCATGCAAGCTGTATAGCTTTGTCTGTTTTTCCCTGCTGTCAGCTTGTGACTGATTATCATTCACCTGTGTGGGAATCTGCATGTCTGCTCCCATTGGATGACCTCAGTATAAAGATCTGCTTCCTGCAGGGTTTCCTTGGGTTTTCATAGCTTCAGCTTAAGCCTGTCTTGCTGTCGCTTTAGCCCCCGATCGTGTTTCTTGTTATAAAGATACTTTGCTGGTCTTTGCATCATATATTGGTTCATTGCCAATATATATGCATACCAGCACGTTTATTATTTTCCTTGTATTTGTGTTACGTTAATACATCAGTGTCGCTGATGTATACGTACACGAACTGTTTATATCCTGTGTGCAGTTAGTCAGCTTTCCAGCACGTTTTGGTAGGTTGCGCGTACCGTGACCACCCGTACTGAGGTAGTTACCCTGCTTCTGGTTCTGTTTGTGGATTGCGTTCATCTCTGCGAAGAGATAACGAATCCTTCTGAATCCTGTTCTGTTACTGTTTGTGGATTGCGTTCATCTCTGCGAAGAGATAACGAATCCTTCTGAATCCTGTTCTGTTACCGTTTGTGGATTGCGTTCATCTCTGCGAAGAGATAGCGAATCCTTCTGAGTCCTGTTCCCTGTATTACTCCAGTCCTAGTCAGCGTTCCTGCTTATGTCATATATCGGTTCATTGCCGATATATACATATGTTAGTCAGACGTTACAAATAGTTTCATTGATAGCTGTAATTGTAATACGCTAGGAAAACATACTTATTGTATATTTATCTGTGTTACGTTCATCTATCTTAATCCTGCTATTTTCTGACTGTCCTGTCCTGTCTTTGTGAGGCACGCCATCGCCGCATCGCATTGGCTGCCTCATTCCAGTCTGTCTGGTTTTGGACGCTTGCTGTCGCTAAGTAGCTAGCAAGCGTTCATTCTGTCTACCTGTCCTGATCTCCTCAGTTCCGGTTTATGTGCTCAGCGCTACTTTGCGCTGAGACGTTATACGAAAGCATTGTTTGTGGCTGTCAGATCTGCACCGGCTCTGTGCGCCACAATCTCCTATTGGAGTCAGTCCTCCCCTCCACTATACTAGGGATAGCCTGTTTCCTGGTGCTAGTGTGTGTACCTCCTCCACGTCAGCTCATGCGTTGCATGCTGACTGTGGAGAATACACCACCAAGCCTTACACTATCCTTTTTCTATTTTTTACACTGATAATGAAGATGTGATCTCAGGGTCACTAGGAAAGCTGCTCAAGTGAGCTGCAGTGGCGCCAAAGTGTCAAGAACAGCGTGAGTGCACAGCAGCAAGTAGTGAAAAATTACACCCGGGCAGGCAGAACAGGACGTAGATTTCAACTAACTCAGTCAGGAAAGGGTTATTACTGTAATGAAGATATGACTGTATCTCCAGATCAAGCATTTCTCCTTGGATTGCCCAGTAATTGTAAGCTCCTAGTCTATGCACTCAGTGTAGTGATGCACTGTAGTGTATAATTCCACAATATATTTAATATATAAGGCAGAGGCAGTTCATAGTTTTGCTCCGTTTCTCTTCAGCATACAGATGTCTATAAACATATATTACGTCCAAAGTGACAAACCTCATCCCAAGAATGTGGTGAAGCATATATCCAAAACTGTTCTGCATGTTCATTGATATACTTTGGGAAATGATTACAGGAATATTGCAAGAAAGAAACCCCAAGCCCTTAGGTTTCAGTCGTTATATTTCTGCATGGCAATGCTCTTTTAGATATTATGCTGCGTATACTCTTGTAGTTTTGGCACTGGGCTTTTACGTCAGTGAGGCCTTTTTGATGGTATTTTTCCACCTGGCAGCCCTGTGTGAAATATGATTGGATTGAACAAATTTTTCCCAGCTGTTCTCCTGAAATTATGTCAGCCAGGTATTAGATTTCTGGCCCTGGAACTGTATTTACAAGTTCAAGAAATGAAGAACTTCGAAAAATTAAATCATCCGCATGAAGTCTCAGGAGGAGGCTGCGCAGGAAGTGTTTCAATAAAAAAAGACTATTGCTAAAAGGTACTCTCTGACCTACATCTATTAATGACTAGCCAGTGTTTGGGGATCCGAATTCATGGCTTGATACAAACACATCAAGTTACTTTCTAATACAGAATACAGCAACTTGACAAGTTTGTCTCGCTGGGTTTGTGATTTATAAAGTTTCCATACAACATAAGGAGCGTACGCGGCCCCATTATGTAGTTAATGCCAATTTCTGTTTGGCCATATCGCTCAGTAGTTTAGTTCATCAAAGTGTTGCACGTTAGGTTCGATGAGAACTTGAGACAGTTTGTGTCCACCTAAATCTCGGCTCATATTCACCACTAGAAAAGTCACTTTTACCTTCTTTAACCCATATGCCACAAAAGGTGAAGAGTCTGGCCCCAAGTGGACATGTAGCTTTCTTATGAAGCAGGTCAAAAGCACAGATAGTTCAGTTGTCTGTAAGCTCACATACGGATGTCTAGTACTGTAATTCTCTGTTCCCTTGGTAGCAGGAGCAAACATCAATGTACCTCACACATGGAAGTTCATTGAAATCCAGGACATTTCTAATATTGCACAGTGGTTGGTTTTTGTTGCACAGTGCATTGCAAAATGTTCTTTGTACTACATAGACACCCTGAAAATGCTTAACTGTTGATAAACAAACTTGGCATAGATGCCGCAATATCAAACTTTAAAAAAAATTAAAATACCAAAGCAGATAATTTGGGTATCGGCAGCGTTTTTGTAAAATGAGTGCCACATAAACCACAATGTTAATTGAGGCTATAGCGACACAGGAGGTAATCTTAAATATATATAAATATTGGGAGTAGGTGGTGAAAATATAGGCAGTGGAAGCTTTCAGCAGCGAAGGTGGAACTGATATCCACGGAGATTGCAGTGGGGAAGATGAGTTATGTAAAAATTACCAATATTCCACTATTACAATTAGCCACAGATCTATAGTAGGATATCAGCAATTTACTAAACTTTTTACTAGTGGCTATCCCCAGTACCCAAATACTGTGGGCCTTTTTTTACCATCTAGATTGATGATATTGCACATGTAACTGTTTGCCTGTAAGGTTGCATTCACAGTGGGACATTACGGTTTCACATTATGAAGTCTAACGCAGCTTATTGCACTGCAATGCTAATCCTATGGGCCGTTCACAGTGTGACGTTAAAGTCGCGTTAAAAAAATTGTTGTGTTGTGGTAACTCACTGCTTGCAGTGCGTTACCTCTTAACGCAGACACGTTACGACTTTGACATTGCATTAAAACGCAACGTGCCACTGTGAATACAGCCTAAAGAGGTACACAAAGAAAATGCACTTTAAAGTCCACCTGAAGTGAGAGGGCCATAAATGCTGACATCTTTATTTCCTTTTTAAACAATACCAGTTGCCTGGCAGTCCTTCTCATCCATTGACTCTAATACCTTTTGCCATAGACCTTGAACAAGCATGCCAGTCAGATGTTTCCGACAAAAATGTCACGATTAGCAATTAATCACCTGAAACAAGCGATTATGCTTGTTTCAGGTGTGTGATTCAGATACTACTGATTCCAGAATGATCTGCAGGACTGCCAGGCAAACTGGCATTGTTTAAAAGGAAATAAATGTCAGCCTCCATATCCCTCTCTTTTCTTTAAGCAGTGTCTTAAAGTTTTGGGTTGGATTGTTTCACAAAAGTTGTCAGGAGCTCTTTGGAAACTTTGTTTTTGAGGTTTTTTGTAACGTATAAGCTACTTTTACATTACCCGTTGAGGATTCTCATCACCAGAAATTTTTTTCCATACCACAAGTTTTTTTCTTTTTTCTTCTCAAACTGATTATGATATTTTCTCAAGGCAGTTCTGTGATCCTTACCAGTCTGCATAACATGATGATTCACTACCTATCAGGAGCACTCTTCCTCACAGACCATGCTGGTAACTTCTTCGGCTGCTGTACTTATGTAACCAGGATTTTTAGCTGCAGAAGCCTACATTTACACAGAGGCAGCATTTGGTAAATGACCAGTGCCGGAATATGGGCTTTACCTTTTTCCTCCTTTAGGCATAATAAGAAAATAGAGGTTAATCTTCCCCCTAGTACGACTTAACCTACTTTAGCACCAGGAGACATGACTATATTCCTGTTTTTGTGACTGATTTATTTACTTGGCCTCCCTTTCTACCCAACCACCAGATGTCATAGAGACAGGAAGTTCTGCAGTTGGGACACAAACAACAGTATTGTAATGTAGGTAACCGTAATGGGCTGTAGACATTAGATTTTCATTGACTGAAATGATTCTGAGCATTCCAGGTGATAGTTTACTAACAAATGTGCACAGCCACAATGCTTGGCACTTTGGCATGCAGTCTGTGGTGTGGTACAGAGGGGAGGGGGAAGGGTGTGCTGGAAGTTTCCCAGGGCAAGCTGCCGCATTAACTAACACCCGAGGAGATACCACTGTGACTTATCATTAAAGATGACCCCGCCCACTGTGGGGACAGTTGCGCACACAAACTAGATTGTCAGGTTTTTTTAGGCAATAAAATTCTAGCATACATACCTAGTTTCAGTCCTTATAATGTATTGCTGTCGGATCCACTTGTAGACTGTGTTAGACTGGCTGAAGGTCATTTCACCTATACATTCAGATTTTGATTTATCTTTATGTAGTGTACATACAGTACATCATTAAGAGACATGATTTTTGTTTTATTATAGCAGCTTTGTAAATGCATTTCCATAGCTAGTATTTGAGCACCTGTAAATTGGCTCTCTTTTAGATTCTCTTTTTCTAAAATGTTCTACTTTCACTTCTGCTTCTTTTGGAAGTTTTCACTATGATTAATGAAGCCCTGGCACAAACTGACTTTTTCCCTCTGTTGCAGAAAATGAATTGTTTTCACTAGCTGACCTCATTCTGAAATTTTTTTGGCTGCCCTTATTATTTAGAAATTTTACGTCGTACCAGTTCTGCCGAGTAACTTTCTACAGTAAATGTGATACCAGTACCTTTGTTGTACTCAGGGAATGAAGAAAAAGTAGCGCCCTGGCAGTTATTAAAAGGTGGCTATACTTGACTTGATTTCATTTTTTCTGTTTAAATGCTTGCTGATTTAATAAGGTTTTCAATTTATTTCCAAGAGTGGGACAATACAGCCTTCAATGTGCCGCAGCTGAAATCTGGTCTATTATTACCCAGTAGCCATTATTATATGCAATTCCAAAAATTTTAATCGAAAACCCTTGGGTAACTCATAGTAGGCATGTGCCAACAGTGCCTTCTTGTAAATCCAGCCCTGTGTGTTTCCCGCTGCACCCTGGGAGCTGTGGTCAATTGCCCAGTTTGTGCTCCTCCCCCAAACGCTGGCTCTAGCAATAATATTGAGTGAGAAGCTTCTTTCATTAAGACAAATGTAGCAGCATTTTATTTGTTAGAATATGGGGAGTGGTTAAAGCCTGCCTGTTTAATTTGTGATCTTTTTGGAGAGATTCTCTTATGTGGAGCCATCCAGGAGGTGAAAGAAATCTCTCCATTGGGAATGGAAATAGCAATACAAACCTAGGTGAGATTCTTTCCTTTCCCCGGAGTTTCTAGAACTAATAAAAGTTGCTGGACCTCAGCTTCAAGCTGCTGTTGTTGCTGCATATTTCTTTAAACAAAATATTAGTCTTGATTGATAACTTGCACAGGCACAATATTTCAGATTTTAAGATGTTTTGTGACATAAAACAATGTCCTACTACATTTTGTGTTTTCAGTAGGTTTTAATAAAAATATCACTGAGAACAACATTTTGTGATATGTGTTAGTCAGGAAAATCTATCTCCATTGTGATGTTTGTTGTAAGGGGAGTTCTGTGTACTTTGACGTCCTTGAACTGGCATGTAAAAATATGTGAGCTTTGCAGTCACCAAACAGACAAATCCATCTCTTTTATCTGCATGACTGGAATGTGTTAACCTCCCTAGCGTTCAATTTCTGCAGGATTTCTGTGCAAAAAGTGGTTCAATTAATATTCATGAAATTTTTCCTTGCAACTTACTAAAATCCGTCAAGCAAGGGTCTAGTATCCATTTTGAGTATAATAAAAGTTTCAAAACAAAATCTTGTCAAAAAATTAAATTAAAATTTCAACTTTTTTATCACAAATAGAAAAATCCTCCTCAAATATGGATGAAGAAATAAATCTACAGATGCAGAAATAAATACCGTACAGTGTTTGCCTAAAACATCTCTCTTGTGTGGTACAGCAACTAAGGGCTAATTCACACGCACACTTGCACCTCATTCCGCTGTTTATGTAAAAGCAGCATTTTGAGCTTCATTTTTTCCACTGTCTGAAAGCAGCAGGGTCTGGTAGTTGTGGGGTCCATAAGCGCCGCATTCCTGTGTCCCCCTGTGGGAAGAAAAATGACGGTCGCTGGGAATTGCCGCTGATGGTCAACAAATGCTTTTGTTCACGCTTGCAGAAAAGCATTTGGATGAGACACTGGGCAGGTGATTGAGACATCCACCTGAACCAGCCCTAAAGGTCCATACACACACTAGTCTGAACTCTGAGTGGTGCACTATAACGACTGCCATGGCGGGGATGGTCATTATGGTCAGACCAGCGTGACTACATCAGGCGCACAACGATTGCATGGAGATCTGGCATGTTAGATTTTTAGCAATGCCCAAGCACAGCAGAATAGCATTGTTCTCGCTGCTCCCACCACCAGAAATGTCTCCATTACACACGCTCATCGTTTCTCCCCCATGCACAGCAAAAGACGCATCGTGTGCAAAGGCTGATGACGCTTCTGTACAGTGTCGTTAGTGCACTGTCACCTTTGGCTGACGCTGCCTCTGTTACGATGCAAAGGGGGGGGAGGGGCGAAGGGACAGCCAGTGCATCTGACTTGGCTGCTTCCAGTGGGTGGGGAGGTGCAAAGAACAATGCCGTTGGGTCATGCTTAGGCATAGCTAAAGGTCCGACATGCCAGATCTTTAGGTATCGTCATTGGGCCACTTTACCCACTTTGGTCTGCTACACAACTCTTAGCCATAGTGGTCATTCTAGTCCATCGCGCCCGAGTTCAGACCAGTGAGGCAATAAGTGTCATTGTCTGCACCATATACAGTACTGTATTAGAACACAGAACATGACTGTTCTGTAAGGCTGTCTGTAATATGTACCTACTGCCAGTAGGTGGTACACAAACACCATTATAACTCTTTCTAGGCCTGTTTTCAGCATAGACGAACCTAGCTCGTCAATACCACTTGTAACAAGTTTTTTGCCGACGTGTCAGCCTCTTCATTACCACCAGGGAGGCTACAAACGGTCTCCTGTTAGATGGTAAAAGTTTGCAATGATCACTTTTACTAACAATGAACCATTTAGGAGTGTGGACTAGGGCCTTAAAACTTGCACATGTCATAATCTGCATATTAATTAACCTTTTACCATCTCTCACCATAGACTGTTTTGGTTTTTTTATACTGAATTAAGGCCAGTTTAGGTACCTGGCCTGTCTTATCTAAACATGGTTGAAATTAACAATTTACACATAAGCAAAGGGGTTGCGTTATTGTTTTCTAACAGGCAATTCAAGCTCTCATGCAGCTGGGTTCTAAATCCATCAGTATGCCAGTTATAAGCCTATGCCAGCCGTTCGGATCACATATAAGCTCATTGCATCTGTTGGATACTTAAAGAGAACCTGAACTGAAAATAAAAATAACTATACACAGGTCATAGTTGCCTCCTGTGTAGTCTACTACTCAATCTCTTTCTCCTCTCCTGCGTCCCATTTGCCCACTGAGATCAATGGATTTCTCCATCCTCCATTTTAAAAATGGACATTACCCCATAGCAGCTTCCTGGTCAGCACACTGTTAAACTGTAATATCACCCACTTGAGCCATAGGGAAACACGGACATTACCTTGCACATTCAGTTGTAACTGACAGCTGCTGATATATAACTGACAGCAATTGGTATATTTAAACTCTGACAAAATATTGTCAGAACTGGAAGGGATCACTGTAAGAAGAACATGGTGAGCCTCTGAGAGGAACGGACAGTGAGGCTAGTATGTAATATTAATTTGCAGCTACATCGTGTTTATTTTAAATAATTTCCTCGCTTCAGGTTCCCTTTAAGTGCTGATTCCTTTGTGCTGCTGCATCTCCAGCTCTACCTACGTCTTGAAAGTACGGTAATGATGGCTTACCATCATCACTTCTGCTTGTTAGTTTTTTTCACAACTGAGTGATGCTCCTTTGCCTGACTTTAGCTTAGTTACTACTAGACTAGAACTAAACCTATGAAGACCCCAACTTCAGTGAAATGGTGCCTAATGCTGATGTTTCTTTGGGTTGAAAAATAGGCATTTGTGATCATCTGAACCACAACTCTAGAGCTGGTCCTGCTTACCTTAAATCTCATAGCACCGGGTGAATAAAAAAGTAAAAACTGATTAAAAAGGAGAGGAAGTAGTTGGTTTACCTCTTTGAAGTTAATGGCCAAAAAATGTCTTGGGAAATATAATTGTAATAACAAATAACCAGAGACAACATGTTTCAGGGGATTATCCCAGTTCCTTTGTTCAATAAGTACAAATATGTTGGACAGCTAGGGTAGTCGGGTTTGAGCTCCTCTATCCTGATTGATACGAGGTTGCTCTAGCTGTCTGACTAATTTGTGTTTATTGACAAGAGGAAATGAGTTAATCTCATGAAACGTGTTGTCTATGGTTATTTCCTAATAAAATTACATTACTCAAGACATTTTTGGTCATTAAATTTGGAGTGGTAAGCCAACTATACAGTTACATAGTTACGTCCACCTAGTTCAACTGGAAAATAAGGTACAACACTAGCCTACACCCTTACATGTGCTGGGGCAGGAATCTCCCCAAAAGCTATAATGATGGTTGCAATCCTTTGATTTCCACACTCTTGCCATCACAAATGTAACTGATTATCCTCCTAAAGCTAGGAATACAGTATTCAATTTATGTGACCAGATAACTGATTAGTATTTACCTGATATGTATCATTCACCCGTTTTTTCCACCTTGCACCATTAGACATTACAGCAGACATCTAGTCTCATTTTAATAATGTCACCACAACAGCTACATTTCTTTTTTGCTCACTGTAGTACAAATACTGTCTGCAAACCCCTCCTCCCCTTGGGCACTGGCTGACATCTCTTGTACCAAGAAGGGACATTTTTCAACAAAGCCTGATGAAGATTATGATCAAATATCAATTGTGGATGCCCTAGTTTGTAATAGATTTTTGTTGATTCAATTTTTATATATCCATTTTTTAAAAATGTGCAGTGTTGGACTAACTTTACACCAGGAGCAATAACACTTCACACCTTTTCTGTAAAGAGTAAAAATGTAGGAAGTTAGATATGCCAGCATGTCCCACAATCTTTCACAGGTCTATTTATGTAGGTAGAAAAAAACAAAGTCTTGTAAAAGTAATACCTTTTAATGGCTAACTGATAAAGTTAAATAATGCAAGCTTTCTGGGATCTAGTCCCCTTCTTCAGGCATATTTCTAGATGTTAGCTGTAGTAAAACACTGATGCAGGGAAGCTGCATGAAGACGGCAGTTGTACATGTATGTAACATGATTGACTTGGCTTCACTATCTTCAGAAACCTGCTAGATTTCATGTTTGCTTGCATAAGCTCACTGGCTCCAGCCTGCTGATCACCTGACATCTAACTGCTAAACAGCAACCAGTACAACTGCCACCTTAATGCAGCTTCCCTGCATCAGTGTTTTACTACAGCTAACATCTAGAAATATGCCTGAAGAAGGGGACTAGATCCCAGAAAGCTTGCATTATTTAACTTTATCAGTTAGCCATTAAAAGGTATTACTTTTACAAGACTTTGTTTTTTTCTACCTACATATATTGTTTGGCTAACACGGTACAGAAACATTTTTACTACAGGTCTATTTATAATTTGTGTTTTTATTATTGCAGATAATAACCATTCCCCCAAGGAAGACACGCCTACAGACACTCCTACGGGTAGCACAGACTCGCTTTCTCCCCAGCCCCTTACTCCTACAGCCATGTACAGCAATCCGGAATTTGAGAAAAATCATCTTATTCCCGACACCAGTGATCTTTTCGAGTGGGCCACATCTGAGTAAGTTTATTCTTCTTCTTTCTGGCTATATGAATATAAATTTACACCATGTTCTCTCTTCCTGATCTTATTAACCCAGCCAGATTCCGCAGTTTAAACATTAAGGTTACTAAGGTTTTCCATGGCTAGATAGCATTGGAGGACATCTGAGAGCCTAAAGTACACCTGTGGTTCAACTGCTTATGAAGTGAGACTCAAGCCTAAGTCAAAAGTCATGCCTGCCTGGCTTGCCTCACTGAGCTCTCACTGGTCAGCTGTCACCATCTCTAGTTATGTGACATTGGTGACAGGATTAGTGAGCTTTAGGGCTCTTTCACACTGGGGCGGTGCGTGAAATTGATGCACTGCTACCGCAGCCTAATGAAGGTCTGTGGGGAAGTTCATACTTCCCACGTTGCAGTACACTTCACCGGAAGTGCCCAATTTAACACTAGCGCATACTTATGTTACTGTACGGCTCTTGCAGCGATCTGCATTGCCTCGGAAGTCATGTTAGTTTATGGCGACTCAGTCATGTTAGTTTATGGCGACTCATGCTCACACCATTCAGCAAATTGCAGCGCTTCAAGTTGTAGAGGGTGCTGTGATTAGAGGTTTGTTCCCTAAACGTTTCCCACTTGCTCACTTCATATAAACTAGCACCCAAGTTTGAGCCACTTTCTTTTGATTATAGTGGAAAGGAGATAGTCCAGGCACTGTCCCTTTAAGTGCTTTATTCAAACATCAGCCATGTCCATATTGCAAGACAGCTCCATACAAGACACTCTTACAAGGTATTTCTGACCTGTTACCCGAGTGGTGAAGGGGTGACAGGAAAAATGGTGACCAGGGGATGTAGGACGGCACTACAGCTGGCAAAAAGTCTTGTACAGAGAACTGAGCTGTACAGCCTTATAGAGAATTCAAGGAGGAGAGTTTAAAAATACCTCTCTGTGGAGGAATGTAATAAAAATCATCCAAATTGTAAGCAAACGGAGCTACAGCAACATCATTTGTAAAGCGTTTTTTTTCCTGTAGGACGCAAAGCGCATAAGCATGGTAAATTTTGGCACAGAGGAAGAACTGTAGTCCGGATATGCCAGGCTAAACAGGTGACTTTTCAGTCTGGATTTGAATAACTCCAGGGAAGGGGCTGTCTTTTTTGGGTCTTTTAGGGAGTTCCAAAGTGTAGGGGCAGCATGACAGAAAGCTCTGTCTCCAAAGGTTTTAAGGTGCACTCTGGGAGTGACTAGGTTTATGGATCCTGCTGATCTGAGGTTGTGAGAGGTGTGATGCAGTTTTAGCAAGTCCTTCATGTATCCAGGGCCCAAATTATGTAGGGATTTGAATGCGAAGAGTCCAGGCTTGAAGAGTATTCTCCATTTTACAGGTAGCCAGTAGAGTGAGCGAAGGATCGGTGTAATGTGACAGTGTCCTGGCTGGTTTGTTAGCAATCTGGCAGCAGCGTTCTGCACTAATTGCAGGCAGTACAGGTCCTTGTTTGGGAGGCCTGCATAGAGGGCATTGCAGTAGTCCAGCCGTGATGTGATGAAGGCGTGGACTAGGATTGGAAGATCCTCTGGGGGAATGAGATGTTTCATTTTTAAAATGTTCTTCAGATGAAAGTAGGAAGATTTGACTACAGCCGAGATTTGGTTTCTGAAGCTCAATTCCCAATCGATTAGCACACCAAGGCTGCGCACAAGGTCGGTTGTTTGTCTGAATTCCCAATCCTGATTGGTGTTGATTTAGGATAGCGCTGTTTTGATGCCAAGCGCTGTCTTTGGACAACAAGGTCCTCAGTTTTGTCAGCGTTCAGCTTCAACCAGTGGTCATTCATCCACACCTGTAGCTCAGCTACGCAAGATTTTTTTTTTTTTTAGTAGGGTCTGTTCCGCACAGGTATAGCGGTGTGTCATTGGCATAGCAGGGGTACGTCAGACAATGTTGTTTGATAATGGTACCAAGTGGCAGCATGTAGGTTGCAAATAGCAGAAGGGATAGGATTGATCCTTGTGGCACTCCAATCTTCAGAGGTGTAGGGTTGGACATGATAGGTCTGTGTTCTGTTAGTCAAGAACAATCTGAACCATTGGGGGACTGAGCCATTGATGCTACAGTACTCCTGAAGTCTGCGCAAGGTTTCACGGTCAACTGTATCAAAAGCTGCTGAAATATCCAACAGGATTAGGTTGGAGCATTCCCCTCTGTCTCTTGCCATGAGCAGATCATTGCAGACTTGGATGAGGGCTGTTTCACAGCTGTGGTGTTTCTTACCACCAGATTGTGGAGGGTCCAGTATTTTGTTTGCTGAGAGTCTGACTTCTAGTTGCAGGTAGACAGCCTTTTCAATAACTTTACCTAAGAAGGGGAGGTTGTAGACAGGTGTGTAGCTGCTCATTGTGTCTGGATCCATGGATGTTTTTTTAAGAAGGGGCTTGCTGATTCCTTCTTTTAGAAAGGTAGGAAACCTCCCTGCTTGCAGAGAGCAAGTGACTATTTTGTGAAATGCTGGTCCAAACAGGTCAGGGGATTTCAGCATGTGCTTAGTTGGTCCAGGTTGCAGGTTGTCTGGCGGAGGTGACGGGCGATGTCTGAGATCTCTTCCTCACTAATGCCTTTGAAGTCAGTCCAGGGTGTTAGGTTGTTCTTGCAGTTATTAACATACGTTGAATAAGTTTTAGGTGCTGTGGACTGAATGAGAGACCGTAAACAGTAGAGGACACTTTGTCAGAAAAGTAGCACACAAATTTCTCACATAGCTCCCTTGAGGGATTTATGCTAGTTTTTTTACAGGATGGGTTACAGAGGCTATCAACTGTGCAGAATTGGGCCGGCCTGTTGGCAGCCTTTGCGATCTCCTGTGATGGGTAGGAGGATTTTTTTCTTGGTGATCGCATTTTAGTAGCGTCCCAGGTGAGTGACAAGGGTGTGTTATTCTTTTGAATTCTGAGATTTGTGCCATTTTCTTTCTAGTCTGCGCACGGCTTTCTTTAGGTCTTTTAATGGGCTATCAAAATCATGGTGAAGTGGTGTAGACCGTTTGATGCGTACTGGAGCAAGGACGTCAGAAGCAGATGACAGCATGGTTGTATTTCAGGATCATGGAATCTGTCTGACCGATGATTTGTCAGTCTGTCAAAGTTGGGGATATTCTGAATGTGCTGGGGTGAGACATCTTTCAAAGAGCGGTATTTTATGAGTTCTTTCCCTCTGCATTTTATTGCTGGTGCTGTCATTAGCTGATTCCTCTAAGCCAGGGATGTCAAACCGGTCATTCGAGGGCCGAGGTCCTCAAACATTTTTGACACAGTGCAAGTTAAACGATGGGTCTGAATCAGGGAAGGTGTGGTCCATCAGGTAGAACACATAGCTCTCTTTCTCAGTCCATCCTAAACACTGGCATGATTCTGGCCCTCCAGGCCTGGAGTTCCACACCTGTGCTCTAAACTGAGTGGCCAGTGGATGATGGTGATTCCTGTACAGACATCAGCCTGTCAGAAGTCATTGTTTTGGATGATAGAAGTATGTACAGGTTGTTAACTTTGCATATTGAGCTGCATTCTGCTTCAAGTTATAGCCTAGCACTGATCTGATTGGATGTAGCTTAATACACTGTGGTCCTAATTCAATTCATTTTTCTCCTATGAGATCATTTTTCATCTTCTGTTTAAAATAACTTTTCAGCACTCAGCAATTGAAAAAGTACCATCAACATTATTCTGAGTATTTTCTTGCTCGCTGGTGGCTCAGAAGGAATTTTATTGACAAGGCATGAAAATATCACCTGTGAGAAAACCCAGGAGAAAAACATAATTGCATATGGGCCCATGTGAGAATATTTGTAGTTTTGTCCAGGCAGTCTTGTGATTCAGGTTGCTCAGGAGCGCAGAGAAACCAGTGCATCCTGTCTTGTGCTCTCATGTTTTCCCTCTATACCAAAATGAAAGGCCTGAAACCCGGAGTAATAGGGACTGTTGCAATAGAATGTTTCTCCAGCTAATCCCACTACACTGCAGGATTGCTTTAAAGCGAATCCGAGGTGTGAGGGATATGGAGGCTGCAATATTTATTTCCTTTCAAGCAATACTGGTTTGCAAGTACACACTACGCGCTGATAGGAGAATGCTGACACAGGCGTTGGAGAAGAGCCGGTTCGCCCACTCTGTTTAAAATATGTAAATCAAATCACCAGAGGTGGCACTCACAGCAATGTCACATCTATATTACAGTTCAGATGCCTAAGGCAATTATAAGCAGAGTGGCGCAATTCCAAATTCCGCTATCCACTATGACAGAGAAGCATACATATGTGGGGTGTATGCTTCTCTGTCATAGTGGATGGTGGAATTTGGAATTGTGCCGCTCTGCTTATATTTGCCTTAGGCATCTGAACTGTAATATAGATGTGACATTGCTGTGAGCGCCACCTCTGGTGATTTGAAGCAATACTGGCTGCCCTGCTGATCCTCTGCCTCTAATACTTTCAGCCATAGACCCTAAACAAGCATAAGCAAATCAGTTTTTTCTGAAAATATTGTCAGAACTGACAAGATAAGCTGTATGCTTGTTTCTAGTGTAATTCAGACACTACTGCAGCCAAATAGATCAGCAGGGCTGCCAGGCAACTAGTATTGTTTAAAATGAAATAAATATGGCAGCCTTAATATCACTCTCACATTGGGTTCACTTTTAAGTGAGGTGAGGGTGATATGGAGGCCGCCATATTTATTTCCTGTTAAGCAATACCAGTTGCCTGGCAGTTCTGCTGATCTCTTTGCCAGCAGTAGTATTTGGATCACACACCTGAAACAAGCCTGCAGAATGCAATTACAGTCTAACTTTAATTTGGACTTCATTCAGAAACACCTGATCTGCATGCTTGTTCAGAGTCTATGGCTAAAATTATTAGAGGCAGTGGATCCGCAGGACAAACCTGACATTTGCATTGTTTATAAGGAAATAAAAATAACAGCCTCCATATCCCTCTCAGTTCAGATGCCCTTTAAAGAATTACACTTCTGGGCTCTCCTGATAGAGATGTAATGGTGTTGGTGAACTTTCAACTGCTGTTAGTGTTAACTTTGGTTAAGCGCCTTAACAAGATGGTCTTAGGTGACCCTCAATGATTTCAAGTGCAGCTGCTTGGCAATAACTTTTTCCCTTGCTTGCAGACATTGTGCTTAGCAAATTCCACTAAGTTAAGATCACTTCTAACAACAATTCTGTCCAATAGCACTTAGCAAATTCGCTAACTCATGCTTGCCTTTTTTGTTAAGTTGTAATGCAGCAAGTCCGTATTAAATAATGATTCTTAAGGCAATTACAGATCAATGTTGCTTTGCAGTTTTTGTTAATCTGAGTCTCTCAGCATTCCTTTGCAAATTTTGATTGAATGCCTTAGTATGCATTGCGGCTGTGAGGCTGGAAGTGTCATCACACTTTTTACTGACAGCAGTGCTGCTTAGAAGTGCTCCTTATTATACTGCGACTTCTAGAATCAAAACAAATGCACTGAAGTACAGGCATAAGGGCTGTTTCCCATGTTTGATTGAGACTTCTGATGATGCCTTGTTTTAATCACTTAACTCTAACATATTCTTCTTTTGATCTACTGGAAGTGCTTGTGTAAATTAGATGATTTGCTAAAAAGAAAAACATTCAATTCCTTTCATATTCAATAATCTGCATATAGCTTTCCAGGAAGCGTCAGAACTATTTACTGAGCTGGAATAATCCTACTCTTCAACTTGTGATTTTTGTAGCCACACAATATTTCACTCATTCATGCCAGTGATTTGATTGATTGCGCACCTGTCACTTGTAGAAATCAGTTCTTCAATCTTTTACCCGTACTGGAGTGAGCAGACTTCTGTACAGGTCCTCTTGTCATTTTGGGAGTGCTCCTGTTTCCAAACATTTCCCTAGGAATACTGCCATTCATGCCATCACTGCAGATTCCGGGCAACAGCATGGAAATGCATAAACAGGTTTATTACAGAGTGTTGAAAGTGAGTTTATACCGTCTACAATTTCAAAATTATTATAGTTAATCCAGACTCCTTCCTAGCCCTGAACATCACAAAAAAAAGATGACAGACTCCTTAATAGAACTCTTTAAAGTGGACCTGAACTCTTGCACAAGACAGAAGGAAAACAGAGAGATGTATTTAGAGAGTTTAGCCTGTCTAATTCCCCCTCATTCCCCCCCAAATCACAACTGCTATTTGATCTCTCAGCCATGTCAACAGGCTGCCTCAGCAGAGCAGTGATTTGTAAACACAGGATGTTAACCCAATGTCTGCTTCTATGAAAGCAGTAAATCGACACACTGCAGATTTATTGCAGGATTTGTATCAGCTGTAACAAAGAAATGTTTTTCTTTAAAGTGAACCTTAAGCCTGTTAAAAAAAATGATATTAACTCACCTGGGGCTTCCCTCAGCCCCCTGCAGCCGATCTGTGCCCTCGCAGCTCCGGTCCGATGCCTCTGGACCCGCCGGCGAACACTTCCGGTTTGGCCGTCACCGGCCGATAGGCATGGGAACGCGAGTGATTGTTCGGGTTCCCAGCCTGTATATCGCCCCCTATGCTGCTTTTGCGACCTACTGGCCGCAATAGCAGCATAGGGGGCGATATACAGGCTGGGAACGCGATCAATCACTCGCGTTGCCATGCCTGTCGGCCGGTGATGGCCAAACCGGAAGTCGTCGCCGGCGGGTCCAGAGGCATCGGACCGGAGCTGCGAGGGCACAGATCGGCTGCAGGGGGCTGAGGGAAGCCCCAGGTGAGTTAATATCATTTTTTTTTAACAGGCTTAAGGTTCACTTTAAAGGTTATTATGCTTTTGCTTATCTTTTAGAGCAGAGAGGAAATTCTTAGTTCAGGTACCTCCCCAATCTCATAACTATTTCTCCTAAGCAGGGGCGTTTCTAGGTTCCTGTGAGAATCTGGGCACCAATGGGCGTGGTCAAAGGTGGGACCAAATGTGCATGAACATAGCATTGGCGTAAATTAAACATATTCAATAGGCAGCATTTCACATATATAAGCCACTCACCTGGCTTCTGCCCGCAGTGTAGGTTAGATAGGTAGCTTCCCCCAGTTTAGGTTAGATAGGTAGCTTCCCCCAGCGTAGATTAGTTAGCCGCCCCCAGCATAGGTTAGATAGGTAGCTGCCCTCAGTATAGATTAAATAGGCAGCTGTGCCCAGTATAGATTAGATAGGAAGCTCTCCCCAGTATAGATTAGATAGGCAGCTCTCCCCCAGTACAGATTAGATAGGTAGCTTCCCCCGGGGAAGCGGAAGTAAGGAGGATGGGGCACTGGGCAGAGTGGCGGGGGGGGGGGGGGGGCAGGCAGTTACAAGCGCACCTCCGGTCGCCGCAGACACAGCCTCCAGCTCCTTCCGACTTCCTCCTCCGGCGTAGCTCGCATTGGTGACAGCGCCCCCTGTACGTCATCACGGGGGCGCTGTAACCAAGGTGACGGACGCCAGTGGGAGGAAGTCGGAAGCACATGGAAGCTGTGCCTGCGTCGATCCGAACGGAAGGTGAGTTTTGAACTGCCCGCTTCGCCCAGTGCCCCCTCCTGCCGCTCAATTGATCCGGGGTACCATGGCAACAGGTTCTGGAAGGTGCCCCGGATCAAAGGCCCTAGCAACGCCGATGCTCCTAAGGCTTGGGTATGTGAACAGATTTAATGACTTGGGCATATTTTCCATTGTCCCTATTAAATAGGTTTCACACCTCCAGTGGCCTCCACCTCCAGTGCTCCTTAAAAGGAACCCGAGGTGTGAAATCTGTGGAAGCTGCCATATCTATTTCCTTTTAAACAATACCAGTTGCCTGGCATCCTGCTGATCGTTCTGGTCAGTAGGGTCTTAATCACAAAACTACAACAAACATGCAGCTAATCTTGCCATATTTGTCATAGACATCTGATCTGCATACTTGTTCAGGGTCTATGGCTTAAAGTATTAGAGGCAGAGGATCAGCAAGATAGCCAGGCAATGCACATTATTTAAAAGGAAACAAACATGTCAGCCTCCATAGACCTCTCACCTCAGGTTCCCTTTAATGCTGCTTTAAGCTAAGTCTACAATGATTGTCAAAACACACAACACATCTTTCCCTCCAAACTCTCTACACATTGCTTGTATTTCCATAGCTGTTATGACCACTTCCCGTCTGTTGTACTCCCTGGAAGTAAAATGGGTAATTTTTTTGCTTGATTTTAATCAAATGTATCAATAGATGTAATATATCTGGTACTAATCAATTAACTTTTCAATAGGCTTCAAATAATTTGTATTGAATAACAACTAGACTCATTCAAAATACTATCCCTGTCTTTTGGCTTATGGAACAGAAAGAGCAATTGCAATGATTTGCTTCGATTGCAAATCTGAAGTTAGGATGTAGTTTTATTTAAAGTGGGCTCAAATGTCATTGTTCATATGCGCCTCCCATAGAGACTCCATTTACTAGCAAATAATACTGTCACTCAACCTGATCTAGTTTGTAAGTAACCAGATTTTAAGCACTGACCATCCATCCACTTATTATCCAGAGATATGTCTACAAGCCACCTTTTTCCAGTTATTATTGCTGCTCTATGCACAGGTGTGTACTAGCTTGAAATATCCATACAAACTAACAAATTCTGCTCTGAAGAGGCGATATGTGTCACATGGTACCGATATTATTTAGTGTCCTTAAATTTACTGTCATTTTAAACCTTAGATGAATTTGAAGTGGGTTCACACCATAGCGTATAGCCCATAAGCTCCTGGGTGCTCAGACCAGCAGTAACTGGACAACCAATTTATACATAGAGTAAATGGCTGGCACTTCAGTTAGAAATATACAATCACTATTGCTGCATGTTCCAACGTTTCGAGACAACAGCATGTCTCTTTCTCACGCACAAAATGCCTAAGAGATGAGCACACTGGGGAGTAGAGCTAGATGTGCATTCCTGGGTGTCTGGCCTGTATGTTTCTAACTGGAATGCCGACCACTTACTCTACATGTCAAACCTTAGGTCACAATATATTACCTAAACACCATCGCTGGGGTTCTAATGAGGACCTAACGGCAGGCGCCAATAGTCTGCTGGGAGGATTTAAGCTACCCCCAGGAATTTTCAGTTTAGTGTAGAAGATAGGATTTCTAAGATGACCTTGTTTAAATATATGCATATATATGGATTTATAACACATTATTACAGGTGTGCTTTATGAGATGGAACATTTAAAATGTAAAGAATATTCATAACATGTGAACCGGCTGAGGTGTGAACTGTAGAGCAATCAGCAATGTTTTGTGTAATAAAGCAGATGTGATGTGCGTAAGAATAGCTTCTAATAAACACGCATTACATAAACAGAAAATGTGGGATACATTCCTGATAATTTGCTCTTGACATACTGCTGTGGAAAAACCAGTGAGGCAAACATATAAAATTCATCAAACACTGCACTTATTATTCTACAATACTCTACAATCCAGGAAACAGATGAGCTATTTGTGTTGTGCAGATGAGATAAGATTTTGTTTCCTGTGTTTTGTTTTTTTTTCTAACTAGAGATAAAATAAACCAAAGGCTGTTATGTAATATCTTTGAAATTCTTTGATGCATAGAAGCTTATTAAGATTTGAGAACAAAAGTGCAAACCTAAACTGAATTTATTATAAGGAGCTTAAAGTTTTAAAAATGTGCAATACTTACCTAGGTAATATAAAAATATAGCGAGGTAAGCTGAAAGGTTAGTAGTTTTTTTAATTTTTTTATTAATGCTGGCTGTCTGGATTTATTAAAGGACACCTAAACCGGCTCACAGTATCCTAAAATAAAGATAGAAATGTGGCTGTTATGGGGTCCTGATACTTACAGGTCCATTGGTATTGCTGGCTTTCCCTCCATTCAACCCCCATTTGTGGCTTTGGCTGAAGCCAGTCTAACAGAAGCTGAAGGAGCTCTCCTTCAGTGCATGCTCTGTGCCACTTCACAATCCCTGCATGTCCGCACACCTGCTTGACTGGAGACAACAGGCATGGCTGGGAGCATTTTGGGCATGTGCACTGAAGCAGGAGAGCTTCTTTGGCTTTTGTTCAACTAGCCACAGTCGGAACCACAAATGGAGGGCAAGCCAGGGAAACAAATCTAACACGACCCCATAATACACATATTTTTATATTTATTTTAAAATATTGTGAGTCACTTCAGGTGCCCGTCAAAGGTAAGTTCCTGCTATGGATGCAAATATGTGACTGCAATAGCTGAATAGCTGAAATTTAAATTTACTGCAATACATTTTCAGCAACATTTATTATATATTATTATATCCTGATAAATCCAGGGTAACAAATTGCAAATATTTGCAAATAATAGACACATTTTTTGTTTTAAAGTGTAGTTAAAGGGACTCCGAGCAGTGCAGAAACTATGGAAAGATGCATATAATTTTAAAGCTCTCTTTCACCTCTTTCCAATGATATATAAATCGCCGCCCTACGCCTTTTAGTTTTCACTATTTTCGCGATTGAAATTGCTGCGGCTGCAATTTCGATCACGAATATAGAGAAAACTAAAAGGCGTAGGGCGACGATTTAGGGGTCGTCAGAAAGAGGAGAAAGAGAGCTTTAAAATGATATCCATTTTTCCATAGTTATATTGTATTACACAGGCCGACATTTTCTGCTGAATGGAGCTGCTGACTTTGAGAAAAAGTCGCCCTGTGTAATACAATGTAACTATAGAAAGATGGATATCATTTTAAAGCTCTCTTTCTCCTCTTTCTGACGACCCCTAAATCGTCACCCTACGCCTTTTAGTTTTCTCTATTTTCGCGATCGAAATCGCAGCTGCGGCAATTTCAATCGCGAAAATAGTGAAAACTAAAAGGCGTAGGGTGGCGATTTATATATCATTGGAAAGAGGAGAAAGAGAGCTTTAAAATGATATGCATCTTTCCATAGTTTCTGCACTGCTCGGAGTCCCTTTAAGGATTATTTGATCACTTGAATTCTCCTATCTTAGTAAGTCAAACCCATTCTGACCCAACAACTATTTTCTTTCATTAGTTTGAGGCACACTTCCTCTCACGTCAGGTGTTGGAAAGATTCCCTAATTTCATGTCATGTCACTGGACACAGGAATTACATGCAATATCTCCAACTGTGGGAAAGCACGGCAGAGGTTGTACATTTCCTCGTTTTGTTGCAAACCTGGTAGAATAAAAGTAGTTGCGGGTGCTCTACTTGAAATGACTGATTGAACTAATGTACAGTATATTCTCTTATGGTTGTACTTAAAGAGAAACTTTAAAGTGACCCTGAGCAGGTGCTAAAATCAAAATTTCCGCTTACACGGGGCTTCCTCCAGCCCACCGTAGCCCGCGAGGTCCTCCTGGTACCGGCTGGCGGCTCAGTTATTGTGCGACTTCTAACTGAAGTCGTCAGGGCTGCTTCCCGCTTGGCTGATATCAGTCATCACGCCGGCTGGTGTGAGAGTGATGACGGATATCAGCCAAGCAGGAAGCAGCCCTGATGACTTCAGGCAGAAGTCGCACAATAACTGAGCCGCCAGCCGGTAGAGGAGCCAGGAGGACGCCAGGGGACTTTTTTATAGAACCTGCTCGGGGTCTCTTTAACCCAGGATTAAACTTCATTCCAATCAGTAGCTGATACCCACTTTCCCACAATAAAGCTATACCATTTCTAGAATAGATCATCAGGGGGGTCTGTATTGCTGATATTATGGTGAAGCCCCTCACACAGCAGGATGTCATGACCATGGTCCTGACCGTTTACTGTCAGTGAACCTCGTTGCATTGTGGGAAGTAATATTTTTTTTTTTTTGCAAATGCCAAGCAATCAATACCTCCCTCTGAGTGTAGAACTCTCAGTAAACAAACCTTCCGTACAGATCACCTGGCAAAACTAGAGATGTCACCACCAGTGATACATTTCAGAATGCAAATTGGGGAAAGGGAAGATTTTATAATGGGCAAACACTGAGTAAATTATCTATAACATATTGTAAAAATAAGCACTTTTATTATTTTCACTACAGTTGCTCTTTAATGGACAGTTACCAAGTAACAAGTCAGACCTCTCAGGTACTTCACTGGACAGTTGCCAAGTAACAACGTAGACCTGGTGGTGAGAGGTCCAGGGCTCGCCTGCACTTTCCTCTGGGTATCGCATGGTGGTGTGGAGGCCCCGGACAGTGAGAGAGTCCGGGGCCCCGAGTTGTCTTGTGAACCAGTGTTTGTGATTTTAGATTTCTTTTTTTGCCGCTTCCAGGATGCGGTTGACAGGTAAGTGATTAGGGAGGGGACCGTGTGGGACACCTTCCTGCACGGGGCGTTCCTGCTAGCGATGTAACGATTACCTCCAACCAAAGCTTCCCACCTGAATGCTACCTAATTTATGCAATTCCTGCTAGATTTGGTACGGCAGGCAAAGGGTGTGTAAAAGTACACCTGATTGGCTGACTGGCGCCTGCTGACCAAATAAAAGTAGGAAATTGCTTTAGCTGGGAGTGAGCAATTGTGTGTGGTGTTGTTGCTAACAATGTAGAGCTCTCAGGTACTTCGCTGACAGATACCAAGTAACAACTTAGACCTCTCAGGTACTTCGCTGGACAGATACCAAGTAACAACTTAAGGTTCGTATACACGTCCGATAAAGATCGTTCGTTACGAACGATTCGTGACGTTTACACGATATTCAAATTAGACTGAAAAGATCGTTCGTAATGAACGATTGTGTACACACGTGAACGATATAAGTATAAAGTACTGAACGACGAACGATAAAAAAATGCGTGCGCAAACGGAAGTGACGTTATGACAGGCAATAAGAACATGCGTTATCGGACGATCTTTGTACACACTGCAACGATTGAACGATTATCTTTCGAAAAAATCCGCCGGGTTGGATCGGTCCGATTGAACGATAACGATCGTTATCGTTCACAAAAACGATCGTTCACACTTTTTGAACGCACGATTATCGTTCCGATTGTCGTTATCGTTCGTTTTTGAACGATCGTTATCGTACGTGTGTACTCAGCTTTAGACCTCTCAGGTACTTCGCTGGACAGATACCAAATAACACCTTAGACCTCTCAGGTACTTCACAGGACAGATACCAAGTAACAAATTGAACCTCTCAGTTACTTTACTGATTAGTTTTTCACTGTTTTCTTATGCTTCAAACTTGCAATGGAATCTTGCTGCTCCTCTTGCAGCAGAGGAATATGATAACCTGCATCAAAGCTTGAAATGAACAAGCAAGCCAATCGGATAGCAGAAAAACATCACTAACAGACAACATTGAGTATAAAGGCGCATACACACATCAGACTATAGTCTTTGGAAACTGAAAGATCACAGACCAATCTTACCACCGTTCATGTAGTATGAGAGCCATACTCTACACAGTCTTTTCTATGGAGCTGAACTCCACATCAGAAAAAAATCTTTGAAAGATGCTGCACACACAGATGCTGTACAGACACAAAAGATCAGTATCTGCAAAAGATCTGTTCCTGCCAAAAATCCATTCCTGCAAATTGCAATGATAGTCTATGAGATCTGCAGATCATCATACACACATGATTTAACTGACATTCATCTGCAGATCAGATCCACTAGGATGGATTTTCAGATCTGCAGATGATTGCTTGATCTGCAGATGAATGTCAGTTAAACAAGGTGTGTATGATGATCTGCAGATCTCATAGATTATCATTGCAATTTGCAGGAATGGGTTTTTGGCAGGAACAGATCTTTTGCAGTCTGTACAGCATCTGTGTGTGTAGCATCTTGCAAAGATTTCTGTCTGATGGGGAGTTCAGCTCCATAGAAAAGTCTGTGTAGAGTATTGCTCTCATACTACATGAAGGGTGGTAAGATTGGTCTGTGATCTTTCATTTTCCAAAGACTATAGTCTGATGTGTGTATGCACCTTTAGACCCACTGCAGTAGAGTCAATCCAACCAGAATTTGAATATAGTTTGGAAACCTGTTCATGTGATCAAATCATTCTCTATTTTCCATATCTTTCTCAGACAAATGGATGTAGGATAAATGTATAATCTCTGTAGATGAGTATGGTGTCATAGGGCCTCCACTGTCTACTATTCTATAGTATAAAAACACAGATCAGCATAACTCACCAGGGCCATAATTATTTATGCTCCCACAATAACTTTAACCATTTCCCCTCCCCCAGGACGAGTAACTGCGTCCCTGCAAACTGCCATAACTCTGTGCAGGGACGTAGGTACTACGTCCCTCCCGCCACGCCCCCCCGCTCGCCCCCCCCCCCCCCCCCCCCCCCCCCCGCGCTCGGTACCGCCGCTCATTACCGCCGATCGCCCGCCGCTAGATCAATGAATGGGAAAACAAATCCCATTCATTGATCTAATTCCCCGTGTGAATGGCTGCAGCCGTCTATACAGACGGCTTGGCCATTCATTCATTCCGTATGCGTAGTGCTTCCGCTTCCGTACAAACAGTACGGAGCTGAAGTCACTACTGAGGACATCTTGTGGCCAAATTGTAATATTACATCCCCCTTTTTTTTTTTTTCAGTTTATTATCCCTAGTTATCTTTTTTATTATTATTATTAACCCCTGACCTCCCATACTCCCCTAAAGTTACCATTTTTTTTTATTTATTTTTTTAATAAAAAAAAAATTACAAAATTAAAAAAAAATACATAAATAGTTACCTTAGGGACTGAACTTTTTTAATATGTATACAAAAACTGTATACTACAATTACTTTATAAATTATGGGCCTGTAATTGGGGATAGACGCAAAACTTAAAAAATGCACCTTTATTTCCAAATGAAATATTGGCGCCATACATTGTACTAGGGAAACAGTTTAAACGTTGCAATAAACGATACAAACGGGAAAATAAAATGTGTGGGTTTTAATTACGGTAGCATGTTTCATTTTGAAAATATAATGGCTGAAAACTGAGAAGAAATGTTTTTTTTTCTTCAATTTTTTTTTCTTATTCTTCCTATTAAAACTGAGTTAGAAGAAAATAATTTTTAGTAAAAAGTACCCCCCAAAGAAAGCCTATACAGTGGCAAAAAAAAACAAGATATAGATATGTTTCGCTGTAATAAGTAGTAAGAAAGTTATAGGTGAATGAATGGAAGGAGCGCTGACGGGTGAAAACTGCTCTGGTTTTTTGAGCAGAAAAACCCTTTGAGGTGAAGAGGTTAAAGGACATCCAAGGTGAAAATAAACTGATGAGAAAAGCAATTGTATATATACTCATTCTCCTAAAAAGGACATTGTAAGATATCCCACAGTTTTATTT
Organism: Hyperolius riggenbachi; assembly: GCF_040937935.1. Classification (NCBI taxonomy): domain Eukaryota; kingdom Metazoa; phylum Chordata; class Amphibia; order Anura; family Hyperoliidae; genus Hyperolius; species Hyperolius riggenbachi. The sequence goes on along the minus strand of NC_090646.1, from coordinate 188,314,127 downwards.
CATATTTTATTTCAAATCTAGTTTCTAAGTTTTTAGTGTTTCATTGTCTGTATAATGACACCTTTATTGCAGTATGGTAGAGCTCAAATCTATGAACTATTGACCCTTTTTTTTATCTCTTTCCTGCTCTCAGAAGCCATTTACTGACAGGAAAGTGTTTTATGGCTGTAATTACTTCTCATTGAGGGTTATGTTATACTTTGACCCAGTCTGACCCGGTCCTGACCGAACAGAAACTGTCACTTGCATACCTGATGTTTAACTCTTTCAGGCAGAGAAATAAAAAAGGTACACAGCCTAGTTATTTATGTGCTTGGCACTGTACATACACTTCTATCTCATCTTCTATCTCATCATGTCATATGTCACCTCGGTTGTCCTTTAAGTAGAGAAGCAGAGATTAGCCCTTTCCCATATATACAGAAAATTGGTGGACAGGAGCTTGCACATGAATGTCACCAGGAGAAAATGAATCAAGCAAGTGCACTTTTATTTCAAATTTGGCTCTGGGGTTTGCAGCAAGTTATTATGTAAGTTCTGCATGAGAAAGCTAATCTCTTTGTTTTTTTGTTTTTTTTCTTACGCATGAAAACTGTTTAGTGTTACTAATTAACTTCCATTAGACAAATGATGGTTGTGTGTTACCCGAGATGTTGTGTGAAGTCAGACTGGTTGTAAGGGAATGTTCTGCCACAGATACGCTACCTATACTGGCTATCCATCCCTTTCTGAAGAAAACGTTAAGGCTAGTTTTCCACCTGTGCGAAAACGGGCCGACTCCCCGGCCACGAATTTGCATGGAATTTGGCAATCTATAGAAGTTAATGCAGAGCATGCGAATTCGTGGCCGGGGAAAAAAATCTGACGGCCTGCAGCATAATCTCGTCCGAATCCCATAGCCGTGCATCTCACGCATGCAGAGCACAGTGGAAACCAGCCTGAATCATTAGTGTCCAAATAAAAACAAACCATTATAAAGTTGTTTAAATAAATTACAATAAAAAACACAATATACCTAATTGCACAAGTAGCCATCCTTTTTATGTTGCCTATCTAAATAATTCCTGGTACAATTATTTTTCAGAGTTTCATTGCAGAGGTGCCCATTAACGGTACAATATTTTCCTGAGATGTGATCATCCAATCAGTTTTTAAGATCAAACTGTTCACAGCACCACACATTATGGTCGATTGGATTTTCACAATTGTATGTGAAGAGAAAAAGTGTGAGCCGAACACAGCTCACCCTGCTGCCACTGAAATTCCTGGCGACGTTAAATGCTATTCCTCCTCCGAGTCATAGCAACTCGGGAAGGGGGGGGGCATTACACGGATGCAGACGACTATGGCATTACAGCTATAGTGGCGCCCTTATCAGGAGCTAGGCTGCATGTGTGCGTGGAATTGACTTGCTTCGCATTTCGTGCCCTTCACCACTGTGCTGATCACTTTGAACAGTACTTTCTCAATTGGAACGACATTTCAAAAATGGTGGGATTTGCAGTGCAATAGTCCTATTGAATCTCAGTGATTCAATAGTATTACATTGAAACTTAAAAACTTAGAGCATGAAAATATATATATATATATATATATATATATATATATATATATATATATATAGGAAAATGCAAAACTGATGATCCTGTGCTCCGTTTGTAATGACATGGAAGTGACTACAACTTTCTATATTGTTCTCCTTTATATACAGTATATTCATTTACTATCTAGAAATAAATGATTCAGCATCCCCACTCTTCTCCCCAGTTTGATTGAAGCAATATATCTTTAGTTGCAATAACTCATATATTCCATGTGAAGGAACAGTGAAAATGATCTTGCTTGCAATGCATTTTTAATACAAAGACACCACAATATTTATCCTAATATTTTCTAAGTGCAGAATCAAGCGAAAAATATATAACGTATTTGTGCGTCAAGTGGAACTCTAACATGTACTTTCATTCGGCAATGTTTGAGGTGTCTGTCATGGAAGCAAATAGTAGACAATAGAACATTACCAATATTCAAAATCTCAACACCAGATGCCAAAATCAAAAGACGCCAGTAATACATGTACTCTACAAGTGAGGCTGAGAGAGAGGGCAGTGAAGCAAAGAAAATGTTTTAGACCGTCTAAGGGTGGCTAGAAAAAAGACCGGCGAAGCTGCAGTTTCACGGGAGGGACTGAGGAACATACATTTATGTATGTTTCTTAAAGGAATACTATCGATTGAAACAACTTTTTTTTTAATACTCTATATTAGTGTACACATTACCACTAGTGCTAGGGGCACTTTATTTATTCACCCAGGTCTCTCTCACTATCCCTGCTTAAAAATTAATTTCTCACACAGCTCATAGTAGTTTGGGTCACCCTGAGCTGCTTGGTTACTCTGTCACACAGCTCACAAATATATTTCACTGTGTCACTCACAGCATGCAGGAGACATGAGGAGAAACAGGCTGATCTGAGGCTGGAATATTGCCCGAATATAATAAGCTATAACAGTAGTCTGTGTTTACACTCAGACTGGCTGCCTGCTTGAGGTGATTCACTCCAGGCTGCATCCACTTTACAAGCTGCTGAGGGGCAGACCACTGTCTACAATTAGCATTATTAGTATCTTTATCAGTCAAGAGAAGCAAAGATAATAAACACACATTGCTAGAATCTTTAACCCCTTACCACCATATCAACAAGATTCTTTCAGCAAGGTGATAATTAAACTATAAACTGAAGAGTTGATAGCAACTCCCCTGTGCAAAGACATGGTCTAGCCCTCTGGGAGCCCAGTATTTAGATACATTTTGTATCCAACACTGACGCCAAAACTGACGGAGGATTTTATAGCTGAGAGGAACAGCTGTGTGAGGAATCAAATTGCTCCTTGTACTTGTCCTAATGTGTGCTACAACATACAGCATTTCAAAATAAATACATACATCGATAGTATTCCTTTAACTAAAATGGAAGAAAATCTCTCTCTTAACATCTTGACAAACATCTGTGCTAACAGTGGCTTATTATTTTTTGGGGGGGATGTTCAATGCTGAAACTATGTGTGCCTGGACACTTTCCACTGAGCAAGTTTTCAGTCATTTCAAGGAACTTTTCATTTGGTATATTTCTGTACACCTCACCTACTTGTCATTCTGATAGTGCCTGGAGCAGATTTTTTTGTTTGATGTAACCCTATGTTTTTGTTTTTACCTTTTCTTTTTGTCCCTCCTGCAATTCGAGATATTAACCTTTGATAGTACCTATGGAACACTTAATACACACACACACACACACACACACACACACACACACACACGCGCGCCATGCCCAGTGATCTTTGTGTTTTTGACGCATTTTACCACCCACCTATTCAATACAAGGTGCCTGTGATTTATTAAAACTTGCACCCTTTTGCATCATCCCTTCCCTCAGCACCCATCTATGTGTTGACCAAACTTTAATAGATCATGCTTCCTGAGTCAGCGCAGTTTTATTCTTCAAACTCTTTTATAGTGTATTTTTTCACATTACTAGTAATGTGTTTAACATCCAGTTAAAAATGTGTCTACAGCTCTTAGGAGCAGGGGTGCCTAGCATTTTATGACCAACTATCTATAAAGGGGCCGATACACGAAAGGCCAGCAAATTTGCTGTGCTCTGGTAGCGCACGGCAACTTTACTGGTACTAAAGCTAGGTGTTAATAGTGTAACGGGCAGTGCTTCCTTGGCGCAAAGGTGGCCATACACTAGTCGATATGGCCAACGGACAGATCCCTCCCCAATCATCTGATCAGAGAGGGATCTGTCTGCTTGATTGCTTCCACACACTACACATAGATGTTTCAATCAATTTCTACATGAAATTTTTGAAAAAAATGTGTGCGCCTATTGAGTAGGTTAGTGGTAGGCAATTAGGTGAAGGATTTGGATAGGTTAGTGGTAGGTATCAGGTGAAGAAGGATAAAACGCCTATTGGATAGGTTAGTGGTAGGCATCATGTGGAGAGGGTTAGCCTATTGGTTAGGTTAGTGGTAGGCATCAGATGGAGGAGGTTAGCCTATTAGATAGGTTAGTGGTAGGCATTAGGTGAAGTATTTGGCTAGGTTAGTGGTAGGCATCATGTGGATGATTTGGGTAGGTTACTGGTAGGCATCAGATGGAGGAGGTTAGCCTATTGGATAGGTTAGTGGTAGGCATCAAGTGTAGGATGTGACGTTATGAGGATTGATTGGAGTGAGGCGGGTGACAGGATCAGTGCTGACGATTCTTGATACTTTGCTTGCGCTAAATCCATTGACAAAAATTTTCTGTAGATCCACTTTCAATGAACAACGAACACCTGACCTAAAAACTAAATGCATTTTTTTCTGCTAGTAGCCTCAATGTAATGTACTGCGTTGTGTATATAATATACATAAATATAATGACATGCCTAGCAGCAAACCTATTCATGAACAGATATTTACAGGAGACCTTGCAGGTGAAGCATTTATTACCGGTTTTCCTTCTCTACTTTAACTTCCTGAGCGCCATTAAATTAGGCAGTAATTTCCACTACAGATAGAGGGAATTGAGAGGGAAGATGCTCTGTAAAGTACTCATTTGTTAGATTTTTAGCCGTCAGTTTATTTTATCTGCAAGATAGCATTTAGGTCTCCATTCCAACAAATAACTTGTTCACATTTTATACATGGCTGATTACATGCGCATCGTTCAGCTTGGTTCAGAGTATTTTGTTTTTCTGCAGCAGGTGTATGAATTGGTAAATGTTGTAAAAGCATTCATCTAACTTAATAGATTTTCTCTTTTTTTTTTACGCCACGGTAAATTTGTGTACTATTACTGGGAGTTGTAAGTTGTTGTAAAGGTAACCAATGCAGTGCTGCTTATTGAATTTCCTGTTTTATGTATATGTTACGGCCAGAACCCGAAGTTTGGCCACTTCTAGTTCTGGCCGGCCACTTCGGGTTCTGGCCGGCCAATGTGCGAAGTGGCCGCTGCGCTGCGGCCAATGTTAGAAATGGATTGATTCCTGTGACATGAATGTATCTTCTGGCCGCAGCGCAGCGGCCAAACGTATAACAACTTAGATAATTTATTGCAATTAAGCCGGCGGCAATGTAACAATTCAAGCTGCCAGGCTTTTTATCTGCCTCTCTCTCCTCTTATGGGCAGCCGGCGGGGACATGCGTGTCCCCGAGAGTCGTTCGTCGCACCAGGAAAGCAGAGCGGGGAGGCTGCAGACATCGCTTCTGCCAGCACCCGCTCTGCAAGAACGGCAGGATTCCCCTGCCGCGACGAACGACTCGTGTCCCCGCCGGCTGCCCATAGGCAGGGCCGGATTTAGGCCAAGGCCACCTAGGCCATGGCCTAGGGCACCACGAAAGGCAAGGGCACCAAAGCAGCAGGCTAAACTGGTGCAGAATTTGCAAGCTTGCAAATGCTGCAATGAAGGGAGATCAGGCGAGCGCCTGACCTCGATACTCTACTGCTGGCCACCTGTGCAGCAGCCACCTTGCTCTCTGTGCACGTTTGCCTTGTGGCCGGCGGCTATGGACTTGGGCAGCATTGGAGACGGAAAGGAAGAGTAAGCTTCTGCACTGGATATGAGTGGCGAAATGAGTAACACTGATGGCTGCTGCGGTGTGAAGGCGAGCTGGCTACCTATACTGAAAGGGGGTGGGAAAAGGCAGGATTAGGAGAGTCATCTGGCTACCTATACTGGAGGGAAAGGGGGAGTGGTCATTTCACTACCTATACTGAAGGGGACAGTGGCCTAGGGCGGTAAAGAGTACAAATCCGGCCCTGCCCATAGGAGAGCGAAAGAGGCGGGGGGAGGAGAGAGAGGCGGGGGGGGGGAGAGAAGGAGAGAGAGGCAGAGAAAAAGCCGGCGGCTTGAATTGTTACATTGCCGCCGGCTTAATTGCATTAAATTAACTAAGTTGTTATACGTTTGCAGCTGCTGCCAGAAGATACATTCATGTCACAGGAATCAATCCATTTCTAACATTGGCCGCAGCGCAGCGGCCACTTCGCACATTGGCCAGCCAGAACTAGAAGTGGCCAAACTTCGGGTTCTGGCCGTAACATATATATTGCATTACTCATGTCCGTCATATGAAGCAGCAGCCTTTTGTTTGTTTGTTCTTTAGGATCTTATCTGCCAAGAAACCGTTATCTGACTGACAAGAGAAAATAGGTAGATGTTCAGGATAGGATGCTAGGAGATAAAACAAGATAATGGGTAGAGCCAACCCTCCCTGGTTCTGTATAGTATTGGAATATTTTCCAAAGTCTGCACACTCTGAGGTGTAGAAAAAGTCCAAAAGAGCTTTTTTTAGGCTACAGCAGGTAAAATAGCTAACATGTTTTAAACTGAGCAGTATGGTGGTGCAGTGAATAGCACTCTCGCCTTTCAAGGCTGGGTCCCTGGTTTGAATCTCAGCCAGGGCACTGTGTGTCTGTGCGGGCTTCCACCGGGCACTCCAGTTTCCTCCCACATCTCAAAATCATGCAGATAAGTTAATTGGCTTCCTCTTAACTTGGCCCTAGACTAAGATACATACACTACATGATACATACATAGTCCTATGACTATGCTAGGGATTAGATTGTGAGCTCCTCTGAGGGACAGTTAAGTGACAGCAATATATAAATAATACCAACTGAGCATTTGTAGTCATAGCAACACTGGACTGGACATGTAAATATTGGGTGGGGGGTGCTACTGGGAGGGCATGGCTCTAATGGAGGGCTCATGCTGTATTTGTGGAACATGGCAATACTGGTTTTACATGGTTATAGCCATGAGATGACGGATTAGCCTTATTGTGGATACTCTTGTTTTGGGAGGTCATTATGGCTGCACTCTTATGGGAATTAGACAGGGTCATGGTGACTTCTGGTAGGTAAGGTGGCTGAGCACAGAAGATTCCACTGGTAAGTAGGCAAGAAGGATTCATGAGGGTGGCATCTAAGTTCTGCCATGTTTTCTGTTTACACATCTGTAGGATTCAAAACTGGGAAAAAACGAGCCCCCTGTTCTAATCAGAGATGCACGGGACTTTGAGAAAGATTTTATCTTATAGCATGTCCTTTTTTTCTTTGCTTGCTTTATAGCAAGAATAAATATACATATAAATGGTATAATAAGTATGTGAACCTTCACAGTATGGCAATGCATTCCTAAATCAACAACCGCTCTCACCACCACTAACAGCCATACCTAAAGAAGACTGACTGTGATTGTAGGAAAATATATATGCATTTTCTATTTAAATGCAGCTTTCCATGCTGTAGTTCAGGTGCAATGCATAAAGAGGAATTCCTGCCCCTGTAGTCTATTCCTTTTATACCGCACTAGTAGACCTAAGCCCGTTTAAAAACGGGCTCTAAGTCTCTCTCACCACTGCCACATGTCCGTGCGCACCCGCCATGTGCATGTGCGCACCAGCCCGCTGCCTTCCGACCGCACCCCCTGGCCCCATCCTCCTCCTGTCCCAATGGCTGCACATGCGCAGTAGCCAAAACACACGGGACACAGGGATAGGAAAATAACGCAGGGACAGCTAGGGATCCTATTGCTGGATCCAATAAAACAATTACATATAATAACAGGCTAGCGGACTGTAGTCTGGCTCTAGAAAAAGCTATGCCATTTCTGTGCCTGGAATAACACTTTAAAAACAGATATACTTTAAGTATTTTAGATTGAATATTAGACATTTTTCCCAAGCTCTTGTCTCACCTTATAAAGCTTTTTACATTTTTTAGACCTATCTTTCTCAGGGCTTTAAGCCTGTTTGCTCACTGCTCCTGACTGCAGCTAATTATTACTCTTCTGAGTTCTATATCTTTGGCCTTTGCTCTTTTGCGATAAGCTTCCGTCTTACATTGTAAAATCCTTTTCCCGACTGTGCCCATATGGTGCTAAAGCACTCTTCCTGATGGTTAAAAGTTCCCTCGTTCAGAGTTAGTGTTCTTCCTCGGCCTCCTGAGATCTGCATACAAAAGTTTTGTTCTCACTTTTTGGTCTTTCAGGGCTGTTGTGTGAGAACCTCTGCTGCTCTCGTGTCAAGATCACTCCAACCTACTCTTGGTTTATCTTATAGCCCTAGTTTACCATTCTTCACTTTTTCTTTCTGTACCTGTCACCTGCTGATTATCCTTCATTTAATCATCCCTATTTAACTGCTTTAATATGCCCCATCATTTCCCTCACATTTTTCTGTTTGCTGTGGTTGACTATTGCATACAGAGAATCCCCTTTTAGCATATTCAAAAATGTTTATGGTGCAACAAGGGAGACCACTAATGTAACCACTAATGTAACCACTGGACAGGATTCTTATACTGTAAAACGTCTTGTTATATAATATTAGCTCCCGAAATCGAAGCAGGCAGTTATGATACATAGCCATTTTGGAAGATTGGGTGCCGCCATAGACTACATTGTAAACTATGGTTATGGTGACACCTACCGAGTAATTTTGGTGCTGGGGCGCCGGGGTTCGGCCATTAGATTGCTGAAATCCAGCTTGGCAATAGCGGGATAGTTTGGGCCTTTGCAGTTGGCTAATATATAGTCAGACTCTGGACCGCAATGGTGGCAGGGGTCACAAGGCTGGGACTTGGTGTCAGTTGGGGGGGAGGGGTTACGTGTAGGTAGAATGGAGAAATAAATAAGCATAGCTGTGGTATGTCCAAAACAGAAAGCACAGCATTGGACGAGGACAGTGGATGTGACAGGAGTGCAGGGGAAAGTGGAGGGTATACCAGCGAGTAAAATAATAACCCTGAATAGTAGCGGCCAGTGAGTGAGGTTCAAGAATGCAACAATGGCAAGTTTGTGGCAAAATGTACAGCCACCGTATAGTAAATATACCCAGGTGAATTAAAATTGTAAGAATTTATTAAGAGTATTAATACTATGAATATGATAACCACTTGACCATTGAGGGGTTGTTACCCCTTTAGGACCAGAGCAATTTTCACCTGTCAGCGTTCCTCCCATTCTTTTGCCAATAACTTGATCACTACTAATCTCAATGAAATGATTTATATCTTATTTCTTTCACCACCAATTAGGCTTTCTTTGGAAGGTATATTATGCTAAGAATTATTTTATTCTAAATGCATGTTAATTGGAATAAGTAAAAATGGAAACATTATTTCTGTTTTTGGCCAGTGTAGTTTTAAAATAAAATGTTCTACTGTGGATAACACCCATACATTTTATTTGTCCCAGTTATTGCAACGTTTAAAATATTTCCCTAGTACAAAGTATAGCGCCAATATTTTATTTGGAAATAGAGGTGCATTTTTTCAGTTTTGCATCCATCACTATTTACAAGACCATACATTAAAAAATACCTTCTATACCCTCTTGACATACATATTAAAAAAAAGTTCAGTCCCTAAGGTAACGATTTATGTATTTTATTTTTTATTTTTATGTACATTTTTTTTTCTATACAAAAAAAAAAGTTTGGGTAGTATGGGAGAGTGTGTGAGGGAAATAGTTACATTTACGCGTTCCCATTCATTCATCTCTCCGCTAATGGGCGGTGACTGTAGCACATGCGGCTGCGGGATCGAGAGGTGGCCACTGAAGACTAAGATTTACGGCTCTGGGACTTTAAGTGAAATTTTCCTGTGCCGTGATTATACTGCGCCTGATGCAGTAAATACTTAAACGATACCTTAGCTCTAAATGTATTTAATAAAGGATGCCTTATGTGTGTATGGGGAGTTGTACAGTCTTGTTCTGTCCTTCCTGGTCGGCGCAGTCGCAGACCTCCGACCTGGACATATTATGCTGCACATGCACAGTATGTACACTAGGGCACCTTTCTCATGTCATATGGAATTGCCAGAGAGTGCGGTCAGGCGCCCAAGCGGCTATACTGCGCATGCACAGCGTAGTATGTCTGGGTTGAAGGTGATAGGCACGCCAACCAGGGAGGACAGAACAAGGTCATTTGGAGAAGAACGGAGAGTAACACCGGGGCACAGGAGGTGCGGTAAGACTGCACAACTCCCCATACACACATAAGGCGTCCTTTTTAAATGCATTTAGAGCGAAAGTATCCTTTAACCACTTAAGGACCGCCCTCAGCCGATGGGCGGCGGCAAAGACTGGGCCTAAACGACCGCAATACGCCCATCGGAGGGGGGCGGCGGCGGGCGTGGTTAGGCGGCGACCGCGTTATTTGTGACGTGATCAGCCGCCGATGACAGGCTCCGCCCCCTCGCGCTGTAACCCGCCGGCCGTTCGGAAGCGCCGGCAGGTTACTAGCTGCCCGATCGCTGGTAACTACATGTATAATAGGCTTTGTAATGTATACAAAGCCTATTATACAGGCTGCCTCCTGCCCTGGTGGTCCGAGGGACCACCAGGGCAGGCTGCAGCCACCCTAGTCTGCACCCAAGCACACTGATCTCCCCCCCTTCCCTCTGATTGCCCACAGCACCCCTCAGACCCCCCCGCCCACCCCCCAGACCACTGTTTGCACCCAATCAACCCCCTAATCACCCATCAATCACTCCCTGTCACTATCTGTCAACGCTATATTTTTTAACCCTAAACTGACCCCAGCTCCCTCCCGATCAACCCCCCACCCCTCAGATTCTCCCCAGCCCCCCCCCCCCCCCGTGTACTGTATGCCTTTATCCCCCTGTAATAACCCACTGATCACCCGTCAATCACCCCCTGTCACTGCCACCCATCAATCAGCCCCTAACCTGCCCGTTGCGGGCAATCTGATCACCCGCCCACACCATCAGATCGCCCGCAGATCCGACGTCCGATCACCTCCCAAGTGCATTGTTTACATCTGCTCTCTCCTCTAAACACCCACTAATTACCCATCAATCACACCCTATCACCACCTGTCACTGTTACCCATCAGATTAGACCCTCTTCTGCCCCTTGCGGGCACCCAATCACCCGCCCACACGCTCAGATTGCCCTCAGACCCCCCCCTTATCAATTCGCCAGTGCATTATTTACATCTGTTCTTCCCTGTAATAACCCACTGATCACCTGTCAATCACCTATCAATCACCCATCAATCACCCCCTGTCACTGCCACCCATCAATCACCCCCTGTCACTGCCACCCATCAATCAGCCCCCTTGCGGGCAATCTGATCACCCACCCACACCATCAGATCACCTGCAGACCCGCCGTCAGATCACCTCCCAAGTGCATTGTTTACATCTGTTCTCTCCTCTAAACACCCACTAATTACCCATCAATCACCCCCTGTCACTGCTACCCATCAGATTAGACCCCTATCTGCCCCTATGGCACCCAATCACCCACCCACACCCTCAGAACGACCTCACCCCCCCCCCAGACCTCCCCCCCCAGTGTACTGTATACATCTATTCGCCCCTTTAACTTTAATCACCTGTCATTCACCCGTCAATCACCTGTCATTCACCCGTCAATCACTCGTCAATCACCACCTGTCACTGCCACTTATCAGGTCAGACCCTAACCTGCCTCTTACGGGCATCTGATCACCCTCCCACACCATCAGATTGCCCCAGACCTACCCTCAGATCACCTCCAAAGTGCATTGTTTACATCTGTTCTGCCATCTAATCACCCACTGATCACCCATCAATCAGCCCCTGTCACTGCTACCCATCAGATTAGACCCCTATCTGCCCCTAGGGCACCCAATCACCCGCCCACACCCTCAGACCCCCTCAGACCCCAGCCCTGATCACCTCGCCAGTGCATTGCTTGCATCTATTTCCCCCCTCTAATCACACCTTGAGACACAAATCATTCACCTCCTGTCATCACCTGTCACCCCCTAGCACACCTACCCATCAGATCAGGCCCTAATTTGCCCCGTGTGGGCTCCTGATCACTCGGCCAAACCCTCAGATCCCCCTCAGACCCCCTTCCGATCACCTCCCCAGTGCATTGATTGCATCTATTTTCCCCTCTAACCACCCCCTGAGACACCCATCAATCGCCACCTGTCACCCCCCCTAGCACTCCTATCCATCAGATCAGGCCCAATACAACCTGTCATCTAAGAGGCCACCCTGCTTATGACCGGTTCCACAAAATTTTCCCCCTCATAGACCACCTGTCATCAAAATTTGCAGATGCTTATACCCCTGAACAATCATTTTGAGACATTTGGTTTCCAGACTACTCACGGTTTTGGGCCTGTAAAAATGCCAGGGCAGTATAGGAACCCCACAAGTGACCCCATTTTAGAAAAAAGACACCCCAAGGTATTCTGTTAGATGTATGACAAGTTCATAGAAGATTTTATTTTTTGTCAAAAGTTAGCAGAAATTGATTTTTATTGGTTTTTTTTCACAAAGTGTCATTTTTCACTAACTTGTGACAAGAAATAAAATCTTCTATGAACTCCCCATACACCTAACGGAATACCTTGGGGTGTCTTCTTTCTAAAATGGGGTCACTTGTGGCAGTCCTATACTGCCCTGGCATTTTAGGGGCCCTAAACCGTGAGGAGTAGTCTAGAAAACAAATGCCTCAAAATTACCTGTGAATAGGACGTTGGGCCCCTTAGCGCACCTAGGCTGCAAAAAAGTGTCACACGTGGTATCGCCGTACTCAGGAGAAGTAGTATAATGTGTTTTGTGGTTTATTTTTACACATTCCCGTGCTGGGTGGGAGAAATCTCTCTGTAAATGGACAATTGTGTGTAAAAAAAATCAAAAATGTGTCATTTACAGAGATATTTCTCTTACCCAGCATGGTTATATGTAAAAATACACCACAAAACACATTATACTACTTCTCCTGAGTACGGCGATACCACATGTGTGACACTTTTTTGCAGCCTAACTGTGCTAAGGGGCCCAAAGTCCAATGAGTACCTTTAGGATTTCACAGGTAATTTTGAGACATTTGGGTTCAAGACTACTCCTCACGGTTTAGGGCCCCTAAAATGCCAGGGCAGTATAGGAACCCCACAAGTGACCCCATTTTAGAAAGAAGACACCCCAAGGTATTCTGTTAGGTGTATGATGAGTTCATAGAAGATTTTATTTTTTGTCACAAGTTAGCGGAAATTGATTTGTATTGGGTTTTTTTTTTTTCACAAAGTGTAATTTTCCGCTAACTTGTGACAAAAAAAAATCTTCTATGAACTCACCATACTCCTAACAGAATACCTTAGGGTGTCTTCTTTCTAAAATGGGGTCACTTGTGGGGTTCCTATACTGCCCTGGCATTTTAGGGGCCCTCAACCATGATGAGTAGTCTAGAATCCAAATGCCTCAAAATGACCTGTGAATAGGACGTTAGGCCCCTTAGCGCACCTAGGTTGCAAAAAAAGTGTCACACATGTGGTATCGCCGTACTCAGAAGAAGTAGAATAATGTGTTTTGGGGTGTATTTTTATACATACCCATGCTGGGTGGGAGAAATCTCTCTGTAAATGGACAATTGTGTGTAAAAAAATCAAACAATCGTCATTTACAGAGATATTTCTCCCACCCAGCATCTGTATGTGTAAAAATACACCACAAAACACATTATACTACTTCTCCTGAGTACGGCGATACCACATGTGTGGCACTTTTTTGCAGCCTAACTGCGCTAAGGGGCCCAAGTCCAATGAGCATCTTTAGGCTTTACAGGGGTGCTTACAATTAGGCACCCCCCAAAATGCCAGGACAGTGAACACACCCCACAAATGACCTCATTTTGGAAAGTAGACACTTGAAGGTATCCAGAGAGGAGCATAGTGAGTCGGTGGCAGATTTTATTTTTATTTTTTTTGTCGCAAGTTAGAAGAAATGGAAACTTTTTTTTTTTTTTGTCACAAAGTGTCATTTTCCACTAACTTGTGACAAAAAATAAAATCTTCTATGAACTCACTATGCCTCTCAGTGAATACTTTGGGATGTCTCCTTTCCAAAATGGGGTCATTTGGGGGGTATTTATACTATCCTGGAATTTTAGCACCTCATGAAACATGACAGGTGGTCAGAAAAGTCAGAGATGCTTCAAAATGGGAAAATTCACTTTTGGCACCATAGTTTGTAAACTCTATAACTTTTACCCAATCCAATAAATATACACTGAATGTTTTTTTTTTTTTTTATCAAAGACATGTAGCAGAATAACTTTCGCGCTCAAATGTATAGGAAATTTTACTTTATTTGAAAAATGTCAGCACAGAAAGTTAGTCATTTTTTTGACAAAATTCATGTCTTTTTTGATGAATATAATAAAAACTAAAACTCGCAGCAGTAATCAAATAGCACCAAAAGAAAGCTGTATTAGTGACAAGAAAAGGAGGTAAAATTCATTTAGGTGGTAGGTTGTATGACCGAGCAATAAACCGTGAAACCTGCAGTGGTCTAAATGGAGAAAAAGGCTCTGGTCTTTAAGGGGCGAAAAGACTGTGGTCCTCAAGTGGTTAAAGTGAACCTAAGGTAAGAGTGAAATAGAGGCTGTTATATTTATTATCTTTTAAACAATACCAGTTGCCTGGCAGTCCTGTTAATCTTCTGGCTTCAGTAACAACAAAACAAACAGAACATTTATATCGTGCTTTTCTCCTGGTGGACTCAAAGCGCCGGAGCTGCAGCCACTAGGACACGCTCTATAGGCAGTAGCAGTGTTAGGGAGTCTTGCCCAAGATCTACTGAATAGATGCTGTCTTACTGAACAGGAGGAACCGAGATTCGAACCCTGGTCTCCTGCGTCAGAGGCAGGGCCCTTAACCATTACACTAACCAGCTACTGAACCAGTAGTATCTGAGTTACAACACTGAAACAAGCACAAGCATGTTGCTAAGCGCCATTCACACTGAACTGAAAAAAACATTGCATTTAACGGATCACAATTAAATGCAAAATCAGATGGTAAATGCATCCTGTTTTATCAATAAGATGCTTTTACACTATCAAACAACGCAAATGCATGACGCAAGTGCCAGACTGCACTTGCACAGTGCCGACCTGCTTTTTTTTTCCACATGGCAAACACTGGAATGCAAAACACAAATGTTGAATGAACGTGTCTGTTCCCACTAGGCTTATCGCCGCAAGCTGTCTCAGAGACCAGGAAGCAGGGCTTCTTATTGGTTTGCAAAAGAACCAATGGGAATCCTCCTGCAACAGAGACAATTCTTATTGGTTAATGTGAACCAATGAGAATCCTCCCTGTTGTAGGATTCACATGTGTTTTTGTTTTTTTGTAGTGCTTTGTTTTTTTTTTTACAAACCAACTGGAGGCCCCATGCTTCTTGGTCTTCTCGTGAGCAGCAGACAAGAAGGGATTGGCTCACAGGTAGTAAACTAGCCAAATCCGTGATTATAATGAGGCTTAATTGCCTTAGGTGTGTGCATGGAGGACAAGGGGTTAATTACCCAGATATCCAGGCGCTTTTCTGCGTATCACACGCTCGCACGTGTCCAATGGGACACGTTCCACGACTCAATACCACGCACCTCCTCCTTCCAGCCGAAGGTGGAAGTGTGCAGTATTGAGTCGTGGAACGTGCGAGCGTGTGATATACGCAGAGAAGCGCCGGACATCTGGGTAGTTAACCCCCTGTGCCCCATGCTTACACCTGAGGCAATCGGCCTCATTAGAATCACGGATTTGGCTAGTTTACTAGCCGTGAGCCCATCACCACAGACAAGTGGGGACAGCTCGGATGTTGTGAAAAGCGGTGGCAGTAACGGGACGGGTGAGTGGATGTGTAGCAAAGCAACACAGTGGCCAGTTCCTGAGCTGATGCACTTACCGCGCCATTAATGCATTTGTGATTGATGAGAGATCACATATTCAGTTGCATTTCTCCTTATGGAAATGTTCCAAATACTGAATCTGTGATCTGAAAACCAATGGACATTTTTCATTCAGTTAATAACCCTTAAAATGGCTGCCTTCTTCCAGTCATAGCACATGTATGAGAACAGTCTTACACATAGCCCTTTGCAAGTTACATTTATACTCTTTCCAACAGAATAAAGGAATTTCCTGTACATGGTTCAAATGAGCATGCCATGTTCCTAACCAATCTATGCACTTCACTTATTATGTACACCTCACAGCCCACATTATACATACACCTCTGCCTCACCAATGGGCTTAAATACACTGATAAACAGAAAACAGGACATTAACCTCATAGCACTTTGCGCAAGCAAGATAATGGAGCTCCATGATTGCACTGGAGAGCGTAATCCTTTTCAAGTGAGGTACAGTGTATCTTTGTACTTGGTTTTCAAAACTTTTTTTTTTTCTTGAAGTAAATGGAAAAATCTTTTTTCCTTTTTTTTTTTCTTTTTAATAGTCTAGATCTTTTCATTTTCAAAGTTAAACTGCAGGTCTTTACAACTGGAAAGCTGTGCTCTGAGTGGAACAAAACAGCAGAGGATAATTACTGTGGTATATCAGAGAAGTGAATGGATCCCCATTAGTCTTAATGTTATGTCTGCTGTCAGTCAGCTAATATCCACAATAACCAAAGTGTTTCCTTTCTGTGGTCTCCTGCTTAGGCATTAGCAACTTCAAACATGTTTTCAAGATACAGCAGCTTTTGTGTGTTTGACATATATATTTTTGCTGTAATAGCTGTAAGACCTCTCCAGCATTCAATTTAACCATTTCATATGCTTAAATGAGAGCAGCAGCAGCATTTATATTGAAGTATAAATGTGAGTATATATATATGTAATCTTTTCCTGCAGAAACACATCACGTTCACCAAAAACATTCCTTACAGATTCTACTTCTTTATCACTTTATTTCTAGACTTTTATTTTCATCTTATGGAACAGAGTTTTGATGTCTTGGCGAACCCTATTTATCAGCAAAAACTTTATCGCTACTTATAATACCTTATTGAGATCTGATAAATGCTTTGAGATATCACAAGTATTATATTTTTTATGGGACAACACTGAAGATATGACAACTTGATACAATGTAGTCAGTTTACAGCTTGTATAACAGTGTACATTTGTTGTCGCATTAAAATAACTCAACAAGTGCTGGCAAAAAAAGTGAGTACACCCTTAAGTGAAGAATGTTAAAGTTTTTTCCCAATTAGCTATGTTTCATTCCTGATGTCATACTACTCATTAGTGTTATAAGGTCTCATGTGTGAATGGGGATCGGGTGTGTTAAATTGGGTTTTATAGATTTTACACTCGCTCATACTGGCCACTAGAAGGTCAGCATGGCATCTCATGGCGGAGAACTCTTAGAACTCTTCAAAAAGAAGAGTTTGCTCTACATAAAGATGGCCTAGGCCAGAAGATTGTAAACACCCTGTAACTGAGGATGCAGCATGGTGCCCAAGACCATACAGTGGTTTAATGGTTCAAGTTCCGCTCAGAGCAACCCACGCCATAATAAACCATAGAAGTTGTGTGCTCGGTGGCATATCCTCCTCCCCTCCCCCTTCCCCCATCCCCTGGTGGCAAACCTTACCTCAACCCACGTGGGTGCCTAACCTTAATGCCAATACTTTTAAACATGATTTATCTTGCGCCATTTTTAACTGTTCCTCTGATGCAGAGACTAGCT
This sequence comes from Hyperolius riggenbachi, assembly GCF_040937935.1. Classification (NCBI taxonomy): domain Eukaryota; kingdom Metazoa; phylum Chordata; class Amphibia; order Anura; family Hyperoliidae; genus Hyperolius; species Hyperolius riggenbachi. The sequence goes on along the minus strand of NC_090646.1, from coordinate 188,296,571 downwards.
TCTGGCAGTACTTTGTTTTTGAAATCTTCTTAGTTCGATTTAATGTTCTATACTTGCCTGTTCATGTTAACCTTGTATAGATTTTTATTTTTATTTTGTGTTCCTAAATAGAATTCTGTTTTTCCAAATAGTTGTGTGTGTATTTGTGTCTCAGAAAATGCCTAACAAAGGTACTTCTTGGTTATATTTTGAATTCCATAGGATCGACAGAGTGTTAAAGAGAACCCAAGGTGGGATTTAATTATGCTAGTGGGGCACAGAGGCTGGTTGTGCACACTTAACACCAGCCTCCGTTGCCCCATGGTGTGCCTCCAAGACCCCCCTGCGTGCCGCTATACCACCCGCAGTGCTGGCGACACACAGCGTGTCGCCAGCTCAATGTTTACCTATGCGCCGTCTGTCAGCGCCGCTCCCCCGCCTCCTCCGTATCGGCGCTACCCGCCTGCGTCACTTCCCTCCAATCAGCGGGAGGGAAGGGACGCGGGCGGGTAGCGCCGATACGGAGGAGGCGGGGGAGCGGCGCTGACAGACGGCGCATAGGTAAACATTGAGCTGGTGACACGCTGTGTGTCGCCAGCACTGCGGGGGGTATGGCGGCGCACAGGGGGGTCCTGGAGGCACACCATGGGGCAACAGAGGCTGGTGTTAGTGTGCACAACCAGCCTCTGTGCCCCACTAGCATAATTAAATCCCACCTCGGGTTCTCTTTAATGCATGTCATGCTGCCAAAAATCTCTAGCCCAGTAAAAGGTGGTAGTGGTGGCAAGGCAGGACCAGTCAGAACTGGAAATAAGTTAACATTTCTGTCAAGCAAGTTTTCAAGTTTTTTTTTACATCATAAGAAATTATCTATGCACATATTATAAAGTTTTGCCTGACCATCGCAGATAAGTGTTTGCAGTATGTTCTAGACCTAGAATGTCAGGACAAGAGCATACTATTTGTCTACTGTACCTCAAAATCATTCTAGAGTCACCCTTGGGAAGCTAGTGACTTTGTCAGATCGGAATGCAAGGCCTCCAGTTTTCAGGTACCTGTTTTTAGGTGGACAAATGGTATGCTATGTAAAATCAGCATAGTAAGTTATAACCTACTTCAGTTCATAATACTTAGCTTCTGTTCTAAGAATGAAAATTACACTATTTGTGATAATTCAGCTTTAAGTGAACATCTGTGGTTACCCACAATGCACTGCTACTGAATATGCAAATTGTCTTTATGCCCCTGAAGCGAGGCTTACATCCAGAACTGCTGGTGTATTTGCAAGCCCATAGCTTTAAATGTTACAGAGCCACACCAATCAGAGGCGTAGCTAGGGTTTTCAGCGCCCGGGGACAAAGACTATTAATGCGCCCCCTAAGGTGAAGGGTCGTGACCAAATGTGGGCGTGGTTATGGGTACTCCACATTTGGTCACGCCCCTTCAAATGTACATGGAGGTTAGCAGGCTCACGCTCACCCACCCTCCCTCAGTATGTACCTTCCAGCATGTTCCAAGACAAATTCAGCAATCATGAGCCCCCCACCCCCATCAAGACAAATTCCGCAATCATGAGCAAACATGAGGCCCCCAACAAGACAAATTTAGCAATCCTGAGGCCCCCAACAAGACAAATTCAGCAATCATGAGGCCCCTAACAAGACAAATTCAGCAATCATGAGGCCCCTAACAAGACAAATTCAGCGATCTTGAGGCCCCCAACAAATCATGAGGCCCCCAACAAGACAAATTCAGTAACCATGAGGCCCCCAACAAGACAAATTCAGCAGTCATGAGGCACATAAATAGACAGCATTTCACATAAATAGGCAGAATGTCCCCTTAATATGGTAGACACCTCTCACCTGGCAGCAGTTCCCCAAAATACACTCAATCTGACAGCAATGCTTGCCCAAAAATAGGTAGCCCCAGGTCTATAGGTGTCCCCAGAATAGGTGGCCAGCAGTATAGATGTCCCCAGAACAGGTAGCCAGGGGTAGAGATGTCCACAGAACAGGTAGCCAGGGGTATATGTGCCCAGTATATGTAGGCAGGGGTATGTGTCCCCAGTATATGTAGCCAGAGGTATATGTGCCCAGTATATGTAGCCAGGGGTATAAATACCCAGTATATGTAGCCAGGGGTATATGTACCCAGTATATGTAGTTAGGGGTATATGTGCCCAGTATATGTAGGCAGGGGTATATGTGCCCAGAGTAGGTAGCCAGGGGTATATGTGCCCAGAGTAGGTAGCCAGGGGTATATGTGCCCAGAGTAGGTAGCCAGGGGTATATGCCCAGTATATGTAGGCAGGGGTATATGTGCCCAGAGTAGGTAGCCAGGGGTATATGTGCCCAGAGTAGGTAGCCAGGGGTATATGTGCCCAGAGTAGGTAGCCAGGGGTATATGTGCCCAGAGTAGGTAGCCAGGGGTATATGCCCAGTATATGTAGGCAGGGGTATATGTGCCCAGAGTAGGTAGCCAGGGGTATATGTGCCCAGAGTAGGTAGCCAGGGGTATATGCCCAGTATATGTAGGCAGGGGTATATATGCCCAGAGTAGGTAGCCAGGGGTATATGTGCCCAGAGTAGGTAGCCAGGGGTATATGTGCCCAGAGTAGGTAGCCAGGGGTATATGTGCCCAGAGTAGGTAGCCAGGGGTATATGCCCAGTATATGTAGGCAGGGGTATATATGCCCAGAGTAGGTAGCCAGGGGTATATGTGCCCAGAGTAGGTAGCCAGGGGTATATGTGCCCAGAGTAGGTAGCCAGGGGTATATGTGCCCAGAGTAGGTAGCCAGGGGTATATGCCCAGAGTAGGTAGCCAGGGGTATATGCCCAGTATATGTAGGCAGGGGTATATGTGCCCAGAGTAGGTAGCCAGGGGTATATGTGCCCAGAGTAGGTAGCCAGGGATATATGTCCAGTATATGTAGCCAGGGGTATATGTGCCCAGAGTAGGTAGCCAGGTCAGGTGTCCCCCTCCCCAGCAGGAGGGGAGCAGCGCAGAGAAGAGCTGCTCTCCCTTTCTCGCTGTCCCCTCCAATGTCCGGGTGGCTCAGGCTGGCAGCGGCGGGCGGAACTTACCTCCGTCTCGTCGCAGCGCCGGATGGATCTGCCACTACTCTGGTCTGGTCCAGACCAGAGCAGCGGCTGCGCACTCGAACTTCCGGCCGGCGCTGGAGCGAGACGGAGGTGAGTTCCGCCCGCCGCTGCCAGCCACCCGGACATTGGAGGGGACAGCGAGGGAGAGAGAGAGCACCTAAGGTGAGGGAAGGAGGGGGGATATGGCCCCCCTTCCCCACCGTCCACACAGCTCTCCCTCTTCTCTGCGCTGCTCCCCTCCCCTCCGCCACAAAAAAAAAACCCCACAGCTCAGCCAGGCTGAGGGCGCCCTCGGGGACCAGGCGCCCCGGGGCACTTGTCCTACCCCGACCCCCCCTAGCTCCGCGCCTGACACCAATCCCACTAACCATTGCTTTTTAGTAGGAGGGCTTTTTGGTCTTTTAGTCCCCTATACTTTCCTTAGTGGTTTTGGGTCACCCTGAGCTGCTTAGATACTCTTCAGTCCATAATACTGAGGAACACTGAAATCTGTAAACACAGTCGTGCAACATCCAAAATAAGAAGGAAAAAAAAGAGAGTAGCCAGAAAGCAATATTATGCTGGCAGTTCTAGCTGAAAAGCAAAAAATGGTAAGCTATTGGAAAAAAAAAATTCACATTTAAGTAATGTGTGATATGACTTACAGGCAGTGTTGAACAGTGTGTTTCCCACTGACAGCTTCACATGTATTAGAAAGTGCAAACTAACTGCAAAAATATTCACACCGTAATTACATAGGAGTGCAGTTCGGCACAAAGTTTTGCATTCGTCTCTGTTAGAGAATGTGTGCCTAAACTGCAATACATGTACAGTACCAGTTCAAAAACTGATCCCTAACCTCCCTAGCGTTATGATCATTTCTAGAGTTTAGGTTCTGAAAGCAGTAAAAAATGTTCACAAGCTTTTAGATCCTAAAAAAATCCTACTGCTAGATGGATGTGCAGCTGCCCTGCATATTACTTGCCTCCCATTGTTCCAACTCTGAGTTACCGCTCTGAGCTGTGGATTTACAGCCCGAGTCTGACTCGGGATTACCGATACGGAGGAAAAGCGGCCAGAGACTGCTGGTACTGAAGTGTTTAATGCGTAAGCCAGTGGTCCTCAAACTACGGCCCGTGGGACGAATGCGGCCCCCCAAGGCTTTTTCACTGGCCCCCAAACACAAAGTGTATAACTTATAGATGTGGCCCACTGCACCTTTAAATATTGGCGGCCCGCATATAGAATAGCATTGCTGGCCCCATCCATCCACACAATGTAGAAGCCAGGGAGCAGTAATTCGCTGGCTTCCAATCCAATTTCACATCAGGTGACACTGTTACCCAACTGGAAGGCAGGTTGTCACCTGGGTATGCTTCACTGTCTGATGCATGAAGGCGTTCTTCGGGCGCCACATGACTGAATGGCTGCTGCTGGGAGTTCTCCTCTGGGCATGATTGGGTGGAATCAATACCTAGATTCATTGCAATGTTTTTCAACATCATTTTATGTATCCGATAGACAGAGATAGGGTAGTTGGCACTACAGCAGCGGGTAGCTGATGATGGAGGTGACAGGCAAAGTTCACACACTTCCCTCACTCAGATGCGTCTGCGTGCTCTGATCCAGACTGGAAGCCTGTACATGCACAAAAGAGGAGAAGAGGGGGAATTGGCACTGCAGGTGATTTTATTTCCAAAGTGAGGCACATTAAATGTTGCACAGAGTGAAATACGAAAACTGTTGCACAAACATGCGATCAAAATTGACATACCAGTGTGGGTGCTGGGCACTAATCGCCTGAGGCTGTCTGCCTCCGTGGAAGTGTGTATTAGTGCGAGACGGCCGTCAGGCGATCAGTGTCCAGCACCCATCGCATCTTCACACTACGCAGCACCGGTATGTCAATTTTGATCGCATGTTTGTGCAACAGCATTTGTATTTCACTATGTGCAACATTTATTGTGCCCCACTTTGGAAATAAAGTTACCTGCAGTGCCAATACCCCCTCTTCTCCTTTTGTGCATCATTTTATGTATGTTCCGGCCCCCCAGCAGTCTGATGTATGCTGAGTCGGCCCTTGACCGAAAAAGTTTGGGGACCCCTGGCGTAAGCAATTAGCAACAGTCAATACGAATTGAAACCCCACACAGCGGGAGCAAAATGGCAGAGGTAAAATTGACTGTGAATAAAGAATACAGTAATATTGCAACCATACAGAGGGATCTTTCTCTCCTCCACTCTATCGCCCCCGCCTCCCCACCACATCTGACTCCTGCCTCTTTCTCCTCCCTTACCTCCTTCAATCCTGTCACGGTGGAGGAAGTCAACCAGCTGCTGGCAACTTCACCTGCCACTTCCTGCCCCCTAGATCCGGTCCCATCTGATTCTCTGCGCCCACATTTTTCTAATCTGGCCCCTGTCCTCACCCACCTGTTCAACCTCTCCTCCTCCACTGGCATCTTCCGCTCCGTATTCAAACAGGCCACTGTGCTTCCCCTGGTAAAGAAATCTTCACTTGACCATGCTCCGCCATCCAACTACCACCCAATCTCTCTCCTCCCTTTTGCCTCAAATTCTTGAATGCCTGGCCCACCAACGCCTGACCAACTTCTTCAATTCCAACTCCCTTCTCGATCCTCTGCAATCTGGGTTTCGCACAGCCCATTCTACAGAAACAGCCCTCACCAAAGTGGTCAATGACCTTGCCAAAGCCAAAGGTAAATACTCCATCCTGCTCCTCCTGGACCTCTCCTCGGCATTTGACACTGTCGACCACTCCCTCCTCCTCCACTCCCTGCAGCTAATGGGCATTCAGGACCTAGCCTTAGCCTGTATCTCCTCCTACCTCTCCAACCGCTCCTTCACAACATTTTTTAATGGCTCCTCATCCACTCCTACACTCCTCAAGGTTCCGTCATAGGACCACTACTGTTCTCACTCTATACTGCCTCAATTGTAAAAATCATCTCCTCCATGGGTTTCAATTACCACCTGTATGCGGATGACACCCAGATAAATCTCCACATCCCAGATCTCTCCTCCTCTACCATGGATAAAGTCTCTGCCTGCCTCACATCCATTTCCTCCTGGATGGCTGCCAGGTACCTGAAGCTTAATTTGGACAAGACTGAGCTTCTAATATTCTCACCTCGCACAGCTGCACCCCTCCCAGATCTGCACGTCACTATAGAAAATACCATCCGCCCTACCTCCCAAGCCCGCTGTGTAGGCGTTACTCTGGACTCTGAACTTTCCTTTACACCCCACATCCAAGGTATTGCCAGATCCTGCAACTTCCACCTCCGCAACATTATTTATTTTATTTATTTATTTATTTATTGTATTTATAAAGCGCCAACATATTACGCAGCGCTGAACATTAATTTAGGTTTCAGACAATATTTAGGGGTGACATACAGCAATATGACAATACAGGAATACAAGAAAACCAGATCACACAGCACAGTATGAGTACAAGGTAATGCTTAGTCAGTCACTGGATGAAGCATGGAGATTAGGCAAGTTAGGTTCACTCAGATGCATAGCATGGGTTCACAGTAATGGAGGTGCCAGATCAGGTAGGACACAAAAGGAGGAGGACCCTGCCCAAAGGCTTACAATCTAGAGGGAGAGGTAAGGACACGAATGGTAGGGGACCAGAGTTCAGCTGTAGGTTTAGAGCACTTGTGAGGGGTAGTAGGCCAGAGTGAAAAGGTGAGTTTTGAGGGCTTTCTTGAAGATGTTGAAGGAGGGGGCTGCCCTAATGGGTGGAGGTAGGGAGTTCCATAGTGTTAAAGCAGCTCTTGAGAAGTCCTGGAGGCGTGCATGGGACTGGGTGATGCGGGGGGCGGTTAGGCGAAGTTCATTGGAAGAGCGGAGTGAGCGGCTAGGTGTGTACCTCTGAGTAAGATCGGAAATGTAGGTTGGACAGGTTTTGTGGACAGATTTGTAGCTCAGACACAGTATCTTGAATCTGATTCTGGACTGGATAGGAAGCCAGTGGAGGGATTCTAGGAGGGGATCTGCCGTGGTGGAGCGATGGGAGCAGTGGATAATTCTGGCTGCCGCATTCATGATGGACTGCAGTGGGGCTGTTCGGGTCATAGGGAGACCAGACAGCAGGGCATTGCAGTAGTCAAGGCGAGAAATTATGAGGACATCTCCAAGATCCGCTCCTACCTGTCCCCTGACACCACTAAACTCCTCATCCACGCCCTTGTCATCTCCCGCCTAGACTACTGCAATTCTCCTTTGTCTGGCCTCCCCTCTAACCGTACTGCCCCACTTCAATTGGTAATGAATGCGGCAGCCAGACTGATACATTCTTCTCACCGCAGTGCCTCTACAACTCCGCTCTGTAAAGCCCTACACTGGCTCCCCATCAGCTTTAGGATCAATTTCAAAATCCTGTGCTTGGCCTACAAATCAGTGCACAAGACCTGCCCGACCTACATCTCTGATCTGGTCCACAGGCACATAGCAGCCCGCCCCCTCCGATCCTCCAATGACCTGCGCCTAGTCGAGCCACGCATAACTCAGTCACATGCACGATTGCAGGACTTCACCAGGGCTGCCCCTACTCTCTGGAACTCGCTCCCACCAGCCGTCAGACTCGCCCCCACCTTTAATATCTTCAAACAAGCTCTCAAGACTCACCTCTTCACGCTCACATACCCCCTTACACCAGCACCATAATATGTTCTGTTAGACACCCTCTCAAAAGATGCACCTATTGTCTCCACCCCACCCTTTAGATTGTAAGCCTCTGTCAGGGCCCTCCTCCCTAGTGTTTCCAGCTTGATTATGCAATCTTACTGACAATCACCCCTCTTGTGGACTAGAACAGTCTCTATTTTTACCTATGACACTGTACTGTTATCAAATAATTTGCATGATCTTGTTTTGTTGTGAGTTTCCGTATGTTCTACCTTGTATGTTAACCCATTTATCTATTGTGCAGTGCTGCGTAATATGTTGGCGCTTTATAAATACAATAAATAATAATAATATTAAACAATACAAATCCATAGAACAGCACCATTGCACTGAGGAACATGTGCTCCTATAAGCCCTTGCTACTGTCTGAAAATGCCAAGGCACTCTGAAAAGCTGTGGGAGAGCCTTGTTTAGTTTATAGGGAATTAGAGTATTAAAACAAAAAAGTATGTGGCTTGAGGAATGCCCTATAAACTATATGAAAGGAACACAATTATGCAATGAGTAAATAAGCCCTGGAATAAGTGTCCTGGATTAATTAGAAAGTGAAAACACTTGCTGCTTGTGATAATAATCGTACAACCACTGAATCACATACCTTTAAGCAACCCTTTGTATTACCTGATATGACTCAGGTGAGGCTGACAAGTTTTAACCAACTGATGGCAGACCATTTTTTATTAAACCTATCTTGCTTCGTGGATTATATGTGTTCTTCCCACTGAAGTGCTTGGAGATTTCTGGAGATGCCTTAGTATGTTCGTTTAAAAAATAAAAAATGTTTTACTTAGTTTCAACTTCTTCTGCGGATCTGTTCATTGATGGCTGATTTGCAACTACTTTCAAGCTGAGGTCGGTTATTGCCAATGGAATAGTTATGGGTACCATTCTTATAGGTGGAACTGCTGCTGTAATGAGAAGAACTTGCCAGTTGAGTGATTGGTCCAGGCATTGATTTGACTGCCACTGTCTCAAGGAGAATTTGTTTTACCCCATTGTAAGAAGTTTTGAATCAGGATACCATTTATTGGCTAACTTAGAGATGAATAAACAGTAAGCTTTCGGGTAATAATAAGCTTTCGTTGGACTTGGTTCCTGCATATACTGACAAAATGTAAAAAACACAGCTTATATATACTGACATACAGAGGAGAAACATTCTATAGCAGACATAAATACATGTAATTAGAAGCCTTAATTGTCGCTTCAGGAGGCTTTCACAGGCATCCTGGCTAAATAGATTAGATCAACAGTATCTCAAAACCTAACATAAAGAAAACTGTTGTGAGGGGGAGACATTGTAAATTCCAAGTTCAAATGTGACTGGGCTGACTACATGCACCATTAGTTCTAAGCTAAAGAGAACTCTGGCATTTAAAACCATCCTGCCAGCACATGAAATAAAATAAAATGAATAGTGACTGTAAACACCATCTTACCAGCACATGAAACAAAAAAAAAAATACAAAAAAAGAATTGTGGCATTTAAAACACATCATACCAGCACAAGAAGTTAGAGTTTTGGTTTAAACCTTCTTCTACAGTTTTGAACCAATGTATAAGTTTTGTTTCTTGTGTTAGTTTCACTTTTTCCGATTTGTAGCCACCTATTAATACAGTGACAAGACAATCGCTTAAACTGTGTCCAGGTAAACAAAAGTGTGTGGGTACTGGGAGACCAGTACATTTTGTAATATCTTTTTTTTTTCTGCTGTTAATAGCAAACATGTGGTGGTTCATGCGATCACGTAGTTTGTCCTGTTTCACTCTACTGTTTTAACCCATTGTAAAGAATTGGCATCTGACTGTTAATTTTATACTTTTGGATTTGCAATATTAGCACAGAAAATGAAACCATTAGACTGGAATTACTTACCAAAGTTTTATTTATAAAGCTGAACCATTAGCAATGAAAACCAATTAACAAAAATAATTGTAATGTGATGTTTGTATCCTGTATGGCATATGTTTAAATAATAATAAAAAAAACTTTGTGGTTGCCATTTACATAGATATGAAACACTCTGAGAATTCTCAGATTAAATGAACAGAGGTGCTTGCTTCGATTGCTGATGTAAGTGCTAGTTGATCTATATCAGTACAATTTTGACTTTGCTGTTTTTACGCAAAAGGCTGTAACCCTCTCTGAAGCTTTCAACACTGAACTACTCTTTCTTGCTGTTGCCGTGGTTACATTCCAGATATCCACTTAAATCTTTTTACAGTAATTGGTTACCTATCTCGTCCTAAAAGTGGAGGAAGGGTTATTACTTGTAATGTGATGCTTTACAACCCATCTAATCCCTTACTGAAATGTTCCTTTCTGGCTCTGCACATCCCCTTCACATACTAGTTATCTGTTGCTTCTGAGCAATTGAAAGGACATCAGGATCTGAGGTTAATATCTACTGCAATTAAAATAAAAAAAAATTCAATAAAATCTTTACTTTCACTACAAAACATTACAACGCCAACTTTTCTGATGTGTAAATATTAAGAGAGTTGGTCAAGACACAAAGAGAATGTACATGATATCAGATTTTGTGTGTTGGTTAGTAGTGGATACACAGGATTTCTCTGTGGAGGCAGTTGTTGGGGGTGGGGGCCATTCGATTGAATTGCATATGTAAATTGTGGGCTTTGATTGTTTGTGATGTACTTGTAGATATTGGCCATAATTCACTAAGATCATACTAGTGATAATAAGGCGGGTGAAAACTTATCGCCACACATCATTCAGTATTTTAAGTGTTAATTCACTAAAGAAGCTTGCTTTATTAGCAAGTAGTGATAAACTTTCACAATGAGAGTGTTATCTTATCACGCTAGATCTTAAGTTATAACCCCCGTAGTTATTCTTAGATGCAGTACATAGGGAGGGAAGGAGCATATGCAGGCAGAATTTAGCTCCACCCTTCCTGCTGCCAGGATGATAACATGTAGCCTGTGTAGGACAGCCAGGGAAGGAAATAGTCTGTGCGTGTGTGTGTGTGTGTGTGTGTGTGTGTGTATGTGTATATATGGGTGTATCTATCTATTTATCTATCTATATATATATATATATATATATATATATACAGTAGCAATAAAAAGTATGTGAACCCTTTGGAATTATATGGATTTCTGCACACATTGCTAATAACATGCGATCTGATCTTCTTCATCTAAGTCGCAACAGTCTGCTTAAACTAATACCACTCAAATAAATGTTTTCATGTTTTTATTGAGCACACCATGTAAACATTCACAGTGCAGGTGGAAAAAGTATGTGAACCCTTGGATTTAATAACTGGCTAAAACCTCCTTTGACAGCAATAACTTCAGTCAAACACCTCACTCTTATTAGCTCTTGGAGATATCATTAGTCTAGGTTTTGACATACTTTTTTCCACCTGCACTGTGAATGTTGACATGGTGTGTTCAATAAAACATGGAAACATTTAATTATTTGTGGTGTTAGTTTAAGCAGACTGTGTTTGTCTATTGTTGTGACTTAGATGAAGATCAGATCACATTTTATGACCAATATGTGCAGAAATCCATATAATTCCAAAGGGTTTTACACACACTCACTCACTCACTCACACACTCACACACTCTCTCTCTCTCTCTCTCTCTCTCTCTCTCTCGCTCTCGCTCTCGCCCTCTGTTTGCCTGCTGTGTACATTTTTATCCCCTTCTGCATAAACTACAAAAAGGATACTTACACACTAAGACGTTGCGTTAGGTGGTACGTTAAGGTCGCATACCATGCACCTAACGCAACGCATGGTGGTGGTGGCAGAGGACGTAAGCAAAGAGCCGCGTTAAGCGGCTCTTTGCGTACTATAGTAGGCATGCGCTGGTGGAGACCACGTGAGCGGAACACTCCGCATCACGTGGTCCCGGCAGTGACGTCAGCACAGTGCAGTGAATATTAATTAGCCATGTGGCTAATCACTGCGCCTGTGCAAGCAAGCTAACGCGGCAAAGCCACTCTAACGCTATAGCATGCTGCACTCTAGATTGACGTGCAGCATTACAATGTAACGCAACGTGGGCACTGTGAACAGCCCATTGCAGTTACATTGCTGTGCGCTGGGGAGCGTTACAGGCTGCACTAACGTGCGCCTGTAACGTCTTACTGTGAAAGCAGCCTAAAGCAGACAGCTCAGAATGCTTCACTTTACATTGCAGTCTGTAGTAACACTCCTCTTCATCACAGCTCAGGCCGGGTGATCATTTCTCACACACTTTACAGTTATCACTTGCATTCCTCTCTGTTAATTATCATCTTGTCTTTAACTTTAGAATTCTGTCCTTGTTTTAAGGATAGAAACCTTAACTTTAGAAATCACTCCTTAACTTAAGGACAGAATCCTTATTTTAAGGCTTGCCTGAGGTAAATTACTATATGAATACTAAATGCTTTATCACCATGGTTATATATGTAAAAACAGCACATAATTGTTATTAAAGACAGGAGATGAGCTTAGACAATCGTGGCCATTGTCTACAATCTTCAGTGCAGATATTCCCCAATGTTGTGGGCTCCTCTTACATGATCCACCATAGTGAGATGTCAGTGTTTTTGACTTGCATGCAAATTCTGCAGCAATTGCCTTTGAATGGTCAGTTTCCAAGATTCATACAGTTTACAGTGATTTTGCTCGGGATTCAGAAAATATAACCTCTCATTGATCATCTTTATTGGATAAGATGGCCAACTGCTGTTGCACTTTTTTGATGAAGGTCACAGTGGGACACTTTCTTGCCCTTCTCCTCCCCTTTCCATAAGACAGAACTGGCCCCTAAGTAGAGAGCCAAGATGTATTTTCCATACAGGGATCATTGATACACTATCTGAAGCAATCATTAGTAGTTGCTTCCAGAAATAAAATATCCTGTGCATAGCCTAAAGCCTGGTACACACCTTCAACTTTGGCCAATCGCTGACCACTTTTACCTCCTCCATGTTGTATGAGAGTTTATCTACACAATCTGCTCATAGTATTCAAAATATATTGGCCCTCATACTACATGGAGGTGATAAAATTGGTCAGTGTTTGGCCAATCATACTTAAAATTGTGTACCAAGCTTAAACCTCTCCATAACCGGGTATGAATGTGTGTGTCTACTCTGCTACGGTAATCCACAGCAATATTGTCATGGGTAAGGCTACGCACTACGTCCGGCGTACACAGGCGCTACTGTCGGCTGAAAGGTCGCCTACTGGGAGGGTCTGACGGACCCATCGTTGGCGACCGTAGTGCATGTGTGCACACCTTAATAGTTACCAAGATAATAGATATTGTTTTTTATTTGATTAGAACATTGTTTTTTGATCAACTGAATCAAAATTGTTATTAGCGATAGTTTCTATTGTTTCCCTGATAGTTGAAACTATTCTACTGTAATGGAATTGCTGTGTTTGTATGTGGTTTGGTTGGATGAAATTCTGATAAAGAAAAACTGCAAAGCATCATTGGTTGGACAAAACGTCTATAAAGATTTGAAACGCTTCAAAAAGATGCACAGTAGCGCCTCAGTGTCAGTGACTGAGGCGCTACACCTGCTATTGCTGGAATTCTGTTTTGTCCACACGTTTATTTCCTGATGAAGCGGGCTCGGCCTGCGAAACGCGTTGCACTTTTGGGGTACTATATAATAAATGTGATTGCTAGTTTTCAGACAGTCTTTCGTGTCTGCTTTACGGAGGTAAGTCCACCACTTCCTCCAAGCAAATTTTAAAGGTTTTATCCACTTTTATTCTGCTGGCGCCTCTGTTCTCCTACTGCAAAATCGAGTCCACCCCTGGTGGAGGGGTGATCTACCCCTTTTTCTCATCTACAGAGAGTGACTTCTTAGCCCTGAGTGAGGACAGGTCTAATCTCCTCACCTGCTTATACAGTGGTTGCTTGTGTGGTAACCCACGTTTTTGAGTATATTCTTCTCACTGATTTGCCTTACTTCGTTTATGTTTTAACATACTACACTATATTGGGCTCTCGGTTTCTCTACATTTTATGCACAGAGGGAGATGCTGCCTGCTTAGCTGAGGGAGATACTACTTGCCTGTTATTTACCACAATGCAATACGGTTTACAGACAGGAAACTGTCAGGGCCATGGCCCTGACATCTCACTGTGGGAGGGGTTTCACCATAATATCAGCCATGCAGATGGCTCTAATTATCTATTCGTGAACAGGTAAATTATGGAAAAGAGGGTATTGCTATTGATCAGGATGAAGTTCAATCCTGGTTTAATGTTCCTCTTTAAAGAGAACCCAAAGTGGCTTGTAAGAATGCTATTAGCACACAGAGGCTGGGTCTGCATATAATGCCCAGCCTCTGTTGCTATGCAGTGCCCCCCCCCTTGTCCCCCCTGCGCTCTTCTGTGCCCCCATAAATCAAACGCCATGCTAGCGACACGCGGCATGTCGCCAGCAGGCTATTTACATCTGCCCTATCACTCTCCGCCGCCCCCCCACCTCCTCTGTATCCCTTCCCTCCCCAAGGAGGCGGGGGAGCGGCAAGAGTGATAGGGCAGATGTAAACAGCCTGCTGGCGACACACTGTGTGTCGCTAGCACGGCGTTCGATTTTTAGGGGCACAGCAGAGCGCTGGGGGGGGGGCACTGTATAGCAACAGAGGCTGGGCATTATATGCAGACCCAGCCTCTGTGTGCTAATAGCATTCTAACAAGCCACCTCGGGTTCTCTTTAAATCAAAATATAACCACATGTTCTAAATGCTCAAACATAGGGACGGTTGGAATTTCCAAACTCCAAATCTGCCGCAATTTCCCACGGAGCTCTAGCGCATTTCGATTTTTTTATGAGTTCCAACCTTGCATTGCGAAATCGCAAAACAGTAATTTATTGTGAATATATTTTTGCACAAACTATTAGGTTAAAGAGAAGCTTTACTGACCACAACATAATGAAAATGCTTATTTATTACAATATGACTTTAAAAATCTTTCTTCACCCTGTTTTTTATTCTGAGTTTTATCACATAAGGCAACCTCTTCACTGCTGGCAGGTACTTTGCTGCGGAATGTTGTTTAGTTGTGTGTTCTGAACTGAATAGAAACACCTGGGCCCTTATTCAATTCACTTTTTCTCCTAGGAGATACATTTTCATCTCCTGTTGAAAATAACTTTTCAGCTCTCTGCAATTCAAAAAGTTCCAAAAAGGAGGTGAAAAAGTGCTGTCAAAATATTTTTTTTGCCTGCTGGTGGCTTAAAAGGAATAATATAGACCAGATGTAAAAATTAATTATCACCTATGGGAAAACCTTGAAGAAAAAGAGAATTGAATGCGGGCCCAGATCTCCCAGAGAGTACTGGAAGAAGTTCTGCAAAATAAACAGCCTAGGCTTAGCATCATTGAGGTTGTGGTTACTTACCAATATACAGCTATATATAGGTATAGGAAGTGTTTCTGATGCTGAAACCAGTATAATTAACGTAAAAGTGGGTATCTTAAATAATTGACTGCATTCTGCAGTAGGTCACTGGAGTTCCTCTTTAACCACTTTACCCCCACGCGTACGCATTTCTCCGTCCCTTTTTCCATCCTTTCACCACCAGGGACCGAGAAATGCGTACTTTCCGTGCTCCCGCCGCTGCCCGCGCTCCCGCTCGCTCTAGCGCGCACTCCCGCTGGTAAACACGCCGCCGGCCGCTCGCCCGGAGATCAATGAACGGGAAAATCCATTCCCGTTCGTTGATCTAAGCCCCGCAATGATCCGCTGCTTCTCCGATAAGCAGCGCGATCATTGTGGAAAAAAAAAAGTTCCCAGCCTCTTTGTACTTCCTGCAAGCGTCCGGGACGCTTGCAGGTCGCATAAACAAAATGTTACTGTGGCCATATAGTAAAACTACACCCTAAAGCAGGGGTCTCAAACTCAATTTACCTGGGAGCCGCAGGAGGCAAAGTCAGGATGAGGCTGGGCCGCATAAGGGATTTCACAAAAAAAAGTCCTCAAATGTGATTATTAACAGTTTTAATTATTTCTTCTGAACATGAAGTGTCCTACCTTATAGTTCGCTTCAGTGCTCCCATTACAAGTAATCCGCCGTGTCCCTGCCGCAAAACGAGGGCTGCAGAGCCCCCAAATCGCCCGGGGGGCATTCCGCCAGCATTTCCTGGAAGGGGCAGAGCTTTCAGCTTCAGCTCTGCCCCTCCTGACGTCAATCGCGGTGGATCGCCGCCTCTGCCCGCCCCTCTCACTCTTCCTTCACAGAGAGGGGCGGGGAGATGCAGCGATCCGTGCGGCGATTGACGTCAGGAGGGGCAGAGCTACAGCTGGAAGCTCTGCCCCTCAGCACAGTCATGGATGTTTGCCCGGGGGATTTGGAGGCTCTGCAGCCCTCATTTAGCGGCGGGGATGCGGCAGATTACTTGGGAGCACTGAAGCGAACTATAAGGTAAAATAGTTCGCTTCCGTGTCGCTTTTGCTGGTGTGGGCCACAAAATATTGTACCAAGGGCCGCAAATGGCCCGCGGGCCCTGAGTTTGAGATCCCTGCCCTAAAGCATTTTTCACATACAAATACATTAGTTTTACACACAAAATGAACTCCTTACCTCCCACACTCCCCATTTTTTTTTTCTTGTAATTAAAAAAAAAAAAAAAAAATTACAATTAAAAAAAAAATACATAGTTACCTTAGGGACTGAACTTTTTAAATATTTATGTCAAGAGGGTATAACACTGTTACTTTATAAACTATGGGCTTGTAATTAGGGATGGACGCAAAACTGAAAAAAATGCACCTTTATTTCCAATTAAAATATTGGCGCCAAACCTTGTGATAGGGGCATAATTTAAACAGTTTTATAACCGGGACAAAAGGGCAAATACATTTCATGGGTTTGAATTACAGTAGCATGCATTATTTAAAAACTATAAAGGCCAAAAACTGAAAAATAATTTCCCACATTTTTTCCTATTTTCCCATTAAAGCACATTTAGAATAAACTAATTCTTGGCATAATGTCCCACCTAAAGAAAGCCTAATTGGTGGCAAAAAAACAAGATCTAGTTCATTTCATTGTGATAAGTAATGATAAAGTTATAGACGAATGAATGGAAAGAGCGCTGAAAGGTGAAAATTGCTCTGGTGGTCAAGGGGTAAAACCCCTCAGTTGTGAAGTGGTTAAAGAGAACCTGAGGTGGGATTTAATTATGTTAGTGGGGCACAGAGGCTGGTTGTGCACACTAACACCAGCCTCTGTTGCCCCATGGTGTGCCTCCAGGACCCCCCTGCGCGCTGCTATACCCTCTGCAGTGCTAGCGACACACAGCGTGTCGCCAGCACAATGTTTACCTATGCCTGTCAGTTAGCGCCGCTCCCCCGCCTCCTCTGTATCGGCGCTACCCGCCCGCGTCCCTTCCCTCCCGCTGATTGGAGGGAAGTGACGCGGGCGGGTAGCGCCGATACGGAGGAGGCGGGGGAGCGGCACTAACAGACAGGCATAGGTAAGCATTGTGCTGGCAACACGCTGTGTGTCGCTAGCACTGCGGGGGGTATAGCGGCAATCGGGGGTCCTGGAGGCACACCATGGGGCAACAGAGGCTGGTGTTAGTGTGCACAACCAGCCTCTGTGCCCCACTAACATAATTAAATCCCACCTCGGGTTCTCTTTAAAGGACACATCCGAGCAAATTTAGAAAAAAAAAATGATCTACTTACCCGGGACTTCATCCAGCCCCTGGAAGCTGCTATGTCCCTGGCCGCAGCTCCGGTGTCCCGGGATCCCCTCCGTTGGAGATGCCGACTTTGCTAGGTCAGCATCTTCTGCACAGCCGCGCGCCAGTGACCAGGAGCTTCCCGTGTAGGCGCAGTAGTTCTGTGCCTGCGCAGAATTCTCCAGGACACATTCACACCGGTATGTTTTCATTGCGGTGCGTTACCCTTTTTTTACCGCAGGGTGATGCTGGGGCAGTGAAAGTCTATGGGGCCTTTCACACTGCATGTGATGTAAGTATCGCATCTGACAGGAAAGCATCAGCGCAGCATGCGCTGCGACGGGCAGTTTTTGTAATCCGGCGCGTATGCGCGGAACCGTGTTCCGCGCACAATTCTTATTTCGGCCACAGGAACTGAACGCTAGAGAGCCTCACTTCCTGTTTGGCTTTCAGCCCGAAGGGGGATAACCGCAAATTAACGCGGAAATCTCTGGAGGCTGTTTTTGGAGTTGCGGTGCATTCATCCGATCGTACCGCTACCGGTTGGCAGTGTGAAAACGACCCAAGTGAAGATTGACATGCATTCTGATGGATGGAAAAGCTAGGGATAATGTATGGAAAACATAAACAAGTGGTTGTCTGGTTGAAAATACTAACCACTGACGTGAACAAATGCACGTGTGCATGGGCTTATATGATTGTCCTGTTTACACTGAAGGTGCACAAGTAGGATGTTTATACATGTCCATATTGCAGGAAGTAGTTACATACCGTATATTCCGGCTTATAAGGCGACTGGACATATAAGACGACCCCCCAACTTTTCCAGTTAAAATATAGAGTTTGGGATATACATGCCGTATAAGACTACCCCTCTTCCAACGCACACCAAATTAAAGTAAAAATAAAAAAATCATGTACTGGTGCTGTGTATGAACAGATACTGGTGCTGTACTGTATGTGTTACCCAGTATATAACAGTATATAGTCAATTGACTAGTTGCATTGGTCAACTCTCCTTAAGTAGACTGGTCAGCTCTCCTTGTCTACCTGTTTATCAGAGTGGTATGGAAGAATAGATTGCGCTCCCTCAGCAACGAGATCTGAGAGGCGGTAACAGGATAGGGCGTATCACCCCGCATCAATGACACCCGGCGTATACGACGACCCCCAACTTTTCAGAAGATTTTCAAGGGTTAAAAAGTAGTCTTATACGCAGGAATATACAGTAGTAATTTTTTTATAAATAAAAAAAACTATAACTACTAGTTAACTGTAAAAGAAAAAAAAATACAATCTGATGAGCGAAATATTAAAACCATAACTGTTTTTTCTTTATATGCAGGACAACTCTGGTCCACGGTCCACTGGTATCCTGGGTAAACCATGAGACACCTACTGTATCAAGTGAACCTACCTCACCAGTTTCAACAGACCCTTCTCCTATAGACACTGAAGTATTGCCAGCGAAGCTGACCGTTTCAACATCTGACAGGTACTACATGCATGTTAGGCATTTGTTTGAAATTATATAATTTATCTCTATTATTTTTAAACACAAGACTTTCTATACTAGTTTTCACCACATCCATGAAGGCTTTATCCAGAATTTTGTATCCTGGAATATGGTTTTGATTAATGTTGGTCACGCCCAGATAGATGTGCTACAAATTTGAACTGTAATGTACAGGATCTTCTCAAAAAATTAGCATACTGTGATAAAGTTCATTATTTTCTGTAATGTACTGATAAACATTAGACTTTCATATATATTTTAAATTCAAATACACACAACTGAAGTAGTTCAAGCCTTTTATTTTTTTAATATTGATGATTTTGGCATACAGCTCATGAAAACCCAAAATTCCTATCTCAAAAAATTAGCATATGTCATCCGACCAATAAAAGAAAAGTGTTTTTAAAACAAAAAAAGTCAACCTTCAAATAATTATGTTCAGTTAAGCACTCAATACTTGGTTGAGAATCCTTTTGCAGAAATGACTGCTTCAATGCGGCGTGGCATGGAGGCAAACAGTCTGTGGTGTTATGGAGGCCCAGGATGCTTTGAAAGCGGCCTTAAGCTCATCCAGAGTGTTGGGTCTTGCATCTTTCAACTTTCTCTTCACAATATCCCACAGATTCTCTATGGGGTTCAGGTCAGGAGAGTTGGCAGGCCAATGAACATAATTATTTGAAGGTTGACTTTTTTTGTTTTAAGAACACTTTTCTTTTATTGGTCGGATGAAATATGCTAATTTTTTTAGATAGGAATTTTGAGTTTTCATGAGCTGTATGCCAAAATCATCAATATTAAAACAATAAAAGGCTTGAACTACTTCAGTTGTGTGTATTTGAATTTAAAATATATGAAAGTCTAATGTTTATCAGTACATTACAGAAAATAATGAACTTTATCACAGTATGCTAATTTTTTGAGAAGATCCTGTATATGTTGAGTATGTGTGCATGTCTGTGTGTGTCTGTGTGTGCATGTGTGTATAGGGGATGTGTGGATCACATTATGGGTGCACTATAATGCAAGTGTACTGCATAGTAGCACAGTATTATTGAGACATTAAAAGAAAAAAATGGCAGCCTTCATATTCTTCTAACATCAGGTTTATTTAAAGCAGTACTGCTGAGGCTTGCAGTGTCTAATAAAATTGCTCCACTGGATAGATATGAATATCACAAGTTGCCTGTAAGCACTTTTTCCATGGTTTAAATTTGTTCCTGGAGATCCTCACAATTTCAGCTGCTCACACACTGATAGTAGTACTATAATTGGCAGAAGTTTTCTCAATGGCTCGTGGCAAGTAAAGTGAGGGCATAGCCCCAATGCTGAAAACGCTGTATCTGCCCTGTTCAGAGTCATCTAGTTTTGTGTGTTTTCCCAGATACACAGGTCAATGCCTATAAAATTCTTGGGGGAAAAAAAGTGTGTGTAAACCGCTTAAATGTCAAAATTAAATAGCACTTGTCTGTTAATACAAATAGCAGGCTGTCATCATTGTGCAAAGAGAAATAAGGAGGCCATATGATCTGTATATAGTGCTGCCATCAGCAGCAAGATGGCAGTGCCCAGGTAGGCAGAAAAAATATAAAAGGGCAAATTAGCTATGGGAAATAAGTAATAGTGAAAACCATGTGTTATTTCAAGATGCAAATAATGCCTAATTGTGGGATCTATTCATAATTAGTTGAGATAATTAGAGCACCATTCCAGTTTCTTATATTCATATTAAAGAGACTCTGTAATGCAAAATGTTTCCCCTGGGTGGTAATCACCTTGGTAGGGGGAAGCCTCTGGATCTTATCGAGGCTTCCCCCGTCCTCCTGTGTCCCACGGTGGTCTCGCTGCAGCCCACTGAATGCACAGCCGACAATTTGTCAGGCTTTGCAATGTTTACCTTTCCCTGTTCCAGTGGGGGGCGCTGTTGCAGCTCTACGCGCGGAAATAGCTCATCCCCGTCGGGTCCGCTCTACTGTGCAGGAGACTTGCGTCTGCGCAGTAGAGCGGACCGAGAGCCGCTACTGCTCCTGTGCTGGACCCAATAAGGTAAATATTTACATCCACGCTTTTCGGAGGAGCGGCGAAAGACCATGTTACAGTTCTTTAAATGTGTGATTAGAATTGGAACAAAAAATTTTGATATTTTCTGCTGTGCACTTCCCATTTTGATTACCTTTGCTTTTTCTACCAATCTGTATTGTTCCAGTACACCCGGCAGGAAGGCCATAGCTGTCTATCCATGTCAGGCTGAACACAGCTCAGAGTTATCATTTCACGTAGGTGAAGTGTTTGAAAATGGTAAGTAATCTTTCTTCAGAAGCTACCTGTACCTTTGTAGGAATAGCTGTCCTCATAGATGATCAGTTTCGTTAACATAACATATTTTTGAAGAAAATTTGCAGAGAAGAATGTGATCAGCTGACTGTGAAGAAAGGAAAACCCTCTCTGCATACAATCCTGTTATCTTATTCCCCTGCAGCTTCCTGGGTAGGCAAAAACCGGCAGTAGAAGGGAAATATAATCAGGTGATCATATCCAGCCATTCAGATTTACAAAATCCCTAAGGTGCCCTTACAATTCAGCGTGGGTGTGTGATTGCTTCCGATACCCTGGTAATCCATTGGAAATGATTGGTTATTCCCATTAACAGATGAATTCCTGCTCGCCAATTTGATTAGATTAATGGAATCAATCTGTTGATCGGATTGGCTGGTGGGAATTTGGCCTTTAATGGGCATGACCAATCATTTCCAATAGGTTACTGCGGCGATTGAAAACGATCAATCGCCCCTGGAATTATGCGGTTAGTGGGTACCTTTTAAACTGATCACATATTTCTTCATGAATTCTGGAGTATATCTGTCTGCAATTAATGTTTAATATTAACCATTTCTGCTGCCTGGGCGTGATCCTCGCATCCAGGCAGCTGCTCTGCAGCAGAGCTGCGCTTTGGTGCGCGATCGCGCCCCTGCGCTGTCCCCTGGTGGCCCTGGGATCAGTGAACGGGAACATGGTTCCCGATCACTGATCCGTATCCCCAGCAGAAAAACTGAAGCGCTCTTACTAGAGGCTTTAGTCTTTCTGCAAAAAAAAAGTTTCCCGTCCTCCTTGTGCTTCTGGTGATCGAGAAGCACAAGGAGAAAAAATAAACTCAAGGTGGCCATCTTGTGGCCAACTAGTAAAACTACATCTACATATTTTTTACATTACAATTTACACATATAATAACATTAAAAATTGTTTATTTCCCACACCAAAATATTACCCAAATAAAATGTTTTATGGAAAAAAAAATTACAATTAAAAACAAAAAAAAAAAAACAAACATAAATAGTTACCTAAGGGTCTGTACTTTTTAAATATGCATTTGAAGGGGTATACTACGAACATTTTTTAAATTATAAGCTTGTAAATAGTGATGGACGCAAAACGGTAAAAATGCACCTTTATTTCCAAATAAAATATTGGCGCCATACATTGTGATAGGGACAAAATTTAAATGGTGTCATAACCGAGACAAACTGGCAAATAAAATACATAGGTTTTAATTATGGTAGCGTGGATTATTTTAAAGCTATAATGGACGAAAACTGAGAAATAATGAATTTTTTCCCAAAAAAAATTCTTAGCAAAATGTACCACCCAAAGCCTAATTAGTGGTGGAAAAAACAAGATATAGATCAATAAATTGTGTTAAGTAGTGATAAAGTTATTAGCGAATGAATGGGAGGTGAAAATTGCTCTGATGCATAAGGTGAAAAATCCCCGCTGGCTGAAATGGTTAAATTACTTACATATAGTATTTCCTAACCGATCTACGACCGCCTAATGCCGATCGGGGACGCAAAGTGGCTCCCCCAGGACTGCATAATGCCGAAATGCATCAAGTTCTGGGGGAGGAGATTAGTGGGGATCGTGCATCCCAGCTCCGCTCCGGGAAACAGCTGAAAGTGCTTGGACAGCGCTACGATCTAGTGCAGCGCTGTACGGGGGGACAGCTCTGTCACTGAGCTGTCCCCAGGAGAGGCTAACAAACAGATCACTCTCATAGAGACAATCTCAACGATTGGCAAAAAACAAAAAGACATTTTTAATTTAAAAATAACAATAAAATTAATAATAAAAAAAAAAAACTAGCAGCAGCAATCAGATGCCACCAACAGAAAGCCATGAAAAGGGGACAAGATTAATTTGTGTGCTAAGTTGTATGGCCCTGCAGCGAGCTGTTAAAGCTGTTGAATTGTAAAAAATGGGCTGGTCACTAGGGGGGCGTAAGTAAACCTGTGGTCCTTAAGTGGTTAATATGCATTTATTACTGATTAAGTTATATTTAAATTATAAAGTTGTTTATTTAAAGTACGCCTAAAGTCAGGAAAAGTTAGGTACTTACCTCAGTAGTGGGAAGCCTTTGGATGCTTTGGATGTTTTTTGGAGCTTTCTACATCCCATTGTTCCAGCATAGGATCTATTTAAATCTAAAGCTTGTCGAATAGGCTTCTTCTGGCTAAGCTCCTGGCCATAGACAAGCGCATCAGGACTGGGCATGTGTGAGCACGGTCCGTACATGCTCAGTAAGATGAAGTAAGAGGGAAAAAAAGCTGTGCGCAAACAGCTTAGATGTACTGGGCTTGCATGGGCCTTCCTTGCACATGCCCAGTCTGGATGCACTGGTCTACAGCTGGGAGCATGGCCAAAAGAAGAAGAAGGGCCTGTGGAGAAACGGTAACCTCTGAGGATCTGGGAAGCATTTGGACCATCCAGAGGCTTGCAACTACTGAGGGCATTATCTAACTGCACCTGTCCCCTTTACAGGTTTGCTTTAAATGCATTGTGTTTGTTAAAGTGACAATGAAAAAACTGCAATGAAAAAAATAGTCAGATGTACCCATGGAGAGGGAAGGCTCTGGACAATATTGCGCCTTCCCTGTCCCTCCTTGGTCCCCTTGTTCCAGCGCAGTCACCCTCGTTAGAGCTATTTGGCCAACTGGCCGAATACACTTCTGTGATCCTTCATAAGGCTTTGGGAACATTTGTGTCCACAAGGGCTCCCAAAGATAGATTGCTCCGTATCGCACAAGCGCAAGTGCGCTCAATTGCTTCGAAAGCCTTATTAGGGCTAGGTGGCAAATTTAAATGGGGTGGCAGAGCCTAAAGCAGGACACCATAGGGCAGTGATGGCTAACCTTGGCACTCCAGCTGTGACAAAACAGCTGTGACAAAACTACAGACAAATTCCTTTTAGGTGCAAACTTACTTGGCGAAATAAAATTGATTCTGAAAAAAAAAATCCCATCATGCCTCTCCCTCCCCGAGTTATGCTTCGAGCTGTCAGAGTATTGCAATGCCTCATGGGACTTGTAGTTTCACCACAGCTGGAGTGCCAAGGTTAGTCATCACTGCCATAGGGTAAGTATCTGACTTTCTTCACTACAGATTTGCTTTTAAGTTCTCATCCTAAAAGAATTATTAGAGGAAATCTTGGGTATGATTTACTTAAGCACTTGTGCAGTAGGTTTTACTGTGGTTAACGATGCAATCACGTGTTGAGAAACTATTAAAAAAAAGCAACTTCACTGTATATATGTATGTAAAACAGCCAATCACCACTTTCCTCAGCACTTTGTAGTATGAAGAAAAAAAGTAACTGTTGGCAACAACAGCATATGTCTCTGTTTAAAAAAACAAAAAACCTTGTAAAAAAAAAAAATAAAGTGTATAATATAATTTATTTTAAGGTATAAAATATTATTTATTCGTAATGCAAAAAAACACAACCACTAAGTAATGATATAAACTCCTTAAGTATTTCCCCCTTGAACTTCTTTCAAAGAACAACTAAAACAAATACTGAATTAATAGTAGAAACTAATGCTAAAAGAGTCTGTATATACTAGAGTCTATACTGGAGCCTCCTGTTTTCCTGTTGCTACGGGTCTTACCCCCTCATGCAGCCACATTGTTGTGACTGTAATGCTCTGATTCTGGAAACAGTAATCTGGCTTGCATGGTTTTTGGTGCTTTACACTCATAAGATACAGTTAAGGCATAAGAAGGTAAGAAAACACTGTATGCACTTTACATGCACATTTGGCCCATGAAAAAAGGTATTAGTCCATCACTTTGCTACTGTTTTATGTTCACCTATCTTCCTGATTGTGATTAGACTTTCCTTGTTCAATTTTGGATTTAGTTAGGCTTTGAATTTGTTGCAGGACCACCATGGTGCCTCTCATTGCCAGTGTCTATGTGCCCGGACTATCTCCTTGTTTATAATCCATCACTGTTTTCATTATACTGAAACAAGTTTGTTTATGGATGTGTTAACATTGCGGTTAACAATGTGGTTGAAAATTAAACTATATCTTGTTTATCTTTCTTTTTTTGTTTTCTTGAATCATCATCATTTCGTTCCTGCAGTACATAGCTCAAGGGAGCCGGGATGGCTTGAGGGAACTCTGAACGGCAGACGAGGACTAATTCCACAGAATTACGTTCAATTCCTCTAGCTCTATGCTGTTGATTCTCAGGCACTGTACATGGTATCCATGGATTTCCTTTCCAGTTTACGTATTTTTGTCTTGTTTGGTGACTGTGTAGACCACTTGACCAGAGCTCACATGGCCAAAGGTCGTTAAATGAAAGGACGTGAATTTTTGCCAAACTTAAACTACGTTTTATTTAATGTTTGCATTTGTTACTGTGTCTTTCTACTTGTTTTTATCTATCACTGCTACAAATGATTAGCTTATTTTATGGTTACTATGTCATTCATTTCACAGTTTCATTCCTGCTAAATCTATTTTGTGTCATTATATTACAATTCATGGTGTGATGTAATACTTCCCTAGCAACAGATAGACTTGGCATCCTTTGCATGGACAGACACACACACATCAGCACTGTACACCTACTTGTGGTGACTCAGCGGGAGTCATTAAACAAGATGTAGCTATAGATTTCACACCATCTAGACAGCTGTGCCCAACTTATGTCATTCAGCTGTGGACGTGCTACAAGTTCCAGTCCTGCCGGCTTCAGGCTTGCAGGGCATTATGGGATTTGTAGTTCAGCTGCAGTGGAGTGCAGTAAGTTACCATGCACCGTTCTAACACGTTTGAGTTTTCAATTATACGTCAATGGATGCATATGGGAGAGAAAAAAAAGCACAACCGTAGCATTTTATACTACTTTTTACTATCTACTCATTTGTAGAAGTCACTTTTATAAGCTTTTGTTTCTTCTGTTTTATTGTTTTTAAAGTATAGTTACTGCCAAAATAATTGTAACTTTATCTAAAATAAAATATTATTAGTTCTTTAATGCATTTTGTGTTTTACTGCTGAAACAAAATGAATCTGTTATACCGTGATACATTTATTTTTCATTGTATTTGTCCAGTAAAATTTGGATTAAATTATAATTATTATACATTTATCTAATGCTGACTCATTTTTTTTGCAGTTCTTCTTCCATACATAGCATTTATTGAACAATTCACATCACTTCCTCTCTGTGAGTGACACACTCTTTACTGACGCCAAAACTGACGGCAGACTGAGCCATGAGGAGAGGGGAAATTCCCCTCACACTTGATCAGTTAACTCTATGTGTAACTCTGTGTGACAGAGAGAAAGCTCCTAACAGCTACAGCTTCTGTGTCCTGTGTTTGACTGAAGTGTCTGAAGAGAGCAGAGGAAATGTAACTAATTGTCACAACTTTTCATACTGTTTTTGCTTTCAGAGTTTGATATTTGCTTTCTGTAGTCTGATATGCAACTCTGGCTGTGTGTTGAAGCAGACACCCCTTCTGCAATAGATTTGTCCCAATCTAGCTAAATCCTACTCTCTATAAATTACAGCCTTTGCCTCTGATATTTAACATTAAAAGTAGGAAATTGTTTACACAGCTACTTAGACATTATTTGTACATTGTAATTTTAGAACACTTGGGTATTGATAGTATTCCTTTAAATTTGAATGCAAGGGGAAATTATTTGCATCTCATTAATGATCCCTAATTAATACAATACAATCCACGAGAATGGTGTAATACAATTACACTTCTCAATGTTTAGTTATTTCGGAGGCTGTATGTCAGTGTTTGACTTAAGTTACAGATTATACTATACATCATACAATCTCAGTGGAATGTTAACAATAACCAATCAACTCAGTGCTGGAAACTAAAAATATACTGCACTCATTTTGAAAATAGAGAGGTTTGGAAATTGTATACTGGAATTCTTTTAACTGTATTACAATTATCACAGGTACTGTGAATGGAAAAAGGAAATTTGGGTGTCCGAGGTGCTTATGTTAATAGCAGCTATAAACTGAAACGCCGGGGCCACCAGCTATACAAGCAGCAGCTATAAATGGAAATTTGGATACCTGTATGCACCCACTATTTGTAGCTGCAATTAACATGACCACTCAACGTTCCAAGGCACCTGATATTTTTTGTAATGCGGTGAAGCCAGCCCAGATATTGGCAGGTTTGCAGCGGGGGAGGTGGGGACAGTTAGGGTGAGGTATTGGTAACGGGCTAGATAGATATTGGCGCGGCGTTGGTTAGGGATGGGCACCGTGGGTGGTTCAGTTAGGCGTTGGTAGAGGGTGGGTCAGTGGGTGTTTGATGTTGGTGGGGGGATTAAAGGGTTTGGCAATGGTGGAGGGGTTAGTTAGGGTTAGGCATTGTGAGGGGGTTAGGGTTGGGCATTGGTAGTGGGTAGATCAGTTAGGATTAGGCATTGGTAGAGGGAGGGCTTGTGAGAGAATAGGGTTAAATTTAGCGATAGTAAAATACAGATGAAATTTTGATTTACTGCCCAATAGTAGAATATGTGTAATTTTACTAGGGATGGGATGACTAATCCGGCGAATCCACGAATCCTTCGAATATTGGAAAAAACAGGATGGAGGAGCACCTAAAAAGGAGAGGAATATCTGTGTGCCCAAGCCTGGGGTCCCAGTACCATAGGGATCCTTTAACCACTTGAGGACTCAGCCTTTACCCCCCCTTAAGGACCAGCGCTGTTTTTTCCATTCAGACCACTGCAGCTTTAACGGTTTATTGCTCGGTCATACAACCTACCACCTAAATGAATTTTGGCTCCTTTTCTTCTCACTAATACAGCTTTCTTTTGATGCTATTTGATTGCTGCTGCGAGTTTTACTTTTTATTATATTCATCAAAAAAGACATGCATTTTGGCAAAAAAATGATTTTTTTAACTTTCTGTGCTGACATTTTTCAAATAAAGTAAAATTTCTGTATACATGCAGCGCGAAAAATGTGGACAAACATGTTTTTGATGAAAAAAAACCCATTCAGTGTATATTTATTGGTTTGGGTAAAAGTTATAGCGTTTACAAACTATGGTGCAAAAAGTGAATTTTCCCATTTTTAAGCATCTCTGACTTTCCTGACTACCTGTCATGTTTCATGAGGTGCTAAAATTCCAGGATAGTATAAATACCCCACAAATAACCCCATTTTGGAAAGAAGACATCCCAAAGTATTCACTGAGAGGCATAGTGAGTTCATAGAAGATTTTATTTTTTGTCACAAGTTAGCGGAAAATGACAGTTTGTCACAAAAAAAAAAAAAAGATTTCCATTTCTGCTAACTTGTAACAAAAAAAAATGAAATCTGCCATGGACTCAACATGCCCCTCAATGAATACCTTCAAGTGTCTATTTTTCAAAATGGGGTCATTTATGGGGTGTGTTTACTGTCCTGGTATTTTGGGGGGTGCGGAATTGTAAGCACCCCTGTAAAGCCTAAAAGTAGTCATTGCACTGTGGGCCTCTTAGCGCAGTTTGGCTGCAAAAAAGTGTCACACATATGGTATCGCCATACTCGGGAGAAGTAGTACAATGTGTTTTGGGGTGTATTTTTACACATACCCATGCTGGGTGGGAGAAATATCTCTGCAAATGACAATTTTTTGATTTTTTTTACACACAATTGTCCATTTACAGAGTTATTTCTCCCACTCAGCATGGGTATGTATAAAAATACACCCCAAAACACATTGTACTACTTCTCCTGAGTACGGCGATACCACACGTGTGGCACTTTTTTGCACCCTAACTGCGCTAAGGGGCCCAAAGTCCAATGAGTACCTTTAGGATTTCACAGGTCATTTTGAGAAATTTCGTTTCAAGACTACTCCTCACGGTTTAGGGCCCCTAAAATGCCAGGGCAGTATAGGAACCCCACAAATGACCCCATTTTACAAAGAAGACACCCCAAGGTACTCAATTAGGAGTATGGTGAGTTCATAGAAGATTTTACTTTTTGTCACAAGTTAGCGGAAAATGATTGTTATGGGTTTTTTTTACCAAGTGTCATTTTCCGCTAACTTGTGACAAAAAATAAAATCTTCTATGAACTCACCATACTCCTAACGGAATACCTTGGGATGTCCTCTTTGTAAAATGGGGTCATTTGTGGGGTTCCTATACTGCCCTGGCAGTCTTGAAACCAAATGTTTCAAAATGACCTGTGAAATGCTAAAGGTACTCATTGGACTCTGGGCCCCTTAGCGCAGTTAGGGTGCAAAAAAGGGCCACACATGTGGTATCGCCGTACTCGGGAGAAGTAGTACAATGTGTTTTGGGGTGTATTTTTACACATACCCATATTGGGTGGGAGAAATATCTCTGTAAATGACAATTTTTTGATTTCTTTACACACAATTGTCAATTTACAGAGATATTTCTCCCACCCAATATGGGTATGTGTAAAAATACACCCCAAAACACATAATATTACTTCTCCTGAGTACGGCGGTACCACGTGTGGCACTTTTTTGCATCCTAACTGCGCTAAGGGGCCCAGAGTCCAATGAGTACCGTTAGCATTTCACAGGTCATTTTGAGAAATTTGGTTTCAAGACTACTCCTCACGGTTTAGGGCCCCTAAAATGCCAGGACAGTATAGGAACCCCACAAATGACCCCATTTTACAAAGAGGACATCCTAAGGTATTCCGTTAGGAGTATGGTGAGTTCATAGAAGATTTTTTTTTTGTCACAAGTTAGTGGAAAATGACACTTGGTAAAAAAAACCCAATAAAAATCATTTTCCGCTTACTTGTGACAAAAAGCTAAATCTTCTATGAACTCACCATACTCCTAATTGAGTACCTTGGGGTGTCTTCTTTCTAAAATGGGGTCATTTGTGGGGTTCCTATACTGCTCTGGCATTTTAGGGGCCCTAAACCGTGAGGAGTAGTCTTGAAACCAAATGTTTCAAAATGACCTGTGAAATGCTAAAGGTACTCATTGGACTCTGGGCCCCTTAGCGCAGTTAGGGTGCAAAAAAGGGCCACACATGTGGTATCGCCGTACTCGGGAGAAGTAGTACAATGTGTTTTGGGGTGTATTTTTACACATACCCATATTGGGTGGGAGAAATATCTCTGTAAATGACAATTTTTTGATTTCTTTACACACAATTGTCAATTTACAGAGATATTTCTCCCACCCAATATGGGTATGTGTAAAAATACACCCCAAAACACATAATACTACTTCTCCTGAGTACAGCGATACCACATGTGTGGCACTTTTTTGCACCCTAACTGCGCTAAGGGGCCCAGAGTCCAATGAGTACCGTTACCATTTCACAGGTCATTTTGAGAAATTTGGTTTCAAGACTACTCCTCACGGTTTAGGGCCCCTAAAATGCCAGAGCAGTATAGGAACCCCACAAATGACCCCATTTTACAAAGAGGACATCCCAAGGTATTCCGTTAGGAGTATGGTGAGTTCATAGAAGATTTTTTTTTTTGTCACAAGTTAGCGGAAAATGACACTTGGTAAAAAAAAACCAATAAAAATCATTTTCCGCTAACTTGTGACAAAAAGTAAAATCTTCTATGAACTCACCATACTCCTAATTGAGTACCTTGGGGTGTCTTCTTTCTAAAATGGGGTCATTTGTGGGGTTCCTATACTGCTCTGGCATTTTAGGGGCCCTAAACCGTGAGGAGTAGTCTTGAAACCAAATTTCTCAAAATGACCTGTGAAATGCTAACGGTACTCATTGGACTCTGGGCCCCTTAGCGCAGTTAGGGTGCAAAAAAGTGCCACACATGTGGTATTGCCGTACTCGGGAGAAGTAGTACAATGTGTTATGGGATGTATTTTTACACATACCCATATTGGGTGGGATAAATATCTCTGTAAATGGACAAATGTGTGTAAAAAAAATCAAAAAATTGTCATTTACAGAGTGATTTCTTCTACCCATCATGGGTATGTGTAAAAATACACCCTAAAACACATTGGTCTACTTCTCCCGGGTACGGCGATAGCACGTGTGGCACTTTTTTGCAGCCTAACTGTGCTAAGGGGCCCAACGTGCAATGACTACCTTTGGGCTTTACAGGGGTGCTCACAATTTAGCCCCCCCCCCCCCCCCACATGACAGGACAGTTAACAAACCCCACAAATGACCCCATTTTAAAAATAAGACACCACAAAGTATTCCATGAGGGGCATGGTGAGTTTATAAAAAAAATTCTTTTTTGTCACAAGTTAGCAGAAAAGGATACTTTGTGAAAAAAACAAAAAACAACAATTTATGCTAACTTGTGACAAAAAACAAAATCTTCTATGAACTCACCATGCACCTCACGGAATACTTTGGGGTGTCCTCTTTCCAAAATGGGGTTATTTGTGGGGTCTGTCCTGGCATTTTAGGGCCTCTGCA
Source organism: Hyperolius riggenbachi (assembly GCF_040937935.1). NCBI lineage: Eukaryota > Metazoa > Chordata > Amphibia > Anura > Hyperoliidae > Hyperolius > Hyperolius riggenbachi. The sequence continues at coordinate 188,264,875 of NC_090646.1, read as the reverse complement.
ATCATTACATGTATGGCCAGTATTTCTGCTATACTCCTTATATTGGGCATACAGGTAGTGCATTCTGGGCTGAAAGGAAAAATGAACGGCAAACATCCCTTCATTCGCATCGATCAATGTGGATGAACAAATATCTGCCAAAAAATGTGAAACAAAAAGAAAAGAAAGAGGGACATAGGAGCTGCCACCCCAAAAATCCAAACCCACCAGCTCGTATGCCCAGGCAATCCTGATTTATTCATCCACATTGATCGATGTGAATGGAGAAATCATTGCTTGAGTTCTTTTTTGATACAAAGTGCTTGCCAAAGCATATGAACCCCAACACCACACCTTGGCCCATATGCCTCGGCAAACGTATCTTTTTTACTGTGGAGGAGAAATCTCGTCCTACAGCGCTGCATGCACTGATTTTGTGTAACCTGACAGAAGCGCAATGCTTCTGTCAGGATGCACCATCAGTGCTGCAGCTGATTGGTCGGTCGGTCGGTCTGGATGGAAAAAAGAGAGAAGAAAAACGAAAAAAACAAAACAAAAAGGAGGGGAAGGCGTCCGCCTGGACATAGGAGCTGCCACCCCAAAAATCCAAACCCACCAGCTCGTATGCCCAGGCAATCCTGATTTATTCATCCACATTGATCGATGTGAATGGAGAAATCATTGCTTGAGTTCTTTTTTGATACAAAGTGCTTGCCAAAGCATATGAATCCCCAACACCACACCTTGGCCCATATGCCTCGGCAAACGTATCTTTTTTTACTGTGGAGGAGAAATCTCGTCCTACAGCGCTGCATGCACTGATTTTGTGTAACCTGACAGAAGCGCAATGCTTCTGTCAGGATGCACCATCAGTGCTGCAGCTGATTGGTCGGTCGGTCGGTCGGTCGGTCTGGATAGAAAAAAGAGAGAAGAAAAACGAAAAAAACAAAACAAAAAGGAGGGGAAGGCGTCCGCCTGGACATAGGAGCTGCCACCCCAAAAATCCAAACCCACCAGCTCGTATGCCCAGGCAATCCTGATTTATTCATCCACATTGATCGATGTGAATGGAGAAATCATTGCTTGAGTTCTTTTTTGATACAAAGTGCTTGCCAAAGCATATGAATCCCCAACACCACACCTTGGCCCATATGCCTCGGCAAACGTATCTTTTTTACTGCGGAGGAGAAATCTCGTCCTACAGCGCTGCATGCACCGATTTTGTGTAACCTGACAGAAGCGCAATGCTTCTGTCAGGATGCATCATCAGTGCTGCAGCTGATTGGTCGGTTGGAAAAAAAGAGAGAAGAAGAGAAAAAAAAAAAAAAAAAAAGCAAGCAGCAAAGCACTTCAATAACATTAACTTTTTAAACTTTATTAAATATGTTCAAACCAAACAATAACATTGGTAACCAAATATTAACTTTTTTGCTTACCTGTTTTTTGTTTTTTTTTTGTTTTTTTTTTGCCTGCGAGCTGAGGATAAACTTCTCCTCCCCCATGGGTCAATGTGCAAAGTGCAAATCGCACAGATATGTGGCGAAGTACATTATGCATTCTGTCCCAAGTGAAAGGAGAGGTTTCTGGCAGGCCAGTGTATTTGGATCTCTCAAAACCTGATGTTTGGGTTCACACTGCATACTGGCCTATCCGGTCGGTCGAGCCCGCCGCACCGTCTCGCCCAAAATAGATCTTCAGGGAATACCACAAGAGTAGCATTCGGCCTAGTAATTAACTGCGTCGCCGTAGACTAACATGACTTCCGGGCCGACCCAAATTGCCGCAGAAGCCACGCAGTAACGTAGGCATGCACTAGCGTTAAGTCAAGCACTTCCGGCGTAGGGGGGGACCGCAAAGTGTGACTTTTGCTAGGCAATTTGCCCTAACGCATCGCGCCAGTGTGAAATAGCACTGAGAGACCCTTGTGTGCCTACTGCTGTGTCTGTAGTTCCCTAGGTTCTAAAAGTGTGCCTTCTCGTGGTACCTCTCATAACACTCCCCTAGGCATAGGCCAGGCTGGTCAGGACAGCGGGGACAGTAAACGGGGGTGTCACGCCTTATTCCAGCCTTGCTGCAGACACGACATCTTTTTCTGGGGTTGCGTTGAGTTGGGGTACTGGGAATCGGGTAGGCGTAATGCCTTCCATGCAGCCGGCTAGTTGCATTTGGGGGTTGGGCTCTGTCACCTTCTGGATAGAGGAGTGCCGAAACAATGTCTTCCTGGAATTGAAGGAAAGATCCAGTTCTCCCAGCCTTACTGTAGAGAACAAAGCTGTTGTACATCGCCAATTGAATTAAATACACAGACACTTTCTTATACCAGCGTCTGGTTTTCCGGGAAATTAAATAGGGCCCTAACATCTGGTCATTGAAGTCCACCCCTCCCATGTTGGCATTATAGCTGTGGACGGCGAGGGGCTTTTCAATGACCTCTGTTGCCCGTGTAATTTGTACTGTCGTGTCTGTGTGAATGGTAGACAGAAGGTAAACGTCCCTCTTGTCCTTCCATTTCACCGAGAGCAAGTCATCGGTACACAAGGCGGCCCTCTCCCCCCGTTGAAGTCTGGTGTTAACGAGCCGTTGGGGGAAGCCCCGGCGACTAGGCCGCACGGTGCCACAGCATCGGATTCCTTCTACCTTTAAGTGCTGAAAGAGGGCCACACTTGTGTAAAAGTTGTCCACATAAAGATGGTACCCCTTCTGGAACAAGGGTGACACCAAGTCCCACACAATCTTTCCACTGCTCCCCAGGTAGTCAGGACATCCGACCGGCTCCAATTTTGAGTCTTTTCCCTCATAGACCCTAAAACGAGATGTATAGCCTGTGGCCCTATCACAGAGCTTATACAGTTTCACCCCATACCGGGCGCGCTTGCTTGGGATGTATTGTTTGATGCCAAGGCGCCTGGTAAAATGTACGAGGGACTCATCTACACAAATGTTCTGTTCAGGGGTATAAGCATCTGCAAATGTGGATGACAGGTGGTCTATGAGGGGCCGAATTTTGTGGAGCCGGTCATAAGCTGGGTGGTCTCTTTCATGACAGGTGTCGTTGTCATTGAAATGCAGGAAGCGCAGGATGATCTCAAATCGCGTCCTGGACATGGCAGCAGAGAACACGGGCATGTTATGTATTTGGCGTGTAGACCAATAAGAGCGCAATACATTTTTTTTAGTAATACCCATGTTGAGGAGAAGGCCCAAAAAAATTTTAAGTTCGGAAACTTGGAGTGGTTTCCACCGAAAAGGCTGGGCGTGGCAGCTTTTCGGATGGGCGGTTATAAATTGTGTGGCATATAGGTTGGTCTCAATTAAGTCAAGGAGATCCTGGGTGAGGAACAGTTCAAAAAAGTCTAGGGCCGATCCTAGTTCAACTGTCTCCACCTGGACTCCAGACTGGGCGGTGAAAGGGGGCAGTATGGGTGCGGCGGGATCAGGGGAATGCCAATCAGGGTTTGCCAGCACCTCTGGAAAACCAATGGGAGTACGGGCCCGTCTACTTGGTGGCTGCGGATCGGATCTTAATTCACGTACCACCGAACCAGTTTCTACTTCCAGGATGGTGTCCGCCACTTCATCAGGGTCTTCTGCGGAAGTACTGGTGTTGATAGGTCCAGGAGATGCTGCGCTGCTGGTGCATGCCTCACCAAGAAAAATCAGATCAACGCCACTCTGCTGCCCTTGAGACTGATCTTCCGCCACCTGCAGTCCAGTGACATGGGGTGTGGTACGCCTGGCTCTAGCCGGGACCTCAACCTCGTCATCGGAACTATCGGTCAGAGAGCCACTGCTGTCTACAGGATCGTACTCTGAACCCGAAGATTCGTCGAATAAGTCGACCCAATCATCCTCATCCGACTGGTCCATGTACCTGTAGATGTCTTCATTGGAAAACCTCTTTTTTGCCATGGTGGCCTGCTAAATTTAGGAGGTATTCCTCTGAGACTACCCAGGAAAAGAGCACCTACCTAGCGAAAGGGAGTACTTGAGAGGTAGAAAGCTGTGGTCACTGAGTTTAGATAAAAAAAATCAAAACTGATGTTTACAGTGCCACAGCTTGTGTACAGTGTTTTTTGCAGTGATCAGAAAAAAGAAATTTCTGTCACTGCGGTGGGGCGGGCTGAACGCAGTGCAGGCGAACGATCAGGTCTGATCGGGCAAACACTGCGTTTTTTTGTGGATCCTAGAGACCCTAATATAGATCTGATGATGATCACTAATAATCACTTACAGATACTATATAGTACCAATGCTGATTAGCGACAGTGATGACGCTAATTAGTGACTGTGGTGCAGTGGGCTGAGCACTAACTGACACTAACAACCCTTTTGCTTAGCTAACTGGCCTGTTTGTTACCACTAGTGATACTAAAAAAGTTTTTAGATCACTAGGATAGTGATAGTGATGGTGATGGGGGGGGGGGGGGGGGGTTGGGGATCAGAGAGCAATCACAAATAATCAAAAACAATCACGAGACAATTACAACACAATTACAGCAATCGGCGCAATCAAAGCCAATCACGGACCAATTGAATCCAATAACGTGACAATCAAAAACCAATTACGTGACAATTGAAGCCAATCACACGACAATCGATGCTAATCACAGGGCAAAACAGCCAATCAGTGGGCAATTGGCACAATCAAAACCAATTACGGGCAATTGAAGCCAATCACGCGACAATCGAAGCCCAATTACGTGACAATCGAAGCCAATCACACGACAATCGATGCCAATCACAGTGCAATTGAGACAATTGTAGCCAAACAAAGCACAATCAAGCCTTACAGACAGGAGATAAGATACACAATGGCAGGGGGGAGAATATACGCAATCAATGAACTAGGACGGTGTGGGGAGGATCGGAAGGGGTGGGGGGTGATCAGATACCCCTAAGGGGTAGTTGGGGGTCTAATCTGATAGATAGGAGTGACAGGTGGTGATAGATGGGTTATTGACGGGTGATAAGTGGGTGTTTACAGGGAAAAACAGATGTAAACAATGGACTGCTGATGTGATCAGGGGGGGTGTCTCGGAGGGATCTGAAAGGGTGGGTGGGTGATCAGAAGCCCCTAATGGGCAGTTGGGGGTCTGATCTGATGGGGGCAGTGGCAGGTGGTGACAAGGGATGATTGACAGGTGACGGATAGGTGATTGACAGCTGATCAGCGGGCAATTACAGGGAAGATAGATGCAGTATACAGGGGGGGGGAGATCTGAAGGGGTGGGGGGTGATCAGATACCCCTAAGGGGCAGTTGGGGGTCTGATCTAATGGGGGGCAGTGACAGGTGGTGACAAGGGATGATTGACAGGTGACTGATAGGTGATTGGCAGCTGATCACTGGGGAGATAGACAGATGCAGGGGAGATAGATAGGTTCAGTATACAGGGGGGGGGGGGGTCGGGGGGAGATCTGGAGGTGTGGGGGGTGATCAGATACCCCTAAGGGGTAGTTGGGGGTCTGCTCTGATGGATAGAAGTGACAGGTGGTGACAGGGATTTATTGATGGGTGATATGGGGGGTGGTTAGGTCTGATCTGCGGGCTGCAGGGGGGTACAGGGGGGTGTCTGATGGGTGCTGCGGGTAATCGGGGGGTCTGTGGGGCTCCTAAGATGTGTGTGTGGGTGTGTATACTGTGCCTGCTCTCCTCGCTGGTGGTCGATCGCTAAGTGTGACCACCAGCGGGAGGCAGGCAGTATAATACAGTTTGTTACGAAAACAAACTGTATTATACCTGTTCTATTGGCCGATTTGAATTTTTACAGCCCGCCGGCGCTGCTGATTGGCCGGCGGGCTGAAGTCACATGGGGGCCGAAGAGTGTGACGTAGCGATCGCGCGATCGCTCGTTAATTAGGCTGCAGCCGGCGACGCAGTACTGCGTCGCTGGTCCTGCAGCTGCCACTTTGCCGACGCACGGTATAAGCGTGCGGTCGGCAAGTGGTTAACTACAAAGCACAAGAGAGGATGGCACCACAGTTGTAAAAATCAAAATCAGCTCTTTATTAGTAAGTCATTAAAATGACATACATGTCAATAAAAGATCAAAAATGGCATAGCAGTGACAGCCCGCTGTTTCGAGCGGGTCAGCTCTTTCTCAAGCTACACAGCCATGTACCACCGGTAGATGGCTGTCTAGCTTGAGAAAGAGCTGACCGGCTCGAAACAGCGGGCTGTCGCTGCTATGCCATTTTTGATCTTTTATTGACATGTATGTCATTTTAGTGACTTATTAAACTGTGGTGCCAGCCTCTTGTGCTCCCTCGAATATTGGGAAACATTCGAGATTCGTGGATTCAAATCCCGAAGCCATTTACCGTTCGCCGAATCCTGACGCTGCGTCCCCGCTCGCCCTTGTTTTCCTCCGTCCCCCCGCGCCTCCTCCGCTCGCTCCGTGGATAGTTAACAAATATCCGCTCAGCTATCCAGAGCGAAGTGCAGAGCGCAGACCTCTCGCCGACTTCCTTGTTCCCCCTAGTGACCGGCTTTTACTATTACGTCATCAGTAAAAGCCGGTCCGGCCACTAGAGGGAACAGTGAAGTAAGGAAGAGGTCTGCCGCTCTGTGCTCCACGGGGAAGGTGAGTGGGTGCTTATTGAGGGGGGGGGCAGCGGAGGAGGCACGGGGGGACGGAGGAGGCCGTGAGGGGTTGGGGGAGCACAGGGCTACCTAACTGAAGGCCTCTATACCTACCTACCTAAAGGCCCCTATACCTCCCTACCTATGTGAAGGCCCCTATACCTACCTACCTAGCCATGTGAAGGTCCCATATACCTACATACCTACGTGAAGGCCCCTATACCTACCTACCTACCTATACTGAATGCCCTATACCCTGCTACATATACTGAAGGCTCCTTTACCTACCTACCTATACTGAAGGCACATGTACCTTGTTACCTATACTGAAGGCTCCTTTACCTACCTACCTATACTATAGGCACACATACCTTGCTACCTATACTGAAGGCCCCTATACCTAGCTACTTACCTATACTGAAGGCACACATACCTTGCTACCTATACTGAAGGCCCCTATACCTAGCTACTTACCTATACTGAAGGCACATGTACCTTGCTACCTATACTGAAGGCCCCTATGCCCTGCTACCTATACTGAAAGCACACACACCTTGCTACCGATACTGAAGACCCCTATACCCTGCTACCTATACTGAAGGCCCCTATACCCTGCTACCTATACTGAAGGCCCATATACCCTGCTACCTATACTGAAGGCACACATACTTTGCTACCTATACTGAAGGCACATATACCCTGCTACCTATACTGAAGGTCCATATACCATGCTACTGAAAGCTACCAATATTGAAGGTACTCATACCTAGATAGCTATACTAAAGACACCTTTACCTCGCTACTTATACTGTGGGTACCTATGCCTGGGTACCTATACTGCGGGCAATTATACCACAGATCGCACAATTCTTATGTGCAGGATTCGTTAGATTCGTGATTGGAAAGGTTTGATATATTCGAGAACCTTTTTCGTTTCAGATTTGTGTTCATATTCAAAGAAATTGTGGATTCGTCCCATCCCTAAATTTTACCAATATTCTACTGGTGCTTACTTTGCTTATATACATTCTGAACACCTGCACATTTATATACAGTACTGTGTGTAGCAGCTAGACTGAATATCACAGAGTTGGAAAAGAACTGATACCTTTACCATCTCTAAACTAGTGACAGCTAAGAATTTACAATGTGCATAAGAAAAATTATCATAGCGATTAAAGAAAATAGATATTCCAAATTTTGACATAATTGGGCACTATGAAAGAGTCCAAATGCCGAGCAGATGAATAGATAAAAATAACAGATTGAAGGTTAGATTTGCAGGGAATAGTTGGTATGTTTAATCATTCTCATTCATCCTTTGACACACATTTTTAAAAGTATAATGTGCTCAATATGATTATGTTAAGAACAAGATGAAAAGCTAGGCAATGGCGCTATTACGATTTGGTAGGGGATGCTGTATACTATTCCCAGTGCACAGTGGTATTTACGTGCAATGCATTTGTTACCACTCTGAAAAATTCACCAATAAAAATATTGAGAGAGAAGCGGGTCAGAATGTTTGGTAAGTGGTCCTGTGCTATAAGAGCTCCAGGGGCAGCCAAAGTACATTAACCACTTAACATCTCAGTCGTTTTCAGCTTATGCATCCGAGCAATGTTCACCTCCCATTCATTAGCCTATAACTTTATCACTACTTATCACAATGAACTGATCTATATCTTGTTTTTTCCGCCACCAATTAGACTTTCTTTGGGGGGTACATTTTGCTAAGAGCCACTTTACTGTAAATGCATTTTAACCACTTGAGGACCCACCCTTTACCCCCCCTTAAGGACCAGCGCTGGTTTGATTGATCTGTGCTGGGTGGGCTCTGCAGCCCCCAGCACAGATCAGGGTGCAGGCAGGGAGATCAGATTGCCCCCCTTTTTTCCCCCCTATGGGGATGATGTGCTGGGGGGGTCTGATCTCTCCTGCCTGCTGTGGGTGGCGGGGGGGGCACCTCAAAGCCCCCCTCCGCGGCGAAATTCCCCCCTCCCTCTCCTACCTGCTGCCTCCCCCGGTGATCGGGGCTGCACAGGACGGCTATCCGTCCTGTGCAGCCAGTGACAGGACGTCCCCTGTCACATGGCGGCGATCCCCGGCCGCTGATTGGCCGGGGATCGCCGATCTGCCTTACGGCGCTGCTGCGCAGCAGCGCCGTACAAATGTAAACAAAGCGGATTATTTCCGCTTGTGTTTACATCTAGCCTGCGAGCCGCCATCGGCGGCCCGCAGGCTATTCACGGAGCCCCCCGCCGTGATTTGACAGGAAGCAGCCGCTCGTACGAGCGGCTGCTTCCTGATTAATTAGGCTGCAGCTGGCGACGCAGTACTGCGTCGCTGGTCCTGCAGCTGCCACTTTGCCGACGCACGTTATGAGTGTGCGGTCGGCAAGTGGTTAACAGGAAAATGAAAAAATTCATTATTTGTCAGTTTTCGGCCATTATAGTTTTAAAATAATACATGCCTCGATAATTAAAACCCACGTATTGTTATTGCCCATTTGTCACGGTTATTTCACCATTTAAATTATGTCCCTATCACAATGTATCACGACAATATTTTATTTGGAAATAAAAGAGCATTTTTTCCGTTTTGCATACATCACTATTTACAAGCTTATAAAAAAAAAATAGAGAGAAATATTTCATGTTTACATAGATATTTAAAAAGTTTAGACCCTTAGGTAAATATTTTTTTTTTTTTTTTTTTATAGTAATGTTTTTTTGTTTTGTTTTTATTAAACATTTTATGTGGTCATTTTTGGGAGGGTGGGATATAAAAGTGTTTTATTTGGGGAAATATTGGTGTATTGTAATGTTTTTGGGAATTTACTTGTAGTTTTACTTTTTGGCCAGAAGATGGCAATCTCAATTTTTTTTACATGACGTCACTCTAAGCGTACAATGTACGCTTAGAGGGACACAGCTTCAGAAAGAGCGAAGCTTCCGAGAGAAGCTGTCGCTTTTTCAGCGGGGGAGAGGAATCAATGATCGGGCTCCATACTCCGTGGCCGGGAGTGCACGTGCACGCGCGCGATCGGCCGCGGGAGCGCGCCTGTCCTCCTTGACGTTTTTATACGACAAGGAGGACAAAGTGGTTAAAAGGGAAGAGTGCTCCTAATGTAGAGTAATCTCACAGTGCCTGTAAGAGTCCCTCTGTATACATTAAATATATATTTAAGGATATTATTTTAACAGCTTTTTGTAAAAAAAAAAACATAAGTTGCTGTTTAGTTTTGTTAGATATAAAAGAAAGCAGTACACTCCCACTGTATGCACTCCATGGAAACTGATGTGTGATTTATTCACCTGAAGGAAGGGAACACCTGCTAGATGTGGCTGTTAATGCATTGTCACCGGAGCTTCTTTTAGGCTGGTTTCACACCAGGACGTTGCGTTTTAGGGGACGTTATGGTCGCATAACGTGCCCCTAACGCAACGCCTGGTGCTCTCTGATGTGGACGTCAGAGTGAGCCGCGTTGTGCAGCTCACTCTGGCGTCCGTGATGCGTACTCTTGCGACGCATGCGACATCACGTGGTCCCGCCCGACCAATCGCCGCACAGAGCGGCCGCTCCAGGAAGTAAACACTGCACGTCACTGAGTGCAGTGAATATTAATTAGCCATGTGCCTGGCCGCTCTCCGCTCCTCCCCAACATTACTGCACATGTGCAAGCAGTCTAATGAGGCTCTGCCGCTTATAAAGTACTGCATGCAGTACGTTCTGTTATGGCGCAGCGTTACTGAGTAACGCAACGTGGGCACTGTGAACAGCCCATTGATTTTTCATTGCTGTGCGGTGGGGCAGTGGCGCACGGAGGGGGTTGTTCTGAGTGTCTAGAACACCCCCCTGCACCGGGACCGGAAGTGGGGCTGCCGCATGGCCCGGCCGGCTGGGGAGAGAAGACAGAAGAAAATGATGGAGGCGCCAGCCGCGCTAATAAGGGATGCGGGAGCCGGCTTTATTCCTCGCTCCCTCCCTCCCTCTGAATGCCCTCACCTGCGGTGAATGTGTGCCCGGCTCCCCCATGAGTGTGTGCGCAGCGGAGCGGTAGGTCCTCTTACCGCAGATCAGGCGCACCAGCAACTGGAGTCTCATGCTTCCTGTTTACCATGACGTAACAGGAAGCATGAGACTCCAGTTGCTGGTGCGCCTGATCTGCGGTAAGAGGACCTACCGCTCCGCTGCGCACACACTCATGGGGGAGCCGGCACACATTCACCGCAGGTGGGGGCATTCAGAGGGAGGGAGGGAGCGAGGAATAAAGCCGGTTCCCGCATCCCTTATTAGCGCGGCTGGCGCCTCCATCATTTTATTCTGTCTTCTCCCCCGGGCAATCTTCTCCCCACACAGGGGGCGGGCACCTTCCTTCACCTATCTTATACTGGGGGGCATATACCTATCTAATCTATCCTGGGGGGCATATACCTATCTAACCTATACTGGGGGGCATATACCTATCTAACCTATACTGGGGGGCATATACCTATCTAATCTATACTGGGGGGCATATACCTATCTAACCTATACTGGGGGGCATATACCTATCTAACCTATACTGGGGGGCATATACCTATCTAACCTATACTGGGGGGCATATACTTATCTCACCTATACTGGGGGGCATATACCTATCTAACCTATACTGGGGGCAACTATATGGGCTACCTATACTGGGGGGGACCTATAGCTGGCTACCTATACTGCGGGCACCTATACCTGTCTCCACGTTGGGGGCGCATTTTACGCCCTCACCCTGGGTGCAATTTAGCCTAGAAACTGCTAGTATTTGGCTCCACCCACACCATATTTTGGCCACGCCCACACGCCACTTTCAGGAACCCCCCCCTTGGAAATCCTGGATTTGCCCCTGGTGGGGTGCGTTACAGGCTGCTCTAACGTGCGCCTGTAACGTTCCACTGTGAAACCAGCCTTAAGCTTGGCTGCGGTGGCCAGATGTTGGGAATCTCACGTGCTCACAGCATGACTGCTCTAAAGAAAAGAGGAATCAAGCTTTTTGTTTTTTACTAACCTATCTAAAAATAGTCATAAATACAACTTAACTTATTACAGTTGCAATCTTAATGAGTACACTTCCATTATAACCACTTCACGCCAAGGGTTTTTACCCTTAAAAAAAAAAAGAGCAATTTTCACCTGTCAGCTCTCCTTCCATTTATTCGCCTATACTTTGTTTCGTTGTAATAAGTAGTAAAAAAAAACTAGATCTTTTTTTTTTTTCTTTGCTACCAATTAGGCTTTCTTTGGGGGGTACTTTCTGTTAAGAATTATTTTATTCTAACTGCATTTTAAAGGGAACCAGAGACGAAGCACCCTCATGTATTTTACCATGTATATCAGTGGGAACATTAGAGAAAACGCCTACCCTGCTTTCTGTTTCATTCTGCACTACACAGCTTGCTTCTTATCAACTCTGATAAAATCCATGACTGAGCATTCAGTCTGGCTTTGCTCAGGAATCTTTATAGCTCTGTGTTTTCTGGTGTCTTTTCAAGCTCAAGCCTGCCCTCTGCTGGCTCTGCTCAGGAATCATTATAGCTAAATCATTATAGCAAAGGCAGACTGAATGCTCAGTCGGGGATGTTATCAGGGCTGATTAGAAGCAGGCTGTGCAGTGCACATTGAAACAGAAAGCAAGGTAGGTGTTTTCTCTAATGTTCCCACTGATATATACGGTAAAATACATGAGGGGGCTTCGTCTCTGGTTCTCTTTAACAGGAAAAAGAAGAAAAAAGAAAAAAATGTGTGGGTTTTAATTATGGTAGCATGCATTAATTTAAAACTATAATGGCCAAAAACTGAGAAATGATTATTTTTTTTCCCATTTGTCCCGGTTATTGCAACATTTACAATTTTCCCTATTATTTGGTAATAAAAGTGCATTTTTGCAGTTTTGCGTCCATCACTAATTACAAGGCCATAATTTATAAAGGAACAGTAATATACCCTCTTGACATACATATTAAAACAGTTCAGTCCCTAAGGTAACTATTTATGTATTTTTTTTAATTATATTTATTTACAAAATACATTTTTGGGTAACTATTGGGGAGTGTGGGAGGTAAGGGGTTAATTCTAAATGTCAAAAAGTTTGTTAGTGAAAAAAATGTTTATAGATGTAATTGCTTTCCAATGCGTAGTATTACTACGCAAACAGGAAGCTATGCGTGGATGTGTGAGGACCGTTTTTTGTGAACAGCAGAGCCGTCTCATAGACTGTGGCAGTTAGGGACACAGAGACTTATGGCCCACAGGTCGCCCGTGAGTATGAGGCGTTGCACGGGCGCGCACCCCGAACCGTCGCTCATCGCTGATGTCGCCAGGCGATTGAACCGGTCAATGCCGCCGCAACTGTCGCTAGTCCGCGTGTGTATGCGGTCTAGCGACAGCAACCCCATATCCGGCGCACTGAGTTTCCGGCGGGGAGGAGGAACGTCGGCGACAGCTTCCGTCCCTCTTTCGCAGTGTGTATGCGGAGGGACTTGGCGACGAGCTGTCGCCGAACTGTCGCGCACACGCTCCCGTGTGCTAGCGACATGCAGGTTTGGTTGCCCGTGAGTATGGGCCATAAGATCAATGAATTGAGCGGGAGAGCGCAGCAGCAAGGGCGTAGTAGCTACTTGTCTACAAGAAGATATGGGAATTTACACGGACATAGTCACTCGTCCCAGGAGAGGGAAAGTGGTTAAAGTGAAAGATCTTCCATGGTACTAAAGGTGTTTCCTAATAGCAAAATGATGCAGTAACATTGCAATTAACATTCTGTAGCAATGTGTGCAGCCATCTATACATATTTTTAACCACTTTATCCACCGCTACAGTATATCTAGGTCATCTGTGACTTCATGTAAGCCACAAGGACGTAGATCTGCATCTTGTAGCTGAAGCACAGCTGTGCACGATTGGGCATTGCATCTGATGCAGCACTAATTGGTGAAAGGTACCATATGTTCCCTGAGTCTATAATATTGATTTTTACCATTAAAAATATTTATATTTTCTTAGTTCATAGTGGAAAATACCCAATGTAGCATTATTTCAGAATCAAATATTCTCACCACAAAATGTGACAGGAACATAATCTAAGTTTTTTTGATAAAATGTAGAAATAACCAAATAATTTGTAGCGCTTTTTATTTTTAAACTGGAATTCGTAAAACTGAGAAACAATGTGTTTTCTATTTTTTCCACTTTTTCCCACTAAAATGCATAGAAAACAAAATTGTCCAAGGGGAAAAAATTCCATACAATGAAAGCCTAGTTTGTCTTGAAAAAACAATATGTATTTCATGAAGGTGTCATATGCAGGGATAACGTTATTGCTGATTAAATAGGGACATAGCTGAAATGGCAAAACTGCTCTGGTCCATGAGGGGAAAACAAGGTATGGATGCAAAGGTGTTAAAGTGAATGGGAACCGCATTTAAAAAAATGAGACAGATGCTTACCCAAGGAGAGGGAAGGCTCTGGGTTCTATAGAGCCTTCCCGCTCCTCTACTGGTCCTCTCGTTCCAGTGCTGGCTCTCCCGGTAGCAGTATTTGACTAAATTAGTCAAATACTGCTGTACCCGGTCGAAGGAGGCTTCAGAAGTCTTCAGGGAGCACGAGTGCTCCTGAAGAAGGGCGGCCCGGTACTGCGCCTGTGCAAGCACGCTCTCTTGCATGCTCACGCCTGTGCAGTATGGAGCTGCACGTCTTCGGGAGGACACGGCTCCCGAAGATTTCCAAATACCCTTTCGGCGGGGGTTAGTCAAGGGGGTGGGGGCTTTGGGAGCCAGCACAGCATAGAGAGCACCGAGAGAGGAGATGGAAGGCTCTATACGACCCAGATCCTTCCTTCTCCTTAGGTAAGTATTTGCTTCTTCTTTTTTTTTTTTTAAATGCGGTTCCCATTCACTTTAAAAACCCATTCTAAGTGTACAGGATAACTGCTTATGATGTAGTTTACTCACTCCATCCCCATGGTCCATGCCCCTAAAAAGTTGCACCACCCCTATTGTTCAGACTAACACTACCCCCTATCCCCCCGTTTGCACCCACCCAGAGACTGACCTCACCACACAGTCCACCCACCTATATACTTACACCATCCCACTGTCCACTCACCAAGAGACGTGCACTGTCCCACTCTCCACCCACCCAGAAACTCACACCATCCCCCACTTTGCACCTACCTTACACCACCCCCACTCTGCTCCCACCTACCGATTTACACCACCCCCACTTTCCATCCACCCTGCAACTTACACCACACCTACTTTCCACCCACCCTGCAACCTACACCACCCCCACTGTACACTCACCCAGAGATTTAAACTGCCCCCACTGTCCACCCACCTAGAAACTCGTACCACCCCACATTTTGCACCTACCCAGAGACTTACACAACACATTTATAGACTTGCACAACAACCAAAGCCCAACCACCCGGAGATGTACACCATTCCCAATGTCTACCCAATCCAGAGACTTACACCACCCCTTTCTGTTGACCCACCCAAAGACCCAGTGACACCCCACTTTGCACCTACCCAGAGACTTACACCACACACATTGTCCACCCACACAGATACTTACACCACCCCCACTATTTCACTCGCCCAGAGGTTTACACCACCTCCACTCTGCTCCTACTCAGCCACTTACACCACCCCCACTTTCCACCCACTCAGAGACTTACACTGCACTCACTATCAACCCACCCAGAAACTTACACCACCCACCACTTTGCACCTACCCAGAGACTTACACCATCCATTTATAGACTTACTCCACCCCCACTTTCTACCCACCCAGAGACTCACACTGCCCCCACTGTCCACCCACTGAGAAACTCACACCACCACCCATTTTGCACCTACCCATAGACTTACACCATTCATTTATACACCACCGCTAAAGCCCAACCACCCAGAGATCTACACCACTCCCAATGTCCTCCCAATCCAAAGACTTACACCGCCCCCCTCTGTTGACCCACCCAAAGACTTACACCACCACTATTTTGCACCAACCCCAGAGACTTAAACTACCCACACTGTCCACTCACCCAGAGACTTCCAAATCAACAAAGAACAATGACAATCCCTAGAGCCAAGTAAGTGCAGTATTTGTGAACAGAAGTCGTGTATAGATGCACTCTTCAGAAGTGGTACTCACTAATTGTCATAAAGATTAAATATTTTTGGATTTTTTTTTAATCAAAATTGGAGGATTAATGGATATGAAAAGATAATAAATAATAGAAATTCTAACCTGATAGGGACAGACTAACCAGCAAGCTCATGGTGACTCAGAACTCATTGGAGTGTGTTAATGGTTAATTTGCATATATTCAGCAGTGATGCCCTGGGAGGCATCTCAAGCTCACTCCAACCTGAATTATCGCAAATTCTTTCTGTTTTAACCACTTATACCGTGCGTCGGCAAAGTGGCAGCTGCAGGACCAGCGACGCAGATCTGCGTCGCCGGCTGCAGGCTAATTAATCAGGAAACAGCCGCTCGCGCAAGCGGCTGCTTCCTGTCAATTCACGGCAGGGGGCTTCGTGAATAGCCTGCGGGCCGCCGATCGCGGCTCGCAGGATAAATGTAAACACAAGCGGAAATAATCCGCTTTGTTTACATTTGTACAACGCTGCTAACAGTAGCAGCGTTGTACTAGATCAGCGATCCCCGGCCAATCAGCGGCCGGGGATCGCTGTCACATGACAGGCAGGAGCCTGTTAGAGGCTGCACAGGACAGATCCGTTCCTGTGCAGACTCCGATCTCCGGGGAAGGGAGGGAGGAGAGGGGGAATCCTGCGGTGGAGGGGGCTTTGAGGTGCCCCCCGCCAGCCACACGCAGGCAGGAGCGATCAGACCTCCCCAGCACATCATCCCCCTAGTGGGGAAAAAAGGGAGGCGATCTGGTCGCTCTGCCTGGTGTTTGAATGTGCTGGGGGCTGTAGAGCCCACCCAGCACAGATCAGCGAAATCAGCGCTGGTCCTAAGGGGGGGGGGGGGGAGGCTGGGTCATCAAGTGGTTAAGAAAGCAAACTTTTGTTTTTCTTAACATCTTAGTAAGGGGGCTTTTAGGACCATTGTAGTCCCTTACACACTCCAATGAGTTCTGGGTCACCATGAGCTTGCTGGTTAGTCTGTCCCTCTCGGTGTCACAAGCCCTACTGCATAGAGCCAAATTAATACTTGCCATGCACTGATGAGGATCAAACAATCCGAAACAGTCTGTATGCATGTTGGATTATTATGGCTCTGTACAAATTAACAAGCTGACACATCATTGCAGTCCAGCGGTTCTGGAGGTGTGTTTAGCTTCTAAGGGTACAATGGTTAATTTGCATATATTCAGCAGTGGTGCTCTGGGAGACATCTCAAGCTCACTCCAACCTGAATTATCGCAAATTCTTTCTGTTTTAAGAAAGCAAACTTTTGTTTTTCCTAACCTGATAGGACACACTACCATCCTCAGGCTCCTAGAACACAAGGCAGTTCTGATAACTAGGTCTGATACAGTTTATCTATTGCATCTAAAATGCCTGACCAGTATCTATGCAGCTTAGGGCAGTGCCACAGAATGTGTAAAAGATTCCTGTGATCTCTCTTAAAGTGAACCAGAGATGAAGCACCCTCACATATTTGGGAACATTCGCGAAAACACCTACCCTGCTCTCTGTTTCATTATTCACTGCTAAGCCTGCTTGTTATCAGCCCTGATAAAGTCCCGGACTAAGCATTCAGTCTGGCTTTGCTCAGGAATCATTATAGCTGAGTCTGTCTTCTCTGATGTCTTTTCAAGGACAAGCCTGCCCCCTTCTGGCTCTGCTATAAATGATTCCTGAGCAAAGCCAGACTGAATGCTCAGTACAGCGCTGCAATCAGCAGCAGCAAAGTACTAGGGACAGCCGTGAGACATGGCTGTCCCCCTGGGGGACAAGTGAGCGATTGGCTCTCATAGGCAGAAACCTATGACAGCCGATCGCTGTGATTGGCTGGCGGGGGGTAAGCGGGATAGTGGGAAAAAAAAAAAATAATAATAAACGTAATTACAATAAATATTTACAAAAAACAAACTGGAGGGGCGATCAGACCCCACCAACAGAGGGCTCTGTTGGTGGGGAGAAAAGGGGGGGGGGGGGGGAAATCACTCATGTGCTGTGTTGTGCGGCCCTGCAGCTTGCCAATTATGAAAAAAACAGCCTGGTCCTTAGGGGGGTTTATCACTGTGGTCCTCAAGTGGTTAAGAGAGCAAAGGTTTCATCTTTGCACAAGTTTAACTTGCGTGGTAATTGTACAATCTCTTTCTGGTTGTACAGGCATGCACTTTCACATCAACAGAAGTAAGAGCCTGAAGTAGGCTGTGATAATATTTTAGAATTTTTAGAACTTCTTTTAGCATCTTGGGGTCTGCTTTCAGAGTGATCTTGCTTGGAATACTATACTTGGGCATGTTGGCAGTTGATTTGAAAGTCCTCAACTTTGGATTATTTCACTGGAATGGCTTATTTCAGATAATTTTATTGGAAAACTGAGATCAAATTTACTAATGATTTATACTTACCTGGTGCTTCCTTCAGCCCCCTTTAAGACCATTGGCTCCCACAATGTCCTACTGGGCCACTGATTACCCACTGGCCAACCTGTCTCTTCCTCAAGTCTCCGCAAGTCCCACAGAACACTTCAGGCGATGGGAGTAGGCTACTAGGCCACGCATGCGCATTACAGCATGCCTGAGCCGACTGTAGGAAGAAACCGGGCCAGCCAGCGGTAAACAGAGTGGCCTGGGAGCACAGCAAGGGTGCCAGAGGCCTAAAGGGGGCTGAAGGAAGCACAAGGAAAGTATAAATGCTTTTGTAAATATGATCTCAGGTACACTTTAACCCTCCTGGCGGTCAATTGTTTTGGCCGCGGGAGGTTTTTTAAGCCTAATTTTTTTTTTTTATCATGTAGCTAGCCTAATAACTCCCTGCGGCCTTCCTCCCACCCCTCCGATCGCCGTCGGCGATCAAGCCCATCCGGAAATCCCGTTCTAAATGGGATTTCCTTCAGGGCTTCCCCCGTGGTGACGAACGGAGTGACGTCGTGATGTCACAGGGAGTCCCGATCCACCCCATAGCGCAGCCTGGAGGTGATTGGCCAGGCTGCGCAAGGGGTATGCGGGTGGGCCTTGTATCGCGGCGGGTAGCGGCGCATCGGCGGCAAACAGCGGTGATCGACCCGAACACGCAGCAAGCAAAGTGCTTGCTGCGTGTTCTAAAAAAATTATGAAATTCGGCCCAGCAGGGCTTGAGAAATCCTCCGCCGCGGCTTACCCCAAGCTCAGATCTTTCCAAGTCCTTTATAAGCTTCTACAATCTTTGATAGCTCTCTTGTCTTCACACTCACCTCAACAGCCAAGAGCACGCTAAACTAAATGTCTGAGGTTTAACTACCTAACGTCCGCCTAACGCCAATGGGTGTGGACAAGGCGGCAGCCCCAGGACCACCTAACTCCAATTGACGTCAAGTCCTGGGGCGGGGTTTTGCAGTAGATCGCGCGCTCCCCTCCGTCATCAATCTCGCAGCGGCAATTGCTGCTAGGAAACTGTTAAACACTGTACCATGATGCATTCTAAGGCAGCGCTGTAGTGGGGGAGACAGGAGCGATCCGCAGTCATACGCTGATGCCAGGCAGAGGGAGGGTTATAAAAATAATAAAATAGTATTATTTATTTTTAAAAAAATGTATAAAAAAAAAATCCTGGGCGCGATCATAGCCCACCAACAGAAAGCTCTGTTGGTGGGCTGAAAAGGGGGGGGGGGGGGGTGTCACTTGTTTGCTGAATTGTACGGCCCTGTAGTGAGCCCTTAAAGCTGCAGTGGCCTATTTAGTAAAAAATAGCCTGGTCACTAGGGGAATGTAAGCCTGTGGTCCTCAAGTGGTTAAATGGGGCACATCTTCCTCCAAATGCACAGTAATTTAGCTCTAATTGTGTGCACCTGATGTGATACACCAATAGATCTGAATGTGATGTGAGCCATTTTAAGTTAGAATAAATGTGGGGGTGCCTTTATTCATTCCTCCCCAGCATTGCATGTTTGTAGAACTACATTTTATAGAAGTGTTTTCTTCAGTATTATTATTTGGTTATAGTAGTTGAATTTCCCAGTATTATGTTTAAGATTATTACTAAAACAAAGGCTTTCTCATAGGGTTTACTATATTATTTTTTTACATGATTGTGTATATGATCTAAACCAGGGGTCAGAAACCTTTTTGGCTGAGAGAGCCATAAACGCCACATATTTTAAAATGTAATTCCGTGAGAGCCATATAATATGTTTCAAACTGGGACAGTGCGCATGCGTAGCAGAGGGCTCACGTCCCTGTTGCCATGGTGATGTGTACACAGTTTCTCTCCGGGCAGCGGAAGTGTCAGACACGTCCTCAGCTTCCCTTGGGTTTCAGTAACATCAGCAATATCCCTGAGAGCCAGACAGGAGAAATACCGACTAACAGCTTGTACAATTAGCTAGCTGACTTGGGGGTTGATTCACTTTGTAGGACGAGATCCCCGCACTTTGGCCAAATAGGCTGCTAGTCAAGTGACAGACAGCCTATTGGGCCAATCAAAATGCGGGGTTCTCTGACAGGGTCCAGAGTGGGACAATTGGAGTGGTCGTTAGTTTTAGGAGGGAGCGCAAGCAAGTTAGTAGCACATGCTACTGCAGTAGCATACCTACTTTGAAATTTTTGCTTGCACTGTCACACTAAGCTGCGCTGCTTGAGCAGTGTAGCTTCGTGAATCAACCCCTAACTGTGAGCCAGATGTAGCCATCCAAATAGCAACGTCTGGCTACTGAGCCATAGGTTCCCTACCCCTGATCTAAACTATTATATGCTTATACTAAGGATAAGCACGCTATAGTGTGTGCTGCTCTCTGTTTGAATTATTTGTTTTGAAACTGCCCACACTAAGTCTGCAGTGTAAACTCTTTAACCACTTGAGGACCTAGGGCTTTACCCCCCTTAAGGACCGGCCACTTTTTTTCCATTCAGACCACTGCAGCTTTCACGGTTTATTGCTCGCTCATACAACCTACCACCTAAATGAATTTTGGCTCCTTTTCTTGTCACTAATAAAGCTTTCTTTTGGTACTATTTGATTGCTCCTGCGATTTTTACTTTTTATTAGGGATGCTCATTCGGATTCCGCGGAAATGCAAATTCCGATCGGAAATTGCATTTCCGCATCGGAATGCGGAAATCGGCAATGCAAGTGCTGTAGGTGGATTTCCGCCGGAAATCGCGGAAATTTCCGCCGAAAATCGCGGAAATTCTACCCGACTTTAACATCGATTTTCTCAAAAACTATAAGGTCTTTTTGAAAACTTTTTTTTGCATCTTGTTCACAAGATTCGGTTTAATAAACCCTGAAAATTTGGTGTTTCTAGGACATAAGGGGGCTTTGCTATTAACTGCTAAAATCGGCAGATTTTTACTGTAATGTAAAATGCAGAAAATCTGCATCTGCCTATTTTCTGCATTTTACATTACAGTAAAAATCCGCCGACTTTAGCAGTTGATAGCAAAGCCCCAGTAAGTCCTAGAAACACCAAATTTTCAGGGTTTATTAAACCGAATCTTCTGAACAAGATGCAAAAAAAAGTTTTCAAAAAGACCTTATAGTTTTTGAGAAAATCGATGTTAAAGTCGGGCGGAATTTCCGCGATTTCCGGCGGAAATTCCGCATTGGAATGCGGAAATTGGTAGCGGTATGCGGAATCGGTAATCTGTACATGACGGAATGCGGATTTACCGCGGAATCGGAAATTAGCATTCCGACCATCCCTACTTTTTATTATATTCATCAAAAAAGACATGAATTTTGGCAAAAAAATGATTTTTTTAACTTTCTGTGCTGACATTTTTCAAATAAAGTAAAATTTCTGTATACATGCAGCGCGAAAAATGTGGACAAACATGTTTTTGATTAAAAAAAAACCCATTCAGCCTATATGTATTGGTTTGGGTAAAAGTTATAGCGTTTACAAACTATAGTGCAAAAAGTGAATTTTCCCATTTTCAAGCATCTATGACTTTTCTGACCGCCTGTCATGTTTCATGAGGGGCTAGAATTCCAGGATAGTATAAATACCCCCAAAATGACCCCATTTTGGAAAGAAGACATCCCAAAGTATTCACTGAGAGGCATAGTGAGTTCATAGAAGATATTATTTTTTGTCACAAGTAAGCGGAAAATGACACTTTGTGACAAAAAAAAAAAAAGTTTCCATTTCTTCTAACTTGCACCAAAAAAAAAAAAATGAAATCTGCCATGGACTCACCATGCCCCTCTCTGAATACCTTGAAGTGTCTACTTTCCAAAATGGGGTCATTTGTGGGGTGTGTTTACTGTCCTCACATTTTGGGGGGTGCTAATTTGTAAGCACCCCTGTAAAGCCTAAAGGTGCTCATTGGACTTTGGGCCACTTAGCGCAGTAAGGGTGCAAAAAAGTGCCACACATGTGGTATTGCCGTACTCAGTAGAAGTAGTATAATGTGTTTTGGGGTGTATTTTTACACATACCGATGCTGGGTGGGAGAAATATCTCTGTAAATGACAATTTTTTAATTTTTTTTACACACAATTGTCCATTTACAGAGATCTTTCTCCCACTCAGCATGGGTATGTGTAAAAATACACCCCAAAACACATTATACTACTGCTCCTGAGTACGGCGATACCACGTGTGGCACTTTTTTGCACCCTAACTGCGCTAAGCGGCCCAAAGTCCAATGAGTACCTTTAGGATTTCACAGGTCATTTTCAGACATTTGTTTTCAAGACTACTCCTCACGGTTTAGGGCCCCTAAAATGCCAGGACAGTATAGGAACCCCACAAATGACCCCATTTTAGAAAGAAGACACCCCAAGGTATTCCGTTAGTAGTACGGTGAGTTCATAGAAGATTTTATTTTTTGTCACAAGTTAGCGGAAAATGACACTTTCTGAAAAAAAACAATAAAAATCAATTTCCGCTAACTTGTGACAAAAAATAAAATCTTCTATGAACTCACCGTACTACTAACAGAATACCTTGGGGTGTCTTCTTTCTAAAATGGATTCATTTGTGGGGTTCCTATACTGTCCTGGCATTTTAGGGGCCCTAAACCGTGAGGAGTAGTCTTGAAACAAAATTTATCAAAATGACCTGTGAAATCCTAAAGGTACTCATTGGACTTTGGGCCCCTTAGCGCAGTTAGGGTGCAAAAAAGTGCCACACACGTGGTATCGCCGTACTCGGGAGAAGTAGTACAATGTGTTTTGGGGTGTATTTTTACACATACCCATGCTGGGTGGGAGAAATAACTCTGTAAATGGACAATTGCGTGTAAAAAAAATCAAAAGATTGTCATTTACAGAGGTATTTCTCCAACCCAGCATGGGTATGTGTAAAAATACACCCCAAAACACATTATACTACTTCTCCCGAGTACGGCAATACCACATGTGTGGCACTTTTTTGCACCCTAACTGCGTTAAGGGGCCCAAAGTCCAATGAGTACCTTTAGGATTTCACAGGTCATTTTTGTTTCAAGACTACTCCTCACAGTTTAGGGCCCCTAAAATGCCAGGGCAGTATAGGAACCCCACAAATGACCCCATTTGAGAAAGAAGACACCCCAAGGTATTCCGTTAGGAGTATGGTGAGTTCATAGAAGTTTTTATTTTTTTGTCACAAGTTAGCAGAAATTGATTTTAATTGTTTTTTTTCACAAAGTGTCATTTTCCGCTAACTTGTGACAAGAAATAAAATCTTCTATGAACTCGCCATACTCCTAACGGAATACCTTTGGGTGCCTTCTCTCTAGAATGGGGTCATTTGTGGGGTTCCTATACTGCCCTGACATTTTAGGGGCCCTAAACCGTGAGGAGTAGTCTTGAAACCAAATGTCGCAAAATGACCTGTGAAATCCTAAAGGTACTCATTGGACTTTGGGCCCCTTAGCATACTTAGGGTGTAAAAAAGTGCCACACGTGGTACCGCCCTACTCAGGAGAAGTAGTATAATGTGTTTTGGGGTGTATTTTTACACATACCCATGCTGGGTGGGAGAAATATCTCTGTAAATGACAATTGTTTGTTTTTTTTACACACAATTGTCCATTTACAGAGAGATTTCTCCCACCCAGCATGGGTATGTGTAAAAATACACCCCAAAACACATTATACTACTTCTCCTGAGTATGGCGGTACCACATGTGTGACACTTTTTTGCAGCCTAGGTGCGCTAAGGGGCCCAACGTCCTATTCACAGGTCATTTTGAGGCATTTGTTTTCTAGACTACTCCTCGCGGTTTAGGGCCCCTAAAATGCCAGGGCAGTATAGGAACCCCACAAGTGACCCCATTTTAGAAAGAAGACACCCCAAGGTATTCAGTTTGGTGTATGGCGAGTTCATAGAAGATTTTATTTTTGTCACAAGGTAGTGAAAAATGACACTTTGTGAAAAAAAAACAATAAAAATCAATTTCCACTAACTTTTGACAAAAAATAAAATCTTCTATGAACTCGTCATACACCTAACAGAATACCTTGGGGTGTCTTTTTTTCTAAAATGGGGTCACTTGTGGGGTTCCTATACCGCCCTGGCATTTTACGGGCCCAAAACCGTGAGTAGTCTGGAAACCAAATGTCTCAAAATGACTGTTCAGGGGTATAAGCATCTGCAAATTTTGATGACAGGTGGTCTATGAGGGGGCGAATTTTGTGGAACCGGTCATAAGCAGGGTGGCCTTTTAGATGACAGGTTGTATTGGGCCTGATCTGATGGATAGGAGTGCTGGGGGGGTGACAGGAGGTGATTGATGGGTGTCTCAGGGGGTGGTTAGAGGGGAAAATAGGTGCAATCAATGCACTGGGGAGGTGATCGGAAGGGGGTCTGAGGGGGATCTGAGGGTTTGGCCGAGTGATCAGGAGCCCACACGAGGCAAATTAGGGCCTGATCTGATGGGTAGGTGTGCTAGGGGGTGACAGGAGGTGATTGATGGGTGTCTCAAGGTGTGATTAGAGGGGGGAATAGATGCAAGCAATGCACTGGCGAGGTGATCAGGACTGGGGTCTGAGGGTGTTCTGAGGGTGTGGGCGGGTGATTGAGTGCCCTAGGGGCAGATAGGGGTCTAATCTGATAGGTAGCAGTGACAGGGGGTGATTGATAGGTAATTAGTGGGTGTTTAGGGTGGAGAACAGATATAAACACTGCACTTGGGAGGTGATCGGATGTCGGATCTGCGGGCGATCTATTGGTGTGGGTGGGTGATCAGATTGCCCGCAAGGGGCAGGTTAGGGGCTGATTGATGGGTGGCAGTGACAGGGGGTGATTGATGGGTGGCAGTGACAGGGGGTGATTGATGGGTGATTGATAGGTGATTGATAGGTGATTGACCGGTAATTACTGGGTTATTACAGGGGAGAATAGATGTAAATATTTCACTGGCGAATTGATAAGGGGGGGTCTAAGGGCAATCTGAGCATGTAGGCGGGTGATTGGGGCCCGCAAGAGGCAGATTAGGGTCTGATCTGATGGGTAACAGTGACAGGGGGTGATTGATGGGTAATTAGTGGGTGTTTAGGGTAGAGAATAGATGTAAACACTGCACTTGGGAGGTGATCGGACATCGGATCTGCGGGCGATCTATTGGTGTGGGTGGGTGATCAGATTGCCCACAAGGGGCAGGTTAGGGGCTGATTGATGGGTGGCAGTGACAGGGGGTGATTGATGGGTGGCAATGACAGGGGGTGATTGATGGGTGATTGACAGATAATTAGTGGGTTATTACAGGGGAGAACAGATGTAAATATTGCACTGGCGAATTGATAAGGGGGGGTCTAAGGGCAATCTGAGCGTGTAGGCGGGTGATTGGGTGCCCGCAAGAGGCAGATTAGGGTCTGATCTGATGGGTAACAGTGACAGGTGGTGATAGGGGGTGATTGATGGGTAATTAGTGGGTGTTTAGGGTAGAGAATAGATGTAAACACTGCACTTGGGAGGTGATCGGACGTCGGATCTGCGGGCGATCTATTGGTGTGGGTGGGTGATCAGATTGCCCGCAAGGGGCAGGTTAGGGGCTGATTGATGGGTGGCAGTGACAGGGGGTGATTGATGGGTGGCAGTGACAGGGGGTGATTGATGGGTGATTGACAGGTGATTGACAGGTGATCAGTGGGTTATTACAGGGAAGAACAGATGTAAGTAATGTGGTGGCGAATTGATAAGGGGGGGTCTGAGGGCAATCTGAGCGTGTGGGCGGGTGATTGGGTGCCCGCAAGGGGCAGATTAGGGTCTAATCTGATGGGTAACAGTGACAGGTGGTGATAGGCGGTGATTGATGGGTGATTGACGGGTAATTAGTGGGTGTTTAGGGTAGAGAATAGATGTAAACACTGCGCTTGGGTGGTGATCTGATGTCTGATCTGCGGGCGATTTATTGGTGTGGGTGGGTGATCAGATTGCCCGCAAGGGGCAGGTTAGGGGCTGATTGATGGGTGGCAGTGACAGGGGGTGATCGATGGGTGATTGATGGGTGATTGACGGGTGATTGACAGGTGATCAGGGGGATAGATGCATACAGTACACAGGGGGGGAGGGGGGCTGGGGGGAGAATCTGAGGGGTGGGGGGGTGATCAGGAGGGGGCAGGGCGGAGGGGGGGGGGATAAAAAAAATAGCGTTGACAGATAGTGACAGGGAGTGGTTGATGAGTGATTAGGGGGGTGATTGGGTGCAAACAGGGGTCTGGGGGGTGGGCAGGGGCGGTCCTGATGGGTGCTGTGGGCGATCTGGGGCGGGGGGGGGGGGAAATCAGTGTGCTTGGGTGCAGACTAGGGTGGCTGCAGCCTGCCCTGGTGGTCCCTCGGACACTGGGACCACCAGGGCAGGAGGCAGCCTGTATAATACACTTTGTAAACATTACAAAGTGTATTATACACTTTGTATGCGGCGATCGCGGACTTAACATCCCGCCGGCGCTTCCGTATGGCCGGCGGGATGTTGCGGCGGGTGAGCGGCGCCAGGCGGAGGCGGAGGATCGCGTCACGCATGACGCGATCGCTCCGCCCATGCCCCTACAAGGACCGCCGCCTTTGGGCATGAGCTGGTCCTTGTGGGGTCCACTTCCCGGCCGCCTCTGTGCGTTAGGCGGTCGGGAAGTGGTTAACGTGTATTCTATTTATTTTATTGAGCAACCAATTACATATGCAAACTCTGAGTATAGAGTACATGCTGTCTGTGAATGACTTTTTTTTTTTTGCAGTGGTGGTGATGATGAGCTTTTGTTTTGAAAAAACAGCCTGTTGAAATCTGTTGGCTGGCTCTGAATTCGCAAAAAAAACGTGCCGGCAGCATTTAACCCGCTCCTGACCACTTCACGCCGATCGGTGGTGGGAGGGTGGCACCGCCAGGGCCGCCTAACGCCGATTGGCATTAGATACTGGAGGTGGTGATTAGCAGGGAATGCATGTGGCGCACAGTAAACAGCCTGCCAGCCGCGATCAGCGCTGCGATCTAGTGCTGTGCTGTACAGGGGACAGCTTTGTCACTTAGTTGTCCCCTGGAGTGGCTCACAATCTAATCCCTCTCATAGGCTGATGTCTATGAGAGGTGATTGAAGTAATCCGCTTTGTTTACATTTGTACAACGCTGCTAACAGTAGCAGCGTTGTACTAGATCAGCGATCCCCGGCCAATCAGCGGACAGATCCGTTCCTGTGCAGCCTGCGATCTCCGGGGGAGGGAGGAGAGGGAGAGGGGGAATCCTGAGGTGGAGGGGGCTTTGAGGTGGGGAAAAATACGGGCGATCTGGTCGCTCTGCCTGTTGTTTGATCTGTGCTGGGGGCTGTAGAGCCCACCCAGCATAGATCAGCGAAATCAGCGCTGGTCCTTAAGAGGGGGGTAAAGGCTGAGTCCTGAAGTGGTTAAAACAAACAAACTAAATCAACTACTTGAAGACCGCTTCACGCCAATCCCCTTTGTTTACATGCGTACAGCGCTGCGGTCTCCAGCAGCGCTGTACGAGATTGGCGATCCCTGGCCTCTGATTGGCCGGAGATCGCCGTCCTCTCATAGGCTGATGCCTATGAGAGGCAGAGAACAGGAAGGTTCGCCGTCCTGTTCATTTCTCTAGGCTGAGGGGAGGGAGGAAGGAGAGGGAGGGGGACGGAGGGAGAACCTTCTATGAGGCTAAGGTAAAAAAAAAAAAGTGACAGCAGCGACCGGACACCTCCGGCAGCATGTCCCTTTAGGGACAAAAATAGGAGGTGAGTCTGATCACCATACTTCTTAGCTGGGCTGTGCAGGAGGCTGAAAAGCCTGCACAGCCCAGTGCTGCAAAAAAGAGCCTGGTCTTTAGGGGGGTTTAGCACTGCGGTCATCAAGTGGTTAAGGGACATTATCCCCGCACTTCGATTGGTCCAATAGGCTGCCTGTCACTTGACAGGAAACTTGACAGGCAGCCTATTGGGCCAATTAAAGTGCGGGGATAATGTCCTCCAAAGTGAATGGACCCGCAGGGGCTCAGGGCAGGACGAGTGGAGCTCTCGTCATTGCCTATCAGCAGGCATAAGTTCGTAGCGCTTGCTATGCTACTCTGGTAAAGCATGTTAACTCTGATAAGGCATGCTATTTGTTATAGTGAATCAACCCCATGGTGCTGTTCTTATGTTTTTCTTACTGGGGCTGTAGGTGGAGCCTTTTGGCTGTGATCTTAATCTCTTGAGGACCATGGTGTTAAACCCCCCCTAGTGACCAGGCTAATTTGTGCTTAATTGGCCACTGCAGCTTTAAACAAAACCTGAACTGAAAATAAAAAAGTGAAAATAAGCATACACAAGTCATACTTACCTCCCGTGTAGTCTA
This sequence comes from Hyperolius riggenbachi, assembly GCF_040937935.1. Classification (NCBI taxonomy): domain Eukaryota; kingdom Metazoa; phylum Chordata; class Amphibia; order Anura; family Hyperoliidae; genus Hyperolius; species Hyperolius riggenbachi. The sequence goes on along the minus strand of NC_090646.1, from coordinate 188,236,394 downwards.
CTCCTCAGTGTCTTTCACCTGTCCCGCGTCCTGTTTGTTCACTGTGATCAAGGGAATTTTCCGTCCTCCATTTTGAAAATGGCCATTACCCATAACAGCTTTCTGTAACATCGCCCACTTGAGCCATGGGGAAACATGTACATTACCTGGTACATCAGTTTTCCTCTCAGCTATAACTGACAGCAACTGATATTTTATTGACAGCAACTGATGTATTTCAGATCTGACAAAATATTGTCAGAACTGGAATGGATTTTTGTCAGAAGAAAATGGTGAGCTTCTGAAAGGAACTGATGGCAAGGTAACTATGTAATGTTCATTTGAAGTTACCTCATGTGCTTAGTTTAAATATTTTTACTCAGTACAGGCTCTCTTTAAGGCCAAGCTGCAGGGCCGTACAACTCTGCACACAAGTGATCCTCCCCTTTTCTCCCCACCAACAGAGCTCTCTGTTGGTGGGGTCTGATCGCGCATTTTTTTTAAATATTTATTGCTATTTTTTTTTCTTGACAATCCCTCCCCCCCCCAGCCAGCTAATCACGGCGATCGGCTGTCATAGGCTTCTGCCTATGAGAGCCGATCAATCTCTTGCCCCCCAAGGGACACCCGTGTCACACGGCTGTCCCCAGTACAGCGCTGCTGCTGATCGCAGCGCTGTACATGTAAATACACGGCGGTTTCGCTGTGTAACAGTCTTCCGAACAGCGATGTGCGCGCGATCTCCTGCAAACTGCTGCCCCAGGACTTTACCTCTCACTACAGTTCTCCTTTAATATTATAGAGACCTGCAGAGTTCTATTGTATTGTAGACTGTAGTCAGAACCCCCTACAACAGAAGATCACTTGTTCCTGATGTGGCAGCTCCATCTTGCAGCCATTGCTGCCTCCCTCCTATCTTCTTCTTCACTGACTTGACTGCCATCAGTAAGGACAGTCATCCTTAGAGATTGGGTGTTAGTTGGAAGAAAACACAAGAGAGGCAGCAGTAGCTGCAGAAAGTAGCTGACCCAATAAGGTAAAACAAGAGGAGGGGAAATACCTTTATCGCCCCTCTCCACCTGATCCATGGCAGGCACACTTACCTCCGAAAGCCGATGTACTCGTACAGCTCCAGGCTGTCCCTTAGTCCCAATGATTGGCATCTCCTGTCTGATTGTGCACTAACTGGTGGTCCTGGCATATGCTGCCTACTGTACTGAGAAGTGCATTACAGTAGAGTCTTTGTTATCTGGAGCTTGACTAATCCAGCAGTCTCAACCAACCAACACAAATCACCGGCAGTACTTAGTGGTGAAGGAAAACTTCTTAGGCTGTTTGTATTAAATGTACAGTAATTGGATTTCACGACTCCACCAATGTTAATATACTTTCAGTCTTTAACCTTTTGCCGACCGCGTCACGCCGACGGGCGTGGCCGCGGCGGCAGCCCCAGGACCACCTAACGCCAATTAGCGTAAAGTCCTGGAGCTCTGTTTTGAATGAGATTGCGCGCACCTCATTCTCAGAGGGCGAGGTCCGCCCCCTCTTCAGTCTCCGAGCGGCTTTTGCCGCTCAGGAGACTGTTAGATGGCGTAATCGCCGTCTAGTTACCCGTACAGCGCTGCGATCAGCAGCAGCGCTGTACTGGGGACAGCCGTGTGACACGGCTGTCCCCTCCTGAGCCAAAGAGGTGATCGGCTGTCATAGGCTGAAGCCTATGACAGCTGATCACAGGGATTGGCCGGCGGGGGGAGGGAGCGAGGGGGGTATACAACAGGGGGGGAAAAAACACCGTTTTTATTTAAAACAAACAAACAAACACTGGGGGGCGATCAGACCCCACCAACAGAGAGCTCTGTTGGTGGGGAGAAAAGGGGGGAGGAATCACTTGTGTGCTGTGTTTTGCGGTCCTGCAGCTTGGCCTTAAAGCTGCAGTGGCCAATTTAATGAAAATGTGCCTGGTCTTTAGGGGGGTTTAACACAGCAGTCCTCAAGAGGTTAAGCACAGCTGAGCCTACAGAGTTCATGGTATGTATATAGAGTGGGGGATTGTACTGTATTAGCTAGGCCTATTCTTAAGATTGAGTCTGACGCAACCAGAAAGCACACTTATTCGGCATCAGCCAATCCCTGTCAGTGCCAGATAACAGAGACTCTGCTGTATTTACTCACTTGGGAGACCAGAGAACCCCTGGGTAAGCTCATGGCCTAACAGAAGAGGGCTTACTCAGAGGTCTTCCTACACCCCACAGAGGAGGGACTTGGTTGTGATTAGGCACTCCCTTGGTGTCATATCACCCTTTTATCAGTCTATTAAGATCAAGAGTAGAGATGGCCCGAACCTCTGACTTTCGGTTCGCGAACATCGAACGCGTCCTTCCGCAAAAGTTCGGTTTGTGTGAACTTCCGCGAACCGCAATAGACTTCAATGGGGAGGCGAACTTTGAAAACTAGAAACACTTATGCTGGCCACAAAAGTAATGGAAAAGATGTTTCAAGGGGTCTAACATCTGAGTTTTTGCATGGATGAGTGGGAAAAATCTGGATTTGACGCAAAGCAGCGTTTTAAGGGCAGAAATCACATTGAATGCTAAATTGCAGGCCTAAAGTGCTTTAAAACATCTTGCATGTGTATACATTAATCAGGGAGTGTAATTGGAGTACTGCTTCACACTGACACACCAAACTCACTGTGTAACGCACCGCAAACAGCTGTTTGTGTAGTGATGGCCGTGCTGGACTGGTGCGCACCATGGCCAGAGTGCAGGCCGTGGCGGTTTTTAAGCCCATATGGTCGCCAGGCTGAGGTAGCTCAATGAGAGAACATGGATTTTCCAGCTGATCAAATTTGGTCTGTCCACAATGAAGCAATGACCTTATTATCTTTGGTGTGCCACCCCCCGAGACACTCATATAGCCGGCGGTCATTACTTCATTGTGATATGCAAGCCCCTTCACCGCGGCAAGGTAATGATCAGGAAAGGGAATTGGCACATGTACATGCCTTCTGTTTTGTTGTTGCAGCTGCAGTGCAGCCAGAAACATTAGGCAGGCATGTACACGCACCAGAAAAATTAGTATAGCGGCCGCTGCTAGCAGTGGCCTTAAAAATTCAGGAATCCACCTGGAGTCCTGGACCCTGTTGGTGGTGGCAGAGAAGGCAGTCAAGCGTCCTGCGGGCCGAGGTGCTGTGTGGAGAGCGACTTAGTCTTGGGGCAGGCGGTCACACAGGTGCAGTTAACAGGTATGCACGGAGTGGTATATCACACTGCGTGCACTCACGTAGGTAGGTGGGTGCACTGAAGGGAACAACAGGTAGGTATATGCAGTGATGGGTATTACAATGTGCACCTGTCACACACAGGCAGGTACCGGACAGGCACAGTGACACTGCATGCGCTCACGTAGGTAGGTGGGTGCACTGTAAACAACAGGTAGGTATATGCAGTGATGGGTATTATAATGTGCACCTGACACAGTAGTAATTATACCACCAAGGGGCCAAAGGCCAGCTGCAACTGACTTACAGGACTGTACAGGATCTTCTCAAAAAATTAGCATATTGTGATAAAGTTCATTATTTTCTGTAATGTACTGATAAACATTGGACTTTCATATATTTTAGATTCAAATACACACAACTGAAGTAGTTCAAGACTTGTATTGTTTTAATATTGATGATTTTGGCATACAGCTCATAAAAACCCAAAATTCCCATCTCAAAAAATTAGCATATTTCATCCGACCAATAACAGAAAAGTGTTTTTAAAACAAAAAAAGTCAACCTTCAAACAATTATGTTCAGTTATGCACTCAATACTTGGTCGGGAATCCTTTTGCAGAAATGACTGCTTCAATGCGACGTGGCATGGAGGCAATCAGCCTGTGGCACTGCTCAGGTGTTATGGAGGCCTAGGATGCTTCGATAGCGGCCTTAAGCTCATCCAGAGTGTTGGGTCTTGCGTCTCTCAACTTTCTCTGCACAATATCCATTCACAAAGTCCTAAGACCAGCCCTATTGGTATGATAGATTGAGCAATAAGCTCAGCATAAAAGATAAATAGAAAATTGCTGGATATTGTATGTTGTCACCAGCACAGCTACAGACATAAGCGTGTATGCTTCTACAGCCTCAAAGTGGAGGTTGAGTGCAATCAAAAAATGGAGGTCTTTGCTTATCCCCCACACTTGCTGAGCTTATTGCTCAATCTATCATACCAATAGGGCTGGTCTTAGGACTTTGTGAATGTTCAATTTTCCCTGGTATTATCTCGGATAGTGCATGATCTTCTCTAGCGTTTATTTGGTGTACCGAGCACCCCTGGGGTATGGCCTACTTATCAGAGGACCTCCCCACCATTGAATCCCTGACCACTGAGGCCAGGGACACGTTTATAGCTAACAATACTGAAGGTGATGATGAGACCTATAGTGCTGACACTGACGTAGAACCTGTATTTAAAGACATCTTTAAAACTTATAAAGAATTTACACGAGCAACGTGGGAGGTGGCTAGCTTTAATGTATACCTGAAAGAAAAAATTACCGTCCGAGGACTACGTATACTAACTAAACCCCATTCACATACCGATGACCCCGAATTTATCAAAGGGTGGGAGGAGTTAAAAACACGTCAAACTTTAGAGCAGATGAAATTCCTCCACGATTATGAATTCATCTACTCTGAAAAAATAAGGAATCAATTACTGGGCGAACAAAAAGTACTGTTAGAACTGTCAGGCCATCCTCAGTTTGAGAAATTTGAATCTAAACTTCAAAGAAAGATAGAAGCATATACAGAAGAGATTAAAAATAGAAAACAGAAAAAGTTCGCACGAGATTGCTTAGATTTCAAGAATAATAAAGTTTACACGTGGGCTGAGAAAACACAGGGTGCAGGGGCACAAGGGAACCAACCAGGGGGTGTGTCTGAAAGTGATACACAATCCGAGTGTGAATCGAATACATCTACTACGTCTACCCGTCACAAGACACATAAAAACAAATACAAAAATAAGGGAAAACACACCCCAAAATTGAACCCCAATAAACCCTCCACGAAAGCCGATCCCAAGACTGGTTTTTTAGACATCCCACCAACCACCCCAGATTTACAATGTGTAGGAGTAGCAGAAAATTCAATGACTCCCAAGGCACAGGGGTTGAGAGACCGAAAAAAATGGGGATACACCGGACAGAAAAGAGGGAAAGCACACCACCAGTGGTAGTCCCCAAAAATACTGATTGCAAAGATACCAATGTCATGCGGGTGATAAATCTATCCACTATAGTCTTGTCTCCTGCACAAAATTCACTTTTGTCAAAGGGCTTATCATATGTACCAGTCACTAGGTACAATGCGTTTGAATGGGTAAAGGATGTTAATTTATTTGCCCGCAAACTGGCTCTAATTAAAATGTATGAATCGAAAGAAGCCAGAGACAGAAAGACACAGAAATCAGAAAGAGAGGCAGTTGCAGCTTTGGAGGATTTGTTGAGAGAAAACATAGAAGGAATAGGAGAAATGGCACCACCAAGTGGAGAAAAGAAGAAAAGCACATTCTGCCCATCACTTACACAGTACCCCCAAATCAGTACCTTTGTTGAAATGGTCACGAGAGCACTCAGAAAACTAGAAAAGGAAACATTCCATATCCCCACACAGGACAATCTGAGCAAGGAAGAAAGAGCTGCCCTTGACCAACTTAGAAAAAATGAACAGCTCGTTATTAAACCTGCAGACAAAGGGGGGAATGTGGTGGTGATGGATAGAGTAATGTATGAACAAATGTAAAAAGAGACTCATATATCCAGCACTTTGTATATAGGCACCTCACTGTATATATATATGTTCCTCCTCACTGTGGGCTGAGTAGGTACCTAACGCAGGGCTCCCTGATAGATATGGCCTAAGGGCAAATCAGGCTAGCTGGTACAACTCCCCACAAGCTACAGCTACAGGCTATCACAATCTAATGGAATAGCTACACCACACTCTGCAAGTGTGGGGGATAAGCAAAGACCTCCATTTTTTGATTGCACTCAACCTCCACTTTGAGGCTGTAGAAGCATACACGCTTATGTCTGTAGCTGTGCTGGTGACAACATACAATATCCAGCAATTTTCTATTTATCTTTTATGCTGAGCTTATTGCTCAATCTATCATACCAATAGGGCTGGTCTTAGGACTTTGTGAATGTTCAATTTTCCCTGGTATTATCTCGGATAGTGCATGATCTGCACAATATCCCACAGATTCTCTATGGGGTTCAGGTCAGGAGAGTTAGCAGGCCAATTGAGCACAGTAATACCATGATCAGTAAACCATTTACCAGTGGATTAGGCACTGTGAGCAGGTGCCAGGTCGTGCTGAAAAATGAAATCTTCATCTCCATAAAGCTTTTCAGCAGATGGAAGCATGAACCCACTTTTGAACCAGAAACAGCGGCAGAAGCGCCTGACCTGGGCTACAAAAAAGCAGCTCAGTGGTCCAAAGTATTTTTTTCGGATGAAAGCAACTTTTGCATGTCATTCGGAAATCAAGGTGCCAGAGTCTGGAGGAAGACTGGGGAGAGGGAAATGCCAAAATGCCTGAAGTCCAGTGTCAAGTACCCACAGTCAGTGATGGTCTGGGGTGCCATGTCAGCTGCTGGTGTTGGTCCACTGTGTTTTATCAAGGGCAGGGTCAATGCAGCTAGTTATCAGGAGATTTTGGAGCACTTCATGCTTCCATCTGCTGAAAAGCTTTATGGAGATGAAGATTTCATTTTTCAGCACAACCTTGCACCTGCTCACAGTGCCAAAACCACTGGTAAATGGTTTACTGACCATGGTATTACTGTGCTCAATTGGCCTGCCAATTCTCCTGACCTGAACCCCATAGAGAATCTGTGGGATATTGTGAAGAGAAAGTTGAGAGACGCAAGACCTAACACTCAGGATGAGCTTAAAGAGAACCTGTACTGAGTAAAATTATTTAAAATAAACACATGAGGTAACTTCAAATGAACATTACATAGTTACCTTGCCATCAGTTCCTCTCAGAAGCTCACCACTTTCTTCATACAGTGATCCCTTCCAGTTCTGACAACATTTTGTCAGAACTGAAATATATCAGTTGCTGTCAGTTATATACCAGTTGCTGTCAGTTACAGCTAAGAGGAGAACTGATGTGTCCATGTTTCCCTATGGCTCAAGTGGGCGATATTACAGTTTAACAGTGTGCTGACCAGGAAGCTGTTATGGGGTAATAGCCATTTTCAAAATGGAGGATGGAGAATTCCATTGATCACAGTGGAAAAACAGGACACAGGAGAGGAAAAATAGATTGAGGAGTAGACTACACAGGAGGCAAGTATGACTTGTGTATGTTTATTTTGACTTTTAATGTTCAGTTCAGGTTTTCTTTAAGGCCGCTATCGAAGCATCCTGGGCCTCCATAACACCTGAGCAGTGCCACAGGCTGATTGCCTCCATGCCACACCGCATTGAAGCAATCCTTTCTGAAAAAGGATTCCCGACCAAGTATTGAGTGCATAACTGAACATAATTATTTGAAGGTTGACTTTTTTCTGCTTTAACCACTTGAGGACCCACCCTTTACCCCCCCTTAACCACTTGAGGACCCACCCTTTACCCCCCCTTAACCACTTGAGGACCCACCCTTTACCCCCCCTTAAGGACCAGCGCTGTTGTAGCTGATCTGTGCTGGGTGGGCTCTGCAGCCCCCAGCACAGATCAGCGTGCAGGCAGAGCGACCAGATCGCCCCCCTTTTTTCCCCACTAGGGGGATGATGTGCTGGGGGGGTCTGATCGCTCCTGCCTGCCGGGTGTTGCGGGGGGGGCACCTCAAAGCCCCCCTCCGCGGCGAAATCCTCCCCCTCCCTCTCCTACCTGCCCCCCCCCCGGGAGATCCGGGCTGCACAGGACGCTATCCGTCCTGTGCAGTCAGTGACGGGACGTCCCCTGTCACATGGCGGCGATCCCCGGCCGCTGATTGGCCGGGGATCGCCGATCTGCCTTACGGCGCTGCTGCGTAGCAGCGCCGTACAAATGTAAACAAAGCGGATTATTTCCGCTTGTGTTTACATTTAGCCTGCGAGCCGCCATCGGCGGCCCGCAGGCTATTCACGGAGCCCCCCGCCGTGAATTGACAGGAAGCAGCCGCTCGCACGAGCGGCTGCTTCCTGATTAATCAGCCTGCAGCTGGCGACGCAATACTGCGTCGCTGGTCCTGCAGCTGCCACTTTGCCGACGCACGGTATAAGCGTGCGGTCGGCAAGTGGTTAAGGACCAGCGCTGGTTGTTGTGATCTGTGCTGGGTGGGCTCTGCAGCCCCCAGCACAGATCAGGGTGCACGCAGAGCGATCAGATCGCCCCCCTTTTCTCCCCCCTTTGGGGATGATGTGCAGGGGGGGTCTGATCGCTCCTGCGTGCAGGCTAGTTGCGGGGGGGGGCACCTCAAAGCCCCCCTCCGCGGCGACATTCACCCCCCTCCCTCTCCTACCTCTCCCCGGTGATCTGGGCTGCACAGGACGCTATCCGTCCTGTGCAGCCAGTGACAGGACGTCCCGTCACATGGCGGCGATCCCCGGCCGCTGATTGGCCGGGGATCGCCGATCTGCCTTACGGCGCTGCTGCGCAGCAGCGCTGTACAGTGTAAACAAAGCGGATTATTTCCGCTTGTGTTTACATTTAGCCTGCGAGCCGCCATCGGCGGCCCGCAGGCTATTCACGGAGCCCCCCGCCGTGAATTGACAGGAAGCAGCCGCTCGCGCGAGCGGCTGCTTCCTGATTAATCAGCCTGCAGCTGGCGATGCTGGTCCTGCAGCTGCCACTTTGCCGACGCACGTTATAAGCGTGCGGTCGGCAAGTGGTTAAAAACACTTTTCTTTTATTGGTTGGATGAAATATGCAAATTTTTGGAGATATGAATTTTGGGTTTTCATGAGCTATATGCCAAAATCATCAATATTAAAACAATAAAAGGCTTGGACTACTTCAGTTGTGTGTATTTGAATCTAAAATATATGAAAGTCTAATGTTTATCAGTACATTACAGAAAATAATGAACTTTATCACAATATGCTAATTTTTTTATAAGATCCTGTATATAATGCAAGTGGGCCAGACACACACACAAAAAATAGATCACAAGAACAAGCTTAGCTCTCAAAACAGCTGTTGAGGGGTGCTTGTTTAGCAATAAGAATCAGCGAGGAACAAGCTAACAAGCCTACAAGAGCCTAACTAAGCTTTCCCTATAAGAGACTGCAGCAGCTCTCCCTTCTCTAATTACTGCAGGCACAGGAGTGAGTGAAAAGCCTGACGCTGCCGGCCTTTTATAAGGGGGGGGGGCTCCAGGAGGGAGTGTAGCCTGATTGGCTACAATGTGCCTGCTGACTGTGATGTAGAGGGTCAAAGTTGACCCTAATGATGCACTATGGGGGCGAATCAAACTTCCGCAAAAGTTCCCGGTTCTCCGCGAACCACCGAAGTTCGCTGGGAACCGTTCGCCGGAGAACCGTTCGGGTCATCTCTAATCAAGAGCAGCTGCAAAACAAAACCTGCCAAAATTACAGTTACTTTATCCAATGTGTGTGTGTAGGTTTTTTTTTAAGCATAAATATACTTTAAGCCATTATACATAAGCCAATGTTTATATTTGTGATGTAGGGTGAAGTGTAAAGTGGCCTATTTGTGAAACGTTTGCAGTTCACACACATTATAGCGCGTGCGTTATGCAACACAATATGTGTGAATCCAGCTTAACTTCAGGTTTCCTTTAAAACCCCCAAATCTGGCAGGATCTTTACAGTCACGTCAGGTCAGTGGCAATTAACAGGAGACCACATAAAACTAATGCAAGGGTTTTTTTATTAGTAGAAAATGTCAAAATAAAAATGGAGTTTGGCTTTCAACAAAAACAATTTCACACAAAATTTCATTATTTTGTTTTTAATGCTGCCCTTATGTAAAATGATGTTGTGACACAAATATGGCATTAAATAGCATCAGTTTAGTGACTCTGCAAAGTTAACAATCTCTGCATTAACAGGATAAAAAGAGAATGCTCTCTACTGTACAGGACTCTGCATAAAGCTGCCACGAAATACGACCCAGCAGGAGGCCGTTACCACGGATCCATGGCAGGCGCCTCTGGTTTCTGACATCACATCCAGCCTCTCAGTTATATTTTACACCCCGATGGCAGACACCATGTTTTCCAAAAAGAAAAAAAAATAGTATTGAAGATCAGTCAGTGTTTGTGATATGACGTAATGCTGAACAGAACAAGTACAATCGGAATCAGAGTGATGTAAGAGACCATTTAAAACCGTTAAAAAATAGTGTGACAAACATATTTATATTATCAAATATTACTGTTTCTTTTTGTAAAATTGTTTAAGAATAATAGACCATACCCTGCTTTGGAAAAAAGCTATAAACACGTTGGCAATGTTATATACCCTATACGCTACTTATTAGTAGGTTGCAGAGCATAAATGGCACTGCAGCTAATAAAACGTCCGGCATATCAAATGTAATCATGCTGGGGTCATGGTGGTGATGAAAATTCCTACGTCAGAGTGTATGTAAAAACCTTAGTGTATACTAATCAATGCATGGCGGAAGGAGATGCAAATCTACATTACTGCAGTGCCGGAGCAGTGCTTGTTGCCTATGTCTTCATGTGCAAATAATGACAATTATTTGGTGTGCAGTGCTTTGTACATATGGTTTGTTGGTTTCTCAGAAAGATTAGCAAGAGGGATAACTCTATTCCCCAAAAATATTCTGGCTTGCTGTATAAGAAGTATTACATGGAGGAGTGGCTTGTTGTTTTTAGCATTCACATATTATTCCCTCTTCACTCGGGCTGTCATAGGGCCCTTCAACTCTGTAAAGATCCCACTAAAACATGGTCACTCTTACAGCATTGTCCTTATGGATGGCTATTTACAGGGCGGATACAATTGCCAGTGGCTACGCTTACATATTCACCCAAGTGATTGTGGTGGCAGCAAGCTCTTTTTACTATAACAGTATTCTTTGTGTTTATGGTGTGCCAAACATGCGCTAGCTTGTAGGACTGCATGTTTTTATCAGTAAGGCTGTGTGAGAAAAGCTTAAAGAAGGTGCAGTAACTCGTAGAAACCAGTCAGAAACCATCACTGGTCGACTACAGTAAACTAGCTGACCCTCCTTGAGTTACTGCTCTTTGCCAGTTAATATTTCCTACTTCACAGATTAAAACTCCCTGCTCCCTACAGACCATCCCACACAGAACAGTCGTTAAAAGAAATGACAAAATACCTTATACTTTGTTGTCTTCAGACTTAAAATAAGGTATTAAGCAATTGTATGCATTTTATTCATTTTTTTAAACTGAAGTGTGGCTTTAACTTAATGGTTGTAATCATCACATCCTCTATCATGTGACCCCCAGCAGAAATCTGGAAGCCTTGTATGAGCATATAGTAGACCACTAACTTGTGTTACAGTATGACTTATTTTCACATAATTAGAAATGGAAATTTCAAATAAGCTGCCATGAGCATTAACCATTGAGGATATAGGTTTCTATAATGCTTACTGGCCGGGAAATTCCATGTTTTCTGTTTTACATTTAATCAATAAACCACAGCTCCCATATATTCTTTGCCTGTGAATGGCATTTTAATGAATGGGAAAGCTTAACCAACTCCAGCTTAATCAGACTTCCCACCAAGGATTATCACAGAGACATCACAAACGTTACATCTTTACCCCTCAGTAGACTGAGCCTAGCATGGATTCTGGGAGTTTTTAAGGGAAATTACACTTTTTCTGGAAAACACACAACATTCCTTCCACGTGGCTCTATGTATTGCAAGAAATAAGGGTAAACATAATTTTCATTACATTGGTTTCATGTGCATATAAAAGTGCCCAACTGTCCTGATGAATTTTGGATTATTATAATTGCTGAAAATGAATAACGGCTGCCCTGTGAAACTATATTTTCCCATACAGTAAGATCAGTCTCTGGCCAGCCCCATGGCAAGAATGCTCAAAAATACCTTTTAACTGAAAATATTTCACAATGTAAGCTTTCGGGAAACCAGTCCCCTTCTTCAGACATATTTTCAAACAGTACACCAAACACAATACAGTGGCAAATTCCAAATACAAAGTAGTGGAAATTACTGTCAGTGGCCCGGTTCACACTTGCGGTTGTCTGCCAAACGGACCGGATGACCTGACCGGATCCGGACCGGATCCGGATCGGAACCGTACGGTTCTGATCCGGATCCGATCCGGATCCGGTCAGGTTGCATCAGGTGTTCATCAGGATGCGATCCGGATCCGTTTGGCAAAAGTTAAGTACAAACCAAATAAAATGTTGGGGTCTGGGAGGTCAGCAGAAGGGGGACCTGTGGAATCAGGCCCTCTGCTGTTTAGCACTCACCTCCACCTCCGACATGCTGCCAACATCTCCAGCTCGTGTAAAGTCACTGCTGCTCCACTCCAAAATGCTTGCCCATGTGTCCCCATCCAAAATCGCCGCAACAATCCGCATAGGAAGTGGGGTAGAACATCCGGATTTTTAGCCAGTGTGTTGTGCGCTCTCCGGTTCTCATTGCTTTGTATTGGCCGGATGGTGCAGTCCGGCTCCGCCCCGGATACGGCTGCCGGAGGAGCCGGACCCAAAAATAGCGCATGTTGGAACGGATGCCGGAGTCCGGATCCGGCCCGGATCCGGTCCGGCAGAACGGACGCATGTGAACGGACGCATAGGCTTTCATTGCCATGCCGTGCGTCCGTTCCGTCCGTTCTGCAAGCGGTCCGGCTCCGGCACGGCGATTCCGGACGGCCACCGCTAATGTGAACCGGGCCTTAACTGGCTGAAGATTGAAATGAATAGATCGTTTTTAAAAGCATAAACTTGCAAAAAGACTTAAGTAGCACCCATTCCTATTGATGAGAATTTTACAACAAAAATGTAATTTTCATTGAAGGTTGTTGGCAAGCATGCATGGCAAGTGTGCGTTAGGCAGGACAAACCCAATGTATAAACACTTTTTGGAAAAGGAAAATTAAAACAAACTGTGTGAAGTTGGTTATAACAACAATTAAAATGTGCAACTTGTTTAGTTGCCATGACAACTTCTCAGAGCTTGTTCCATGCTTCTTTTCCCCAAGGGGCAGATTTATGAGCAACTGTGAAAAACGTTTTTTATTTCTTTGCTGCTATTCTCAGTAGTTCCACAGGCAATCTTCAAGTCAGTGATTCCAAGTGTAACAATGGAGGCAATTTCAGTACACTCCCCACTTCCAGATTCTCTTCTTCACGTGATGCAGAGCAACTAATGATGTGGCAAAGGAGTCCCAATGACTCCACCCATGTTAGAGAATGGGCGGAGAGTCTGCTCAGCTGCTGTGCAGTGAGGTCTGCTGCAATGCCTCAGGGACATCAGTAGCAGATTAGTGTGTATGAGTATATATAATATATGCATTGTTCAATTACACACTGTAAACTTTCACTTCAGCAGCTTTTAGCCGACAATGATGTTTTCTGGGTAATTATGCTAAAGAGGAAATTGCGAAGAGCTTCTAAGCACATTGCTAAATATGCTAAAAATCATGAAATGTTAATTTTGTGCGTATTTACGTATAATTCCATCATAAATGTGCCCCAAAGTATTTATCAATTTAGCTATGTGTGTTTTAGACCCTGATAGGAGTATGTGGGCCTGTGTATTATTTGTTCCCTAATCAGATAAGCATTCTAATCATAGCACTAGACAAACCTGTCAGAGCTCAGATTTCTTTTCTGTGAATCTGTACATAGGCTCTACAAAGATGGTTCCATCAAAACAACAAGGGTAACCGTTACAGGCAGATGTAGGGTGTTTGTCTTTGTATCTTGCCATGATTCTGCCAAAGCAAATATTGCATTTGTTAGTTTTATTCTTTTGGCCCACAATATCTGATCTATTCTACAGATGGCTTTGTTTAATTAGGCAGTAATGCAAGCCCTTATGTTACGTCAAAGTAATATAGGCTTGATCAGTAACCCAGTAACAGGATGCAGGTGTCGCCCCAGCATTTTAGTGGCATGGGTAAAACACTGCTTTTATAAGGCTATGCTTGTTTACTGTGCTGTACCGTACCCCTTCTGAACCCCAAACACTTCTTTACAAACTCTGAAAACTAAGCCCCTTGCTTACCAAAAATATCCTCTTTTGGAAAACTAAAAGAGAAGATATTTTTTTAAACATTATGTAGTACACGTAAATTCAGCCACACTATTCGGTAGTGCCGTACATTTAGGAAAGAAATACATTTTTATTTTCAAATAGATTTTCCCCTGTACAAAATACATATCATTCTTATAAACTATCGCTCTGCCAGACCAAATCTACCTCAATGTAGATCATATGTGGCAATAGGTACTACTGATTGAGCCCCAATTACATGGATAGTATTAAAAATATAGGACTGGGAGGATCAGGATCACTTGAAACAGAAAGTAAAGTGCACTCTACAAAGGTATTTTTGGCAGGCCTCTGCACGCCTTTCCTCCATAATCCTAAAATTCTGCTCAAGTATGGAGACATTTCTAGCCACGAAAACATTGGGATAGCTCATGTGCAAAACGTTTCATGGAAAGTGCTTTAGCTGCCCATGGCAAGAAATCACAAACATATTGTCATTTTTCTGCTTAAAATGTGAAAATAATAGAATCTGGTTCCTATGGGCAACAAGAACACCTTTACTTACAGATATTTTTTTTTCTTATGCATGAGGCCCAAGATGTGGGAGGGAGTCAATGATCCCATAGAAAGGCTTTGTATTCAGTGGAGGTCATTTACTGAAGGCAATGGGAACTAAAGATATCCAATCAAGGACAGAAGGGCTTTTATTTTGTTTTTTTTAAATATCCTCCACAAAACCGGACATACCTTTACTTCACTTCCCATCTCCTTTAGGAAAAGACTCCCACTTAGTTTCTCAGAAGACCCTTTCCCACCATTCTAAAGATACTTACAGTAAGTCATCTGATAAACATAAAATAGTGTAATTCACAAGAAAACAGGAAGGATTCCTGGAAAGTGTGCTCCAGTATTACTTGCAAGCAGTACACAAAAAAAAGTAGAACCATAATGTTTTTCTGTTTCACAGAAAAGTAGAAAAGCTTAAATATAACTGGAAAAGGGGGTTTAAGTGAGTCTATTTACAAACCGATATTGCAAAATGGTAAATTAGATATGATGCTAAAAAGGCACAGCTTTCCCTTCCTTAAATACACTGTAAACAGTTCAGAATCCATGCAAAACAGGTTCACTTTACAAAAAGGAAAAACAAAAATTACCTTATTTAGACAAAGATAGTACTTAAATATTCTCCATCAAAATAGAATTCTTTCAAAAATACTTTCCTTTACGTGCCATTCATCTTTTGTCGTTAAAGATTTTCCTGTGTCTAATTTACAAAATTACCATACATTTTTGATTCAGGTCCTTCACAATTTATACATATACAGCAATATACAGTACGGCATAAACTGCGTCAAATTATTTGTAAAGCCAGCACAATATAGCAAATGTAAAATTGAGGTGGGGAAATTGATTTAACCTAGAATATTTTTTTTCACTTTAAATTAAATACTAATAGCAGAGCTGAACTTTTAAAAAACAAAACAAAAAAAGTAGTACCTGTAAGACTACATTTGTTTCAAACTTATTTACGCCCCCTATCGGCTGCTTAAAGGGGAACTGAAGAGAGAGGTATATGGAGGCTGTCATGTTTATTTCCTTTTAGACAATACCAGTTGCTTGGCAGCCCTGCTGATCCTCTGCCTCTAATACTATTAGCCATAGCCCCTGAACAAGCATGCAGCAGATCAGGTGTTTCAGTGGTTCAGACTTATAAGTCTGATCTGACAAGACTAGCTGCATGCTTGTTTCTGGTTTTAATCAGATACTACTGCAGAGAAATAGACCAGCAGGGCTGCCAGGCAACTGGTATTGATTAAAAGGAAATAAACATGACAGCCTCCATATACCTCTCTCTTCAGTTCCCCTTTAATGAAATACGATACTTGTGAGCTGCAGCAGGTCCCCATATAATCTATAAGTTTAGGTAGTGAAGCGTGGGAATGTCCCCAACACCCATGTAGTGATACTCTGGCCCCTGCTACGATGGTGAGGAGGAGGAGGGCAGGGCTAACACAGCCAATCCCTACAACTCTATGAAATGGGAAGACTTCCAGGCTCCCAGTTTTACACTGGGACTGGAGGCACCAACAGATAATTAAAAAGAAAAAAAACCCTAAAATCAGTTTTAAGGGGGAAGGGGGAAGGGGGGAGGAAGTGAAGCTAGTAATTCAAAGAGGAATTTAGTCACTCAAGACTAAGCATTTTGCAGGTCTAGCCTGCGTCATCAGGTCAAATGACAGTGTCAAAACAGCCTGCAAAAGGCGGTATAGCACCTCCAAAATTCATAGGAAAATGTCTAAGCTCACAGGCAGTTTATTTCATTAAGTAGCTAACAGGGCTATTTACAAGATTTAATCTAATGCAGCCTTAATGTTGTTCCTTTTTTATCTTGCATTGTCAGCTGAGCTTGTTGGTACATTCTAGGGGTTCATGGGAATCGTGCTGCATGCTTTATATGGCAGAAGCACTGTGCCTAGCATGGCACAACACTTGTGTTCAAAACCAACTCTGCTGCAAGTGAAAAAGAATGGGCACGCACCACCTTCATCCTACAGTATTGGCTGATAACATGGGACAGCTGTGGGAAGTGCTTATTCAACATCAACTGTTCCTTAATTTTATACAACAAATGTTTATTGTTTTATTTTGAGCTTCTCTGTTTTGTACAAGAAAAGAATATTTAATGCCCCATATTGACAATATACTTTGTGTGCAAACCGAGAGTAACCATATAAAGATATTTCCTGTGTCCATGAACCCAAATGAAACAAACAAAGCTGGAAACTCCATGGCATTTTTTTTTTAAATTTCAATGTTATAATATCAAAATGAATCAGTCTCTGACTAGATATGGCTTTTTATCCATAGGAATATAAGTAATTATCAGTATCCGGGGTGCTGGCTCCAACTCTCTGTATTCCTGGTATTTCTCCTTCAGTCCCCATACAGTGCGATTTGCTTATATTATTCAGCTTAAAAGAGATCGTCCTTGTTTTGCAATGAAAAAGTAGTTTTGTATATTCAGCTTGTCTATGAAACATTGGAGGAAACTTAAGGCAAAGTTTTCCTGTAAGACTCTTCCAGTTACTTTCTATGAAAGTACAAAGACTTTGTATTCCCAGCCTCCACCTTTGGTAGTTGATCACTTATTATTTCCACCAGCATTGCAGGAAACTCCACCTTCAGCGCCTGAGATTCCCTAAATGTGTAGAAGCAGAACTCCAACAAGTCACCGACCACCTGGGAAAGAAAAAATATGCAATTAGATCTGCCTTAGCCATGCACAATAATATAATTAAGTATACTTAAACAGGCATAATTACACTGAATGCCCCCCCCCCACCCCTGCAAAACAGAAAGCATGGGGCCCCCTTGGTCCACACTGTGCCCCCAGCCAGCCGATCTCAAGAAAATAGGTATGTATATTTGAAAAAAAACTACCCCATTCCCTTTCAAAAGCCACCACCCCCTCCTGCCATGCTTTGTGCACAAGTGATATAATCTATTTACAATTTACACATTTGCAAAGTGTAGTTTATCTTGTCCTGAAACCTGCCATTGCATTTTATTCAAACTGCTTTTTATTATACTAGCCGACCCGCCGCGTAGCATACGCCGCATAAGGGGGTAGAGGGCAGGAAGGGGGTATTGGGCACAGCGGCGGGGAGGGGGGTCGGACCCCCCCTCAACTGGGTCCCTCATGTGTGCTCCCCCTCCAGCTTAAGCTCAGCAGGAACCCATCACTCACCTACCTACCTGGGTCCCCCATGTGCGCTCCCCCTCCTACTTAAGCACAGTAGCAGCCGCCACTATTAGTAAGAGGCAGCGGGCGGGGATGCCTCACCTCTTCCGTTTTCTAGCGTGTGTTCCACTGTTGTCACTTCCTGCAATGCCACCCACTGTATTAGTGTAATTTGCCTTCTTAAAACAGAAAGAAATCTGCAATAATTCAGCTACCCACAATGCACTGCTACTAAATATGCCAATTATTCTTTTTCACCCTTAGTAACGAAAGCAAGGATCCAGATCCACTGGTGTATAGCAAGCCTTTAGCTTTAAATTTTACACAGCCATATCAAACCCACATGTGACAGCCTGCTTCAAACTTTTGGTCCTCACCTGTACATGGCAAGGATTGATATGGCTGTATGAGATAGGGCTTGGACCAGTACAACAGAGTAACCAAGCAGCTCAGGGTGACCCAAACCACTCGGAATGTATATAGGAGGATAAAAGGGTCCAAAAAGACCTTCTACTAAAAAAATCAAAGCTTGGTGTAATTTGGCTTCTTAAAACAGAAGCAAATCTGCAATAATTCAGCTATAAGTGAACATTTGTGGTTACCCACAATGCACTGCTACTAAATATGCAAATTATTCCTTTTCACCCTTGGTAAGTCAAGCAAGCCTATGGGCCTGATTCACAAAGCGGTGCAAACTGTTTAGAACGGGCGTGCTAAACAGTTAGCACGTGTAGTGCCGTTCGCAGACTTTTGCACGCGCAAAGTGCCGCGATTTGCGCAATAGCGGTCTTTTGTGCGCGCAATTTGCCGCGAATCGCAGCACTTTACGCGCGCAAAACTCCGCAATCATGCGACTTGCGGCAAATTGCATGCGCAAAAGACCGCGATTGCGTGAATTTTCACGTGCTAATTGTTTAGCACACCCATGCTAAACAGTTTGCACTGCTTTGCGAATCAGGCCCTACAGCTTTTCATTTTTATTTCAATCGTTTTTATTGAATTTTATAAGATAGAACATGAACATAAGTCTGCACAGACTATATAGACATTGGCAAATGGTTGGGTTATAAGAAAGTATACAGTCAAGTACAGGACTTAACATCAATAACAAACATAACGGGGATAAAAGGAATGAACATCATCAAGTGTTAGAGTTATTATTGACTGGCACTTTTAAAGCAACCGGAGGGTTGCGGTGATTCGGGGCGTTGTCTTAGCTATATTGTGAAAAGATTAGTCAAAGTGGCTATATCTGCGACAAAATGTCTCTTGCCCATTCATTGAACCAATTGTTGGGTGGGCATGAGCCTATTTTGTTCGGGTAGTATAGTTAGCTTTTGCTACCCGTCTCCCAGTGGAGGCGGGAGTGGATATCTGATAGACGCATCTAACACTAGGTAAAGAGAGTAGTAGAGAGGGAAAAGGGAAGAGAGAGGAATAGAAGACGCAGGGGTAGAGAGGGAGGTGAGGTAGAGTATGGGACGAGGAGAGAGTAGGCTGTTGCAAATCCGCCTAGGCAGCGGGAGTTAGGGCGACTCCAAGATGTCATACTGCACCAATCCTAGCGCTATAGTCAGACCCCAGTAGGTATTCCATGTAGGAGGACCAGATTTTGTTGAATTTAGTCATATTATCTTCTAATCTGGCTCGCAGTTTCTCAAAAAAGAGGATACGGTTTAATCTACTTTTCACCAGGTCAAAGGAGAGGAGATTAGTGTTCCACGCTGCGGCTATCGTCAGTTTAGTTGCTGTAAAGATATAATTTACCAGGGTATTTTGTGGTTTGGTAAGATTAGGATAAGGAAGGCCCAGCAAAGTGTGTAGTGGGTTCCTAGGTATCGGTTGGTTGGTTAACGAGGAGGCCCATGTACATACTCTCAGCCAAAGTCGGCGTACTTTAGCACATTTCCACCAGGTATGAACATGAGTTCCAGGGGTATTGCAGCCTCTGAAGCAGTATGGGGATGTGTTGCTTTTAAACTTGGCCAGACGGGAAGGAACCAGGTACCATCTAAAAAGTAACTTATAGTTGACTTCAACTAGGTCAGCGTTGATAGAGATTTTGGGGATATTAGTCCAAATGTCGGACAAGTCTTCAGGATCGATCGAGATATTTAAATCTTTCTCCCAGTCAACTATGTAGTTTGGTTTGTGTTTGGATTGTGCATGGGTTAATGCCTTATATATGAGTGAGACAGTGCCAGGTGAAAGTGGGTCTGAGGCGCAGATATGTTCAAAAGGGGTTCTGGTTAAAGGGGAATCTGTGTGGGAGAGGTGAGACTTAACAAAATGTGAAATTTGCATGTATCGGAATCTTTCAGTGGGGGGGAGTTGCTTGTGTTCATGTAGGAAGGCTAAGGTTTTCATACCTGTGTCCGAAGATAAGGAGTAAACCGTGGTGAGGTGAGAACTAATCCACCAGCGAAAGCTAGCAGGTGAGGTTAAGGCTGCGGGGAAAGAGGGGTTCCCGAGGAAAGATGTCAGGGGCCTATGTGGAGATAATAAATTTCCGGAGTACTTGCAGCTGTCCCAAACGGATAAGGAGTGCTTAATTATGGGATTAGTGATTATCGTTTTACTGGCCGGGGTGGTCCAGAGGAGATTAGAGAGTTTAATTGGGTGAACTAAGGATTCCTCGATGTCTACCCATGAAGGCCTGTGGGAGTTCAATTGCCACAGAATTAGTGGGGAAATTTGTGCGGCCTTGTAGTAGTGTTTCAGGTTGGGTACTCCAAGGCCTCCATCGGGTCTTAATCTATACAAGTTTATACTGCGAAACCTCGGTTTTTTGGAGCCCCATATAAAGTGGTTGACCTTGCTCTGGATGTTACATAGGAAGGAAGCTGGTAACGGGATGGGTAGCATACGGAAGGTGTAGAGAAGTTTTGGAAGGAACGTCATTTTTATCGCCGCGATACGACCTAACCAGGAGATAGAGTATCGTTTCCAGCATTCAAGCATTTGAAGTAATTCTTTGGCTAGCATTGGATAATTGTGCCTGAATAGGGATTCGTATGTATTTGTTAGGTATATGCCTAGATGTGGGAGTTTTTGTTGGTCCCATTGGAACTCAAAGGCATCTTGGAGAGCTTGCATGAGTCTATGGGGTAATGAAACATTCAGTGCCTTTGATTTGTCAGGATTGACTTGCAGGCCCGAGACGGTGCCAAAAGTTGATAAGAGTTTGTTTAAGGTTAGGAGGGAGTTGGTAGGGCGGGAGATGCAGAGAACTAAGTCGTCGGCAAAAAGGTTGACTTTAAATATCCTTTTTCCCAGTGGAATCCCATGGATGTCTGGTGAGTTTCGGATTTGGATGGCTAGGGGCTCTATTGCAAGGGCGAAAAGAAGAGGGGAGAGGGGGCAGCCTTGACGGGTGCCTCTAGTGATTTTAAAGGAAGGGGAGCGGAATCCGTTGTAATGTACAAACGCTAAGGGGGTGGAATATAAGGCCTGTATCCAGGTGATAAAGTGGTCACCAAAGCCCCATTTGCGCAATATTGCAATTAGATATTTCCATGAGACAGAATCGAAGGCTTTCGTTATATCTAGGGAAAGGAGCATAGAAGGGATTTGGGTTGTATGGGCGTGGTGGATAATATGGATGAGACGTCTGACACTGTCTCCCGCTTGACGATGTGGCATAAACCCTACCTGGTCATTATGTATGAGGGACGAGATTTCAGTGTTGAGGCGGGTGGCTAGGATTTTGGCCAATCGCTTAACATCAATATTTAAAAGCGATATTGGTCTGTAGTTGGACCAAATTAAGCTGTTTGTGTTAGGCTTCGGGATCATGCTAATGGAGGCCGTGATGGATTCAGAGTGGAGCTTTGCACCTTTAAGGATGCTGTTGAAGGCGCTAACTAATTTTGGAGCGAGGACGGTACTTAGTTTCTTGTAGTAGAGTGCTTTAAAACCATCTGGTCCCGGTTGCTTGTTGAGCTTGAGTTGTTTGATTGCTAATTGTACTTCAACAAGTGAGATTTCTCGTTCCATTAACTCTCTGAAACCAGGAGGCATACTGGGTATTGGTACATCTGACAGGAAGTCTGATAATTGGTTGGGTGACGAAGAGTCGGGGGAGTTATATAGTTGTTCTAGGTGTTGGCGGAAAGTGTCTACTATAGTGTTAGGGTTAGAAGTGGTCTGGTTTGGGCACTGTTGTAAGGTAATAGGTTTATGTGATGGATCTCTCTGCCTAAGACGTCTGGCCAAAAGTGTGTCTGGCTTATTGCTTTTGAGAAAGAATTTAAATTTAGTATTGGCGAGTTGCTTTTCGGCTGAGTCTGTTAAACTTAAATTAAGAGCAGTTTCCGCCCTTAGTAGATCGCTTTTGTTGTCAGGGGTAGGGTTATTTTGAAAGTTAGTGTGTTTTTCCTGGTAAGCTAGTTCTAGTTTTTGAAGAAGTTGCTGCTTATCTTTTTTGTGCCTAGAGGCTAGTTGTATTAGGATCCCCCTGATTACTACCTTGTGGGCTTCCCAGATGGTGAGGTCTGAGATCGCATCATCTGGGACGTTTAGCTCGAAGTATTCGATTAATTTGGCTTTTATTTGTTGAATTGTTTCTTCCTTGGTGAGTAAATACTGGTTCATTACCCAGCGGATTTCTGTAGGGCGTTGGATCAAGGATGAGAAAGTTATAATATTCATGTCATGGTCTGACCACGGGATGGGGTGAATGACAGCTGCCTTGACTAGGGGTAGTGTGGGAGAGGTGACCCAAAAGTGGTCTATGCGGGAGAAGGATAAGTGTGGGTTAGAGTAGAACGTGAAGCCTTTTTTAAGGGGGTTCAATTCTCTCCAAGTATCAATGAGGTCATATGATTGGAAAGCCGAAATGATGGTGGCGGTTTGTTTCTGCAACGTTCCTGTAGTAGGATTACTTGAAGGTTGTTTGTCCCAAAATGGGTTCAGGCAGTGGTTTGTGTCACCCGCCAAAAATAGCCTGCCTTTACTGTGTGTGGCAAGTACTTGGAGGATGTGAGATAAGAAAGGCGCTTGTGCGTCATTAGGGGCATAATAGGACATTATAGAAATTGGTTCGTCTTGAATTTTGCCTATCAGTAGGACATACCTTCCTTCGGGGTCTGCGATAGACTTTGAGAGAGTGAAGTTAGTAGAGTTCCTGAAGGCTATAAAGACTCCCCTTTTTTTAATGGGGGCACTTGCAAAGAATATTTGCCTGTAGTCCTTGTGAAAAAATTTTGGTTCTTTACCAGCGATAAAATGAGATTCTTGTACACATATAACATCTATATTTAGTTTCTTAAAATGTTGGAAAGCTTTGGTTCTTTTAGGGGGGGAATTGAGGCCCTGAACATTGAGAGATGCAATTTTAATTGAATTAGTCATGGAGGCTTGAGTGTAGTCTGCTGCGTAATACTCCTCGTCCCATGGGGTAAAGAGAAAAAGGGAGGGATTAGGAAGAGAAAAAAGAATAGAAAGGTGAGCAGCAAGAAAAGGGCTGCAAAGGGTATCGAACTCCAAACAGAGGTACCCTTAGCATAGTACGTAGACACCAAAAGGTGACTAGGTGTTGGGTTCCCTTTAGGGATTAACAACCCCATAAGAGGAACAGGGAGCAGCATGAGGTGAGCACGGAGCGATCTCAATTAAATTGTTGAACTAGGTGGGGGTCGAGATAGCACCTACTAATAAAGGTTTCAAGGTGGAAGGGGTGGGATAAGGGGTTGTGGGGGGGAAGGGAGAGGGAGTGGAAGGAGAAGGGGGGAAATCTTCTTCTGCCCTTGGACTTTAATCTAGGGTGGGTATCGTATCTTATATGTTACACCCCGGGGCACAAGGGGCCCACCAGAGGCAACTTGAGGCAGCCGCACATTCAGCAATCTAGTATGGGAGATGAGACTGTCTCGTGTACGAGGGAGTCGGGGGGTTAAGAAGTGTAGCTTCATACGGGGGGGGGGGGGGATGGGAAAGTAGGGTTAGGTGGGTTTTTAGGAGGAAAAAAAAAAAAAAAAAAAAAGGGAAAAAAAAGGGGGGGTATTTGGGGTAGAGGGTTAGTGGGGGGGCAACCCAGATAGCAACCTGTGTTTAGCTTTATTTGCTAAATATGCAGCCATCTCAAATCGCCCGTGGGTAGTGGGTTCATTCTAGGGGCATACCTTAAGAAATTGCCTGTGGTCCTATCCCTATATAAAGGCTGGGTAGGTGCGGAGTGTAACTCTTTGTGGTACCGAATACAATTGCAGGATTGTTAAGTAAGATAAATAGGCAGCAGAGTTAGTACATTTTCACTATACAAATAGAAGGTGCTTCTGTCCGATAACATAGGAGTTGAGCTGAGCTGTTATTGGGCTCGGGAGAGTAATCGTGGTATCATAGTGGCCTCTGGTGGCAACCAGGGGTACTGGGATGCTCAGTGTATTCGTCGTAAGCCAGAGATGTAATTATAGTTTTGAGGAGTTGAATGGGAGAGAGAATAGGGATAATGAAGATGGATGTCGGGGGGTAGAGACGAGAGGGAAAAGAGTAATACTAATGATGGTAAAGATATGGATAGAGCGCATGACAGAGCGCGGAAGATCTCTTTTGGGTGGCTTCAAGGGGAGGGATACACTGAGCATCTCTGTGGCGATCACGGAGTAGGTATGGGTAGTGAAATTTGAAATGTATAGGTTTGAAACACCTTCTAACATAAGTATACTGCTACTGTGATTTAAAAAGAAAAATGCAAAAGAAAACAGAAACACATAGTCATCACCTTATGAGTAACAGTATGGTATATGCAAACAGGCAAGTTTTCAGATAACAAACAGGTTGTTCTGGGGGAGCAGGGGGAAAAAGAGTCTATATGAAAAAGACAATTAGGGGTGAGCTGTGTAGTGAGCGAATTGCTCGCAGGGAAAGAAGTTCAGCCAATAATTGGTATATGCTGTGAGGCTGGGGGGTCTGATCGTTGGCTACTGGGGTGGTATCGTGGAACGAGTATCCCTGGTGAGCAGACATTGTCCGAAGTTGGAAAGCAGTTCAGAGCCTAAAGGCCTAGTATAGTGGCTTTAGGTAAAAGGTTGAGTTCCTTTACGGGTAGTGCATAATGGCGCTGAGCTTCTCAGTGTCTCTAGGGGAGGAGCCACACAGGAGGAGCGGGAAGGCTAACTGTCCGCCAACAATGGTGAAGAAACCCGCCATTTTAACTTCTAACTTTTAATATTAAAATTGTTAACGTAGTAAAATGAAATTAAATGAAAACCTATAACCAGACCAATAGGTCTAAATAAGTTTAGTGATGCACTTGCCACGAGAAGGCATAGTGGTGGGACTCCCAGGGGTCGTCAGCCATGGGGATAAGTACTCCAGGGAGGGGATGAAAGCAAACAGGTACTTATCTGATCAGGTGACTGCGTGAAAAACTTGCGAGGAGAGCTCTCGAAGTGCAACGGATCTTCTCTTTCGTTGGGGCTGCTCCTTTGGGCTTCCGGAGAGAAGCAGAGGACCGCTTCGATTGCTTCTTTGGGAAGATGGGGGGGAAGCAGGTTTCGGGGATGCTGAGGTCGGGGGTGAAGAAGGTAGGGCCGGTAGTTGGAGGTTCTGTGCTGCAAACAGTTCTTGGAGCTCTCGGGTGGAGGTAGCCACGAACTGACGATCATCGATGGTGAGGATGAGTGCGAAGGGGAACCTCCAGCGGTAACTTATTCGCCGTTCTTTAAGCACTTGGAGGTAAGGCTTCATTTCCTTTCTTCTCAGGAGGGTTGCTTGAGAGAGGTCTCCGTATACCTGGTAGGCATGATCTTGGAAAGTAAGCGTGGATTTCGCACGAGAGGCTGCTAAGACTGCCTCCTTTGTTTTATAATATAGAAATTTCATTATGATGTCCCGAGGTGGCCCGCTTTCTGGACGTCGGGTTAGAGCCCTGTGAACACGATCCAGCTCCAAGCGGTCTACTGGTATGTCAGGGACAAGCTCTTGGAGCAAGGCTGTCATTGCGCCCGGCAGGTCGGTCACCGTCTCAGGTATGCCCCTAATCCGGAGGTTTCCTCTCCTCGATCGATTTTCGCTGTCTTCAGCCTGTATTTTCAGGGAGTCTACATCGTTTTGGAGGGTATGGATGTCTTCCTCATGTCCCTCAAGCACAGTGGTGGCATTGTCCATGCGGTTTTCTAGTCCTGCTGTGCGTTGCGAGAGTAGCCTCATTTCCCGTAGGATATCGCTGCTGAGTTGTTTGACGGCTGCTGTAATCTCCCTGCGGACAACCTCACGGACCTTCTGCAATAAGTCGCGGTTAGAGCGAGAGGGAGGGTATTCGGTGTCTGAGTGTTCTCTACTTTCGTCCGAACAGTCCTCCTCAAGGTTAGGGTCCGCCATATAATCTGTAATGGGTGGTTGTTGAGAGCCGCGTGCCTTCTCGGAGCCGGAGGATTTCCCTCGCCGTTTAGGCTTGTTACTGTTCGCCATTGTGCTCAATCTGCTCCTCGGAAGGTCACACAGCTATTTCTAGTGCAGTTGGGAGGAATGTGGTGCTTAGACCGGCGATAATTTGAAAAATAGCTCCGTGCTCTGCGCAGTGGTTAGGTTAGGCGGCCATCACCATCCTGCGCGCGCATGCGCTCTCACAGCTTTTCATTTTATACAGTCATATCAAACCCACATAAGACAGCCTATTTCAGACTTACAGTCCTCAACAGTTCTTGGCAGGGATTGATGTGGCTGTATGAGATAGGGCTTGGACCAGTACAACAGAGTAACCAAGCAGCTCAGGGTGACCCAAACTACTAAGAATGTATATAGGAGGATAAAAGAGACCAAAAAGCCCTCCTACTAAAAAAAAGCAAAGCTTGGTGTAATTTGCCTTCTTAAAACAGAAGCAAATCTGCAATAATTCAGCTATAAGTGAACATTTGTGGTTACCCACAATGCACCGCTACTAAATATGCAAATTATTCCTTTTCACCCTTGGTAAGTCAAGCAAGCCTATGGGCCTGATTCACAAAGCGGTGCAAACTGTTAAGCACGGGTGTGCTAACTGCTAAACAGTTAGCACGTGAAGTGCCGTTCGCAGACTTTTGCGCGCGCAAAGTGCCGCGATTTGCACGATCGCGGTCTTTTGCGTGCGCAAAAGTCAGCGATCGCACAAATCACAGCAAATTTCGCACGCAAAAGACCGCAATAGCGCAAATCACGGCACTTTGCGCACACAAAAGTCCACAAACAGCACTTCTCATGCTAAACAGTTTGCACCACTTTGTGAATCAAGCTCTATAGCTTTAAATTTTACATAGTCATATCAAACCCACATGTGACAGCCTGTTTCACACTTTTGGTCCTCATCAGTACATAGCAGGGATTGATTTGGCTGTATGAGATAGGGCTTGGACCAGTACAACAGAGTAACGAAGCAGCTCAGGGTGACCCAAACCACTCGGAATGTGTATAGGAGGATAAAGGAGACCAAAAAGCCCTCCTACTAAAAAAAAGCAAAGCTTGGTGTAATTTTCCTTCTTAAAACAGAAGCAAATCTGCAACAATTCAGCTATAAGTGAACATTTGTGGTTACCCACAATGCACTGCTACTGAATATGCAAATTATCCCTCTTTGCCCTTGGTTTGATATGACACTACTTCTTCTTCTTGCTTGGACCAGCCCCTTCTTCTTGCTTGGACCGGCCCTGGGGGCAGGGCGCTACTTCTTCTTCTTGTTTGAAGGTTGAGGCACTTACTCTATTATATATATAGATATTAACATCCTCTAATTAGCTGTTCTGAGCTGTTTGTGTGCTTGAAGCACATAGAGCTTTACAGAGGGCTCATTTTCACTTGTTACACTGTGTTTACACACATGTATCAACATTGGAATGCAAACAAAGATACTGTTATCTCCAGTTTGGAAGTGGATTTGAAGCTGAACAGCAGGACAAAGTGCTTTGTTTAACCATTTCAGTGATGTTCTGCTAAAAAAAAAATCTGGGATAGTACACTGTAGCTTTCAAGCTGCGAGGAATCTTTAAGAGCAAAGTAAAAATGCTGACTTTCAGACTACTTTAAACTAGTACTGTAAACACAGTGCTTCAGGGCTGTGTGTTGTTCAGTTAGTCTATCTCCTTTATTGAGAGGAGACATTGCCATCATAGAAAAATGGGTGTTGCCATCAAATGCTCATTTATTATTAACTAGTGAAAAAGCCCACTCGTTTAATAATGGGCGCTAGGCAACTGTCTACAATCTCATGTCACACATGCCCACGACCTTGCGCAAGCATAGCGGAGACACTCCTCCGCACCATGCGCCCAGCCCCAATCTGACGTGCCTGTCCACGACCGCTGCCCGAAGTCCACCTGTGTACCGTGCAAGCGTGCCAGGCAGCTGACAGGGACACAGGAGGACGCAGGGACAGAGGGATTATTATACAGGATATTTAAAAAAAAACTGCAAGTTTAAAGGCATTAATCTTCATCCTGATCTTTCAGCTTGACTGGTAATTGAGGAAGTGACTCTAAACAAGCTACAGTATTTGTTCTAAATGCACTGACTCCACAGTCTTCCCAGCTTCCCTTCAGATGTAACAATCATAAGGATAAACACCTCAGCTGACTGAAGCAGAGAGTTTGTAGCTGGCAGCCAATATCTATATATATAATAGAGTAAGTGCCTCAACCTTCAAACAAGAAGAAGAAGTAGCGCCCTGCCCCCAGGGCCGGTCCAAGCAAGAAGAAGGGGCTGGTCCAAGCAAGAAGAAGAAGTAGTGTCATATCAAACCAAGGGCAAAGAGGGATAATTTGCATATTCAGTAGCAGTGCATTGTGGGTAACCACAAATGTTCACTTATAGCTGAATTATTGCAGATTTGCTTCTGTTTTAAGAAGGAAAATTACACCAAGCTTTGCTTTTTTTTAGTGGGAGGGCTTTTTGGTCTCCTTTATCCTCCTATACACATTCCGAGTGGTTTGGGTCACCCTGAGCTGCTTGGTTACTCTGTTGTACTGGTCCAAGCCCTATCTCATACAGCCACCATCAATCCCTGCTATGTACTGATGAGGACCAAAAGTCTGAAACAGGCTGTCACATGTGGGTTTGATATGACTATGTAAAATTTAAAGCTATAGAGCTTGATTCACAAAGTGGTGCAAACTGTTTAGCACGAGAAGTGCCGTTCGTGGACTTTTGTGCGCGCAAAGTGCCGTGATTTGCGCTATTGCGGTCTTTTGCGTGCGAAATTTGCTGTGATTTGTGCGATCGCTGACTTTTGCGCGCGCAAAAGACCGCGATCGCGCAAATCGCGGCACTTTGCGCGCGCAAAAGTCTGCGAACGGCACTTCACGTGCTAACTGTTTAGCAGTTAGCACACCCGTACTTAACAGTTTGCACCGCTTTGTGAATCAGGCCCATAGGCTTGCTTGACTTACCAAGGGTGAAAAGGAATAATTTGCATATTTAGTAGCGGTGCATTGTGGGTAACCACAAATGTTCACTTATAGCTGAATTATTGCAGATTTGCTTCTGTTTTAAGAAGGCAAATTACACCAAGCTTTGCTTTTTTTTAGTAGGAGGGCTTTTTGGTCTCTTTTATCCTCCTATATACATTCTTAGTAGTTTGGGTCACCCTGAGCTGCTTGGTTACTCTGTTGTACTGGTCCAAGCCCTATCTCATACAGCCACATCAATCCCTGCCAAGAACTGTTGAGGACTGAAAGTCTGAAATAGGCTGTCTCATGTGGGTTTGATATGACTGTATAAAATGAAAAGCTGTAGGGCCTGATTCGCAAAGCAGTGCAAACTGTTTAGCATGGGTGTGCTAAACAATTAGCACGTGAAAATTCACGCAATCACAGTCTTTTGCGCGTGCAATTTGCCGCAAGTCGCATGATTGCTGAGTTTTGCGCGCGTAAAGTGCTGCGATTTGCGGCAAATTGCGCGCACAAAAGACCGCTATTGCGCAAATCGCAGCACTTTGCGCGTGCAAAAGTCTGCGAACGGCACTACACGTGCTAACTGTTTAGCACACCCGTGCTAAACAGTTTGCACCGCTTTGTGAATCAGGCCCATAGGCTTGCTTGACTTACCAAGGGTGAAAAGGAATAATTTGCATATTTAGTAGCAGTGCATTGTGGGTAACCACAAATGTTCACTTATAGCTGAATTATTGCAGATTTGCTTCTGTTTTAAGAAGCCAAATTACACCAAGCTTTGATTTTTTTAGTAGAAGGTCTTTTTGGACCCTTTTATCCTCCTATATACATGGCCGGATTTGTGGGCAGGCCACAGAGGCCATTGCCTAGGGCGGCAGCTTGGCTGGGGCGACGTTGCAACTGGCAGGTCAGCTGTTTCATTATCTGTCTGTGCCGCTTGTATTGTGTTCACGGTACCGCACTTACTCACTCGCCCGCACAATGTCCAGATAGATCCTCCGACCTCCACAAAGTTCTCCTGTCTTGCTACGCTACCCGGGGCCATAGATAGCACTGCATATACTCAGCAGTGTCCCTCTCATCATTGTGCTGAGACCGAGCGGTGCTCAATGACAGTGCCGGCGTTTACAGGAAGTAGCATAATTGCTCACTTCCTGTATTCAAAGTCTATGGCGCTGTCACTAGGCATTGCCTGCTGTCTCATCAACATGAGGAGAGGGGCACCGTTGAAGATATCCAGCTCTATCTATGGCCCCGGGCAGCGCAGCAAAACAGGAGAACTTAGTGGAGTGGAGGTCGGAGGATCTATCTGGATATTGTGCAGGTGAGCGAGTAGGAGCGATACCGGACACAAGTGACACAGACAGGAATTAAACAGCTGATCTGCCAGCTGCAACATCTCAGGAGAACAGGTGAACTTTCAGGATTACTTTGTGGAGGAGGATCTATTTGGACAGCCGGTTAGGCAAGCAGGAGCAGTACCGCGGACCCAAGTGACAGGTAATGAATCTGCCAGGTTAAAAATGTATGGAGGGCAGGCGAATGAGCAGGGACTTTGTGGAGAGCAGGAGCCAGCAGTGAGTCACTGCTCAGCTCTCAGTTGGGGGCATGCTGTTTCACACTGTCCCCTACATTTGTAAATACATCATGTGCCAAACTCTGTGCTAGCAGAACTGCAAACTAAAATGTGCAGATATTCAAGCAGGGATGTAGACAGGTGGGTATTACATCTTGAGATATTAAAATAGTATATTGTAATAGATAATAATGATGGTAATGTACAGGGTGCATAGGTATAGGGTGAACACCTCATGTGTACTGAATACTGTAGATCAACCCTGCACCTATATCTTTTTCCACTAAAAGTGAGTGATGTAAGGTTTACTTGAAAAGGATACATTTAGTATTTAGAGGAGGTGTTTTTACTTATTTATCCTCAAGATATGTTTAAAACGTACAGACTCCAGCGCCAGCAAGTGGAGAGAGGATATAGCAAGACTTGTATTTTTTTTTAACAAAGACATAAGCAGAATTAATTAGCATTAAGAAATACTTGCTTGTAACTTGCTAAGGATTTGTACATCAGACTTTCAGGAGGACTGCCTCCAGAAAAACAGTATGAGCCATTTTATAGAGAATCCCAGTCTCTAATCTTGCTCACTTTTGAAAACTCTGTTTTTTATAAGGATGGGGGGGGAGGGGCGGCTGCTGATAGTGGGCCTTGGGCGGTAAATGGTACAAATCCGGCCCTGCCTATATACATTCCGAGTGGTTTGGGTCACCCTGAGCTGCTTGGTTACTTTGTTGTACTGGTCCAAGCCCTATCTCATACAGCCATATCAATCCTTGCCATGTACAGGTGAGGACCAAAAGTTTGAAGCAGGCTGTCACATGTGGGTTTGATATGGCTGTGTAAAATTTAAAGTTAAAGGCTTGCTATACACCAGTGGATCTGGATGCTTGCTTGGGTGAAAAAGAATAATTGGCATATTTAGTAGCAGTGAATTGTGGGTAACCACAAATGTTCATTTATAGCTGAATTATTGCAGATTTCTTTCTGTTTTAAGAAGGCAAATTACACTAATACAGTGGGTGGCATTGCAGGAAGTGACAACAGTGGAACACATGCTGGAAAACGGAAGAGGTGAGGCATCCCCGCCCGCTGCCTCTTACTAATAGTGGCGGCTGCTACTGTGCTTAAGCAGGAGGGGGAGTACACATCGGGGACCCAGGTAGGTGAGGGGGGTTCCAGCTGAGCTTAAGCTGGAGGGGGAGCACACATGAGGGACCCAGTTGAGAGGGGGTTCGACCACCCTCCCCGCCGCTGTGCCCAATACCCCCTTCCTGCCCTCTACCCCCTTATGCGGCGTATGCTACGCTGCGGGTCGGCTAGTATTTTATAAAGAACAATCACCACTATGACTCCAGCAATGAACACAGCCTGTTATGCATACAGCCAAGCAGGAAAGCTTTTAGTACAGTATAAAACTTTTAGGATAGTTATAAGACTGAGCTCTGATACAGTAAATATACCTTCTACAATTATCATTTCTGCAGCTAATGTGTGAAAAAAGTTCTCAGAATAAACTGACCCTGACTGATAAAGGTTATTGGTACGTTTACCATCTTTTTATGTATTTTTTTCTCAAGTCTTTTGTGTTACATAGATGTTAGAAGAAGTGTCATATAGAATAAGGCAAGAGAAAATATGGTAAGGAAATAATTGGAGTAATGATCACCCACCCGGAATAACAGGTTTCATAGACAGAGCGACACAAGGATCTATCAGCAATGCATGTCCATGCTTCTGTGCAGCACTGAACAGGACATGTTACTTATTTATAAAATACTTATGTAGATATATTATTGGAAAATGAGAAACTATCTTCAAATAAAGGACAAATATGAAAGAATCACATGTTCATGGTGCCCAGCTTAACAAATAACGGGCCTCTTACAGCCTTCAGCTCACATGCAGCAGATTTCCCTGACGCACACTCTATATAGGGCAAGGGAGTGCTGTTACTAGTCACAGCCACACAGCATCTTCCATATACAGTACTGTCATTGTCCTATAGGTGTCATTAAAGGGACAGAAACAGAACGATGTGGAAAGCAGTCGTGTGTTTCTATATTATGTTTTTTTTTTTACATCTGCAACCTGAGATGACATATAATAACAGATATTTTTTTACATTAAATTCCATCTTGAAAGGTACATAAACACTCTCTTTATGGTTGCAATATGTGCAGACCATCAGGGTAACACATTAACAACCCTGAAATTCTACTAATGAGATTGCACATCTCCACTAACCCTTCTTATGTCCCACCTACCCTAATGCTAAGCTAGTTGTCTAACTTGATCTTATCACTAACCTTTGCCCCTCTGCTTCTCAATAAGGGTACAGTTACACCTAGCACACATTTTAATCTTTTTGTTTTATGCCTGGTGCACTCCATGCAATTTCCCATCATGTAGACGGGTCGTCAGATAATTTCTGACAGATCCAATTTTTGTGAATGATTTTCTGATCACTTCTATGCAAATCGATAAAAAAAAACGAAAAATCGGAAATCAGATCGGACCTGTCGGAAATTATCTATTCGACCTATCTATCTGATGGGAAATTGCATGGTGCGTACCAGACTCTAAACATCGTTTGGATACACTTTTGATATGCTTTACAAGCATTGTGCAATCAATGGTTTATGCATTTCAGATTACGTTATGGTGTAACCTAAGGCGCAGAAAGTGATAACCTGAATCCTGTATAAACTGCAACTGCCAACACCATGCACACATACTCTTATGTATAATTCAGAACCATTTTTAACCCAAACCTATCCTAACACTTCCATGTACTATGAGGGCCAAACAGAAATGTAATACTATTAAGAGATTGTGTAGGTGAACCCTCATACTATATGGAGGTGATAAAATTGGATTTGTGTACTAGGCCTAACACAGACTGTAAAAAAAGTTAATACAGAGGATGGCGCCATCCTCTGAATTAACTTTTTTTGCTCCAAGTATTGGTAGGGGGAAGGGGATACCCCAGACCTTGAGGAATAGGCAGCTCTAAATTAATATAGCAGCGCCCTTCAATTAACTCGCCTAACACAGACTGTAAGCTAAACACTAACCTCCCCCAGCTTACTCTGACCTTCTAACCCAAAAATACTGTTTTACTACAAAGTACAACTACTTGGAATAGAGAATAGATGAAATGTATTAGTTAGTGGCTTGTTGCTACAAGCAGTTCCTCTTAACCTTTCTACTAGTTTTAAAAATTGCGTCACATTTGCTTAATTAATACATAAGTAACTCCTCCCTATGTATTTTAATGTATAGCAACACTGAGTGTATAACTATGATCAGCTTGCCAAACACAGATTCATTTCTCTGAAAGCTATTCTGGATACCACGCTTCATACTGTAATTATGGGGTTAAAGGTGTAGGGTTGGGGTGAATGTCATCCGCCTTGCAAATCAAGTACTTATTATAAAATCAGCTTATATTAATATAGCACAGGGGAACAAGGACTTTATTATGATCCTGCCTTTCACAACAAGCTGAACTTTTTCAGGCACAGTCCACTCCAGCTAATGCATTTTGATTTCCAATAGATTGCTCCGGATTGTCATGGAATAGTACTCTTCCGCGGTGTACCGTGTCAAACGCAAACAGCATTTTCTTCACGGCAAGCTCTGATTTTTTTCACTAATTACTGTATGCTGTTTTTGATCAAAGCAAACTATGTTTAGTGTGATTGATAAAACCAGAGCAAACGTGGTGCTGTATCCTATTCTTAGGCACAGCTCCCCCATCAGGCTGGCGTTTCTTGCTCCAGTCATAGGTCAGTACTGGTGTGAAGAGCTATCAGCACCATCTCTGCATTCCTGCTAAACATCACTCCTCTTAACCAATTCACTGCTGCTGTCCTGCTAATATCTTGTATTACTAGCATAGTCATGTTTTTCATACGTATTAATCCAATGCATAGTGCAGGCTTCAAATACCACACAAGCATACATGTGTTTAAAATCTAGTATTCTAAGAATCACAACATAATCATGACTTTCTGCATCCCATGGTATTTCCTCTCATAATTATAATGGGCTTAAACCATCCCCCTGATAACTTTGCTGCGTTGTCTATGTGTGCAGCGATGCTACCGTCAGTGACAGTAGGACCCGTGGGGAGTACTTCCAGCTTTACCATGTGTACTGGTGCAGTGTTTGGAGATATGAGAGATCTCTCTTCAGTGACATCAGTGAACGCTAGCTGGCCCAACTATAGTCACGCTTCTAGCAGTTATCCCGAAAGCTAATGATTACAAGCTCATGCTTGAAGCAGGTGGGTGCAGCACCTGTGGATTGTGCACCCACCTGCTTGTCTAACGGGGGGTTAGACAAGCAGGTGGGTGCACAATCCACAGGTGCTGCACCCACCTGCTTCATGGGAGCAAAGGTAGGTTGGGCACCCACTGTTGAAGCCTAAATGTTTTCAGCTCTCCTCTATATTAGGATGCTAGATGTAGTTTTGCTCCAATATTGTACACTATTCAAAATGTTCTCAGATTTTTATTTTTTTTAAAAACCCTCCTCCTTCAGCTATGTATTTGCACCAATGAGAAGATTACAGCAGGAGGGAGGTACACTGAAGCCAAAAGGGTGTCAGTAAGAAGAGTTAGGGCACAAGGCAGATGAAGGCTAGCTTTGTTAGTTAAGGTTACAAAGACAAGGTTAGGGGCTCAACAGAGGTGTTATTACTGAATGGGGAAATGCATTTTTAAGGGAAAATAAGGGGGAAACATGAACATACACACTATTTATCCATTTTCATCCATTATAGCTTCAATGTAAACAGTTATATTGTACATTAAACCCACACGTTATTTGTCTATCTCTCCTGTTTATTAAAACTGTTTATTTGTGTTCATAGTATCTTAGGCACAGATTCTATACTTAACTCACTGCTGCATCTTTCCTCTCCTACAATGTTTACTTTACACATGCTTACTCTCTAGTCCTGTGTTGAATTCCCCAAGGGCCACCTGGTAGGAAGTGATGCCAGTTGCCTGGCAGTCCTGCTAATCTTTGTGGTCAGTACTGCCTGAATTACACACCTAAAGCAAACATGCAGGTAATCTTGTCAAATTTCTCTCAGAAACATCTGATCTGCAACACTGTGGTGTAGTGTTTAGCACTCTCACCTAGCAGCTCTAGGTCCACGGTTTAAATCCTAGCCAGTGCACTATCTGCATGGAGTTTGTATGGTCCACCCGTGTCTGTGTGGGTTTCCTCTGGGCACTCTGGTTTCCTCCCACATCCAGAAAAACGTACAGGTAAGTTAACTGGTTTCCCCTATGGTACTATGGACTATAGTGGGGATTAGATTGTGAGCTTCTCTTACTGACAGTTAGTGACAAGACTATATACTCTAAAGAGTGCGGCAGAAGACGTCGGCGCTATATAAATACACATAATAAACTGCATGCTTGTTCAGGGTTTTTTGCTGAAAGTATTACAGGCAGTTGGCCCTCAGAACAGTCATGCAATGTGCATTGTTTAAAAGGAAAGAAATATGTCAGCCTCCATATGTCTCTCACCTCATGTTCCCTTTAAGTGGAGGGGGGTTAAAGTTGGACCTGTGCATATAACTAAAATGTAAACAAACATTTATTGTACACTGAATTTTCAAC
Source organism: Hyperolius riggenbachi (assembly GCF_040937935.1). NCBI lineage: Eukaryota > Metazoa > Chordata > Amphibia > Anura > Hyperoliidae > Hyperolius > Hyperolius riggenbachi. The sequence goes on along the minus strand of NC_090646.1, from coordinate 188,199,899 downwards.
TAACCAGATCTTTTCTTCCTGTTTCTTTTTGTTTTTTTTTGGGGGGGGGGGGGGGGGGTATAATATAATTAACAGTATTTTACCTGTTTTTATTATTATTGAACATAAAGGTGGCTGCTATATAAAAAGCAGCAGTTAAAGATTTTTCAAAAAAAAATAAAAAGCAACAGTCTGTTTTGTTCTACCTTAGTTGTGAAAACTGTGAGAGTCTGAGGTCTTGTGTAAAACACAATAATATTATGAAGCCTTTCACTCTTTCATTCATTTCCTGTATTACTATCTTGTGAAAGTATCAGTTTTATCAAGTGTTACAAAACTCAGCACCACCCCAGAGAGGATCTGGAAACCATACACAGACAGGGAGTTACTTTCCTTACCACATCACTTGTTGATAACTAATTATTATCTCATCACACATCTACCTCTCTCACAAACAGGAAGTGTGAGTCAGCCCTCCTTGATGTAAACAAACAATATGCCAAGGCAGTCTGCCTTTATTGATTTTTTTGAAATATTGCTTATTATTTTCATATCTTCTATCTGTATTTATATGACAACAGTACAAAGGGTGGCTTTTTAGAAAACTCGGCCAAGGGTGAAGCCAGTCATTTCTGTAAGTCTGGTTTCAATTCAGTCTATTTCCCAAACTGTTTGATGGCTCTTCATACATAATAAGTGAAAAATACTGCATTTTCTTTAGGTCACTTGGTGGCCAATGTTTTGTGAAAGTTCTGCATTGGTTCCCAAGCATTTTAAATACATATTTCATAGTTGTGGAGGATAGCTTTCAAGACTCACTAGCAGAAATATCATTTGACCAACTAATAAGCATGTTGCAAAAGTATAAGGGATATGGTAAGGAGAGACAATTTATCTGAAAAGGGCATCTGGAAAACAAGGGTGCCAGATGTAGCCAATAAACGTGATTTTGGTAACAAAAGGGCGAGTACTTTCGGTTATAAAAGGGTGCTGGATATAGCTGAGAAAAGTGATAGGGCACCAGATATAGACAAGAAAAGTGATAGGGCGCCGGCTTATAGCCAAGAAAAGTGATAGCTCGCAAGACATAGCCCAGAAAAGTGATACGGTGCCAAATATAGCTGAGAAAAGAGATAGGGCGCTGGATATAGTCGAGAAAAGTGACAGGACGCCGATATAGCCAAGGAAAGTGATTTTTGTTAAAAAAGAGCGCCATATATTATTATTATTATTATATATAGCTGATAATTGTTATTTAATTTAAAAAAGGGCGCCTGTTTGTAACCAATGAGTGTGATCCCATTTACAAAAGGTACCAGAAGTAGCCACTTTCAGACTATAAGCCTAATCCTAACCCTAACCTTAATCCCCCCATGGTGGTGCCTAACCTTAACCATGGTATTCAGTGAGACTGTAGTAGCCGCAATTTGTGAAGGATATAACCAGGATTTAGCGTGATCGTTATGGCTGCATTCTATGTCAAGATAAAAGATATAAGGGATATTTAGCGTCATTGTTGTAGTCTCATTTCAGCCGCACTTCTATTTGTCTAGTTAGACGAATAATTACACCGGTGCCGGCGGCGGGGAACGGCACATCGGAAGAGAACGGCGCGGGACATTCCAGCTGCAGGGGGCCGATAGAAGCCCCAGGCAGTTTTTGTTTTCTAAAACGTCAACAGAACCCCTTTAAGGAAGGACTTTATGGGGTTGGGGGGTTAGACATTCAGAAAACAGAACTTTTGATAGCCGATCAACAAGAAAGATGTCCAAAAACCCTAATGAAAGTAGTACCCCATAGCTAATAGCAGAAAATCAGATGCATCTACACATACAGAAATAAGCGCAGGCTCTGCCTTGCCTAGAAAAATATTATGAAGTATAAGATAGCATACATCCAGAATGTGTTTGACAGCTATTTAGCAACTGTAGCATGAAAATATTGCATGCCAGAAATTACTGTATGTATATGAAATAAGCAAACATTTGTGGGTTGAGCAATAAAGTGATGTTCGTTCTAATTTCTCTGCTCTGATTTATCTGCTGCGTGGTTTGCTCTTTTGTATTTAGTGGTTGGTGTATTATTATTTAGTCAACATCACACTATCCATTCAGAATGATTTCCTGTCGTTCCTTAAGGAGTCATCAGACTTCTTTTAGCATGTTTGTATACTGCTGACTGTATAGTTCTATTAGGCTATGAGCCATCTGCAGGGGTTGTATGGATGACTGAGGTTCCATTTATAAGCTATGGTGGCATTGCATGAGAAGTGCAAAGTGAAGCTGCTGAAGCAGTACTTACCGCTTCTGCTATTCCAGTCATTGTGGCTAGACCAGTATTCAAAAGCCCAATACAAAAAGTAACTGTTTGTGTACCACACATGTAACACTGGCTTATATGTGGTCACTAGTCAATATTCAGGCCAAGATTCTCCACAATGAGCACAAGGAGAGCTTTTCCAAGCATTTTCTACCTGTGTTTTCCCTCTCCTCTCTCCAGCTATGCAATGTCATTAGAGAATAAACAGGTGAGTACTGTTTTCTACTTAAATAATTAAGTGTTTCTACTTAATACTTAAATACTCCCTACTACTCCTCCTGCCCACTGTCTGTTTGCCTCACACCTCTACTGTTAATTACACATAAACAATACTCTAATGATGTATTTAACCACTTGATGACCCACCCTTTACCCCCCCTTAAGGACCAGCGCTGGTTTGATTGATCTGTGCTGGGTGGGCTCTGCAGCCCCCAGCACAGATCAGGGTGCAGGCAGGGAGATCAGATTGCCCCCCTTTTTTCCCCCCTATGGGGATGATGTGCTGGGGGGGTCTGATCTCTCCTGCCTGCTGTGGGTGGCGGGGGGGGGCACCTCAAAGCCCCCCTCCGCGGCGAAATTCCCCCTCCCTCTCCTACCTGCTGCCTCCCCCTGGTGTTCCGGGCTGCACAGGACGCTATCCGTCCTGTGCAGCCAGTGACAGGATGTGGTCTGTCACATGGCGGCGATCCCCGGCCGCTGATTGGCCAGGGATCGCCGATCTGCCTTACGGCGCTGCTGCGCAGCAGCGCCGTACAAATGTAAACAAAGCGGATTATTTCCGCTTGTGTTTACATCTAGCCTGCGAGCCGCCATCGGCGGCCCGCAGGCTATTTACGGAGCCCCCCGCCGTGATTTGACAGGAAGCAGCCGCTCGTACGAGCGGCTGCTTCCTGATTAATTAGGCTGCAGCTGGCGACGCAGTACTGCGTCGCTGGTCCTGCAGCTGCCACTTTGCCGACGCACGTTATGAGTGTGCGGTCGGCAAGTGGTTAAACTCTGGTGATGAATAGTAAAGCCTGGTACACACCTTCAACTTTGATTGGCCAATGATTGGATTAAGGGGCCCATACACTTACCGATTTTCCCACCGATACACAGCCAATTCGATCACTGTGATCGAATCGGCTGTGAAATCGTAACGCAAACGCTGACCGAACGATCGTTTTCCGTCCGAAATCGATCGTTCCCGTTGATTCCCGTCGTTCCTGTCCGTGCGGAAGATTTTGCTCGATCACTGGCGGATCGGGAGTGCGTCGATAGCGGCGTTCGAATGCCCGACGACCAACGCAATACAGCAGCAATACATTACCAGTTCCGCCGGCGCGAGTCCCCTGGTCACCGCTGCTCCTTCTCCGCTGGGCTCCGAGTCCAGCAGGCCTCACTTCTTCCTGTCCCAGCAGGAAGTTTAAACAGTAGGGCGCCCTCTACTGTTTAAACTTCCTCCGGCAGGAAGTAAAGTGAAGCTGGAGGAGCCCAGACCGGAGAAGAGACAGTGGAGACTGGGACTCGCGCCGGCCGGAGAAGGTAAAGTATAGCTGGCGGGGGGAGCGGCAGCGGCAGCTCCACAGATGGTGAATCAATTTCATGCTGAAATCAATTCACAATCTGTTTGCAGTAAAGGCAGCCATAAGATCCCTCTCTGATCAGATTCGATCAGAGAGGGATCTATCTGTTGGTCGAATTTGATGGCAAATCGACCAGTAACTGTGAGTATGGCCACCTTAATTTTGTTAACTCCATGTAGTATAAGAGTTGTTATCTACACAATCTTCTCATAGTTTTAAAAAAAATGTTGACTCCCGTACTACATGAAGGTGGTAGAATGGGCCAAACATTGACCAAAATAAATTGAAGGTGTGCCCAGGCTGAAAACCTAGTACACACTTTCAGTTTTGTTTGGCCAATCACTGACTGATTTTACCACCTCCATGTATTATGAGGGTCAACAAATATTGAATACTATTGGACAGATTGTGTAGGTAAACCTTCATACTTCATGGAGATGGTAAAATTGGTCAATGATTGACCAATCATAATTGAAAGTGTGTACCAGACTTAAGGGTCAGGCAGTAGGAGAGTGAGAACTCCTCTACTTGTAATTTGTGCATCAAAATGTCAAACTATTAAAAAAAAAAAAAAACCTCTAGTAATAATGCTTGCTCTCAGTCTGGCCACATGCATAATCATATACACACATCCACAGCAGTTATCATGCATTTCTACTTTGTACATGATTAAGGGTAGGAACACACTAGGCAGAATCACATTTGCGTTTTCCATAGAACATAGTGAAAACCACATATGCAATTCTGCCTAGAGTGTTCCTGCACTAAAACAAATAGATAAAATCAATACAAAAATGTAATTAGCCAGAATCAGTGGTCTATAAAGAAGTGCCACTGTGATGTACAAGACTGAAAGACAATTGCTGGGTTTCCAAAAGCTGAATAATATGCAGCATATAAAACATATGGAAAACATGATATTTTTGTAGAGCACAGTTGCAATTATACATAGACCACCAGTTTATGCTAACTAAAGCCCATTCAGTGCAGCAGAGTGTGAAAAACTACTGGGTATGAATGTGCATGTATCATCCCTTTATTTTACACAGTGGTTGTGGCTGGAGGGTAACCCTGAGTATTTTGCACTCCTAAGAGAAATTCCACATGCCTGCATTCATAGCCAGCTTTACAGGGTGGGCACTTTGCCTACACTGATTTTAATCACATGGAATTCTGTGATTGGAGATATACTGTATTTTAATCTCTCAGGACTAAGCCCTGCAGTTCACTGACTCTTCATTTGACACATCTGGCGGGACATTTTACAGACATTTCTGGCACTCACAACTCTGCCGCAGTACTGCTTTTCACTGTATTTATTAATTGCCAAAATATTGAAATAACAACAATTAACGCAACAGATGTAAAAGTAGTTTTAATAATAATCCCCCCGTGAGTGCTAACAAGATTTTTCCCATAAGTGACAATGATGAGACTCGCACCTTCCTAGTCTCCAGACACCCTGCAGATATTTACCATCTTCCCTCTGACACATCTACTAAGCAATTACTGTTAAATGTTACTGCTGTTTTCTAACATACCATGGTTCTGTCTTCCTCTCGGAATACCAGTACCCGCTGTATAGGCAGTGTGCAAAGTGCTGGAACCTGACTGGCCACTTCTACTCATTAAAACTGCTGTGATTGGCTAAGTGGGAGCTGCTTTGTAAAAACAGGAATGCAATGGTGGAAAAAAGTCGCATAATGTGAAGCATACAGGCAATGAAAAGTATGCTTCACTGCCACTGTCAACACATGCATTTTGCGGTACTGCACTGTGTGCTCCTTATTGGGATACCAGAGTCAGTTTTATGGAAATGACATACATGTAAAGTCTGATCGCAGAGCAAAAATATGTGCAGTTTAAGAAGCTAGCATGGTTGTCAGGCCAGAGAGCAGCAAGCCTGAATGGCCAAGCAGATGCACATACATAATGTATACTTGCGTTACTGATGAATGCTGGTATCAAATGTCCTGGCTGAATAGCTGGATCAGACACTCAGGCTGTGTTGTGATCATGGCTGGTAAATCACAGGCTAATTATCACAGCACAAGCTAGATTATAAATTAATGGCAGTCTAGAATGGCATAACATGAGGTATATGTCTACATGTTTCGCTAGGGTTAACCTAACTTCATCAAGACACCACGATGTCAGAGGCTACCATCTACATTCGATCAAGTGAGATGCTCTTCCACCATCTCCGCTGCCTGTACTCTGCAATTAGCATTGCAGCATTTTTCCGCGGCATGGAAAGGCATGGCACGGCTTCTGGGATTTGGCTGCAATTTACCCTGGAAAGGGTTAATCAATTCTTAAGCATGTGCCCGCCCCCCAAATCTTGGGTGTGGTGTGTTGTCTATGTCTATATATATATGTAGTAATGTAGCACCAGAAGTGTGAGCACTTGATAAAGGGCTAACGCCCGCAACGTCCTGCTGTTTTTATGCTGTTATATGTCTGCATAATTGAATTAAAAAGACAAGTTGGATATTATTACATCCATTGTGGGTCAAGTCCTAGATGGGAATCTTCTGCAATTTGGCTGCGTACTCGCACAACAGGAAGTGGAAACATGCTCTAAATCAAAGATTAATTACATTTAATGTAATCGTAGACTCCCTAATATGGTCTACACATACTGACAATAAGTAAATAATGAACATAAACACATGCCCCAAGTGGTGACCTGCTCTGAACTTAAGAGAATGTACACACTAGACGGCAGAATGTTCTTTAGATTCTTGCAGCTGTGTCATGCTATGTCAACACACTTTGAGGCATGATGTGGCCCAATGGAAAGTAATGGTTTACAACAGTGATGGCTAACCTTGGCACTCCAGCTGTGACAAAACTACAAATCCCATCATGCCTCTTCCTCCCCGAGTTATGCTTAGAGCTGTCAGAGTATTGCAATGCCTCATGGGACTTGTAGTTCCACCACAGCTGGAGTGCCAAGGTCAGCCATCACTGGTTTAGAAGGTATAGCCATGGCACAAGATTTGGGCAAGCCTCTGTCTAGAAATGACTGCCTTTTGTCAGTGGATCTACTGTATCTGAATGTGCTGATCAGAGTCGGCATAGATGAATAGGTGACCTTTGGGATGTTGATGAGGAGGAATTGGTGGCAGGTATGAAGGACTATTGCACAGCTTTAGTTTTGGATAGATTCATCTAGTTATCCTTAGGTAATTGACATGGAAAGTCAGTTAAGGGTTGTTATCTCATGATGGGTTGATCCATGATCCATGTTGGTGAATCTCTCGGCCCTCTCTTTTTACTCCTTTTCTTTCTTCTACTTCCTTTTCTGTCTCTTTTGGGCACTGCTTCTATGTTAATAGTTGAAATGTTTTGTGCTTAGGTATAGACTTCTGATTTGATAACTAAACTTGTGGGAAGTAAGAATCAATGTTAATGTACGCTATGACTTGATGTGATTATATTTGATATATCACTGAAGGTTAAGTGGATGTAACAATTTCTATACCCAGTTATGTTCGATGAATGCCCAATCTCTGTACTTTCATATGGGTTATCTGTTTTGTTTTACTGTACATTTTAAAGGATACGCAAGGTGACATGTGACATGGTGAGATAGACATGTGTATGTACAGTGCCACGAACACAAACAACTAGGCCATGTTCCTTTTTTTCTTTCTCAGCCTGAAAGAGTTAAACATCAGGTATGCCAGTGACAGTTACTATCCGGGGTCGGGACCGGGTTGGATTGGGTCAGGACTATAGCATATCCTTCACTGATAAGTAATTACAGCCATAAAACACTTTCCTGTCAGTAATTGGCTTCCTGGAGCAGGAAAAAGATAAAAAGGGTCAATAATTGCTCTGGCATACTTCAATGAAGGTATCATTGAGCAGAGACAATGAAACAGTAAAAACTAAAAAACTAGATTTAAATATAAAATAAAAAACTGTGGGATATCTAAAAAAGTCATTTTTAGGAGAAGGAGGATAGCTATAATTGTTTTTCTCGTCAGTTTATTTTCACCTCGGATGTCCTTTACAAACAATCAGAAATATTGTAACAAAAAATGAACCTGAATGAAGGGAAGACTGTAAGATGATGTATCGGTATGTACAGCACTCAAAAGAGTAATAAAGAGGGTATATGGTACACAATAATGTTTGTCTGTGCCCATTGAGTCACAACAAAGATCTCACTTTAGCCATTAGCACTATACACTAGGTTGCAGCACACTGAGGTGTCCTTACAGTAGCAGTACAGAAGGGTGACTCATTTTAGAATATGTGAGGACTTCAAGACATCATGACTATAAGAGGGGACAGAATAGGGAGATTCCTGACCACTATGGATGAAATAATTTACACCTGATAAATATGTGCAGCACCCTTAAAGGCATGTTTTCTTCCACTGATCAAAGCACTGCTGTATGTTAGTTTGCACCTACTCTGTGGCACAGCTCTTTTCATGTCATTTAACTAAAAAAAGAACAAAAGAACTTCCCATTCAGTTAACTGCTTTTAGAGAAAAACAATCATAGTGCAAGATCAGATAAGTACAAGGCATTATTCAACACAGGGATGCTTTGTGGGTTACATATGAAGATTGCAATGTGGAGATTGGTAATATTTCAGTAATTATAACATAATCAACACATCAACACAACATCTGTGGTTCTGCTGTTAATGCTACAATTACTGAAGATATTACCAGTCTCCACATTGACATTTTCATATGTATGCTCTTTAGGAGAAGATTTGAATCGACTCAATAAAGGAGGAACGTATTTTATTGATCTGGTGTTGGTTAATTTACTATGATTGTGTGTAATGCTGCCCTTTACACAGGAAAAATAAAATGTATGAACAAAATGATCACTGCCATATTGAAACGGGCAGCATGTAGAGTCCCAATTAATATTTCTGGTCATATAGACCCACCACATGACATCGGCCTACGATAAGGGAGATGCATTTCTAACAAGCTCTACAATTGCCAAGGGAATCATGTTTACGACCTCCCACCATGCTTCTCAGAACAGGGGGGGGGGGGGGCATAAAATACTGTGGAAAAATAATTCCATATGTACATTCTTCAAACAACACCGTGCTGTAGTGTTAAGGCCTGTCCTGAAATGCACTCCTCTCGCCCTATGACTGCGTATGAAACATAAATAATGAACAAACACTGGAGTCAGAGTTATTTTTTGCATGCCAGCAGCATTATAACAAGCCTCAGTACAGTCAAAAGTTGAGCTCTGCATCAAATAAAGTGACCACATATTGCCTGAACAAGATGGACACAGATCACCTCTGTCTGGTCCAGGATATAGATTACTAAGCCGTTTTTAAACCTCATAAAACTAAAACTACAGTGAAGTAAGAAAAGGTTTAGAAACACGTTCAAGGAAATAAAAGGTCTTAGCACATGATTTTACTTGGCAGCTACTAGAAAAAGCAAGCAATTCAGGTAGCTCAGTCAAAACATTAGAATCTGACACATTCTAAAATTAGCTGTTTTCTTTCTTTTAATATTCAGCACATTAATGTTAAATAAATGATCTGGAAATAATCTGTCATGTGTGATGGTTATCTAACTCACAAAGTAGAAGTAGATTTTTAGGAATAATTTCCAGATTTTAATGGCTTTGTGGGATAGCAATAAAGAAGTCCATAAGATGATTTTCCTTTTCTAAAACACTTTCTTCTGGACCATGGTGACACAGTAGACTAGGCAATAGAAATCTTCTCTTCTTCCTTCTGGCCATCAGAGGTCCTTGTTGGTAGACATAAAAGTTGCATAAGCAGGCCATGATTTGTGTAAGGACAGGGAGCAGGGAGAATTTCTGTCACTTAACTACCAGATGCTAATGACTTTGAGCACTAGGAGACCTGCAATCCACTTGAGTATTGCATATTGCTACCTTGTTTTCCCGCTTTGCATATTGTTTCAATAGAAATCTTGCAAAAAGGAGGTCCAAAATGAGGAAATACATATAGTGGAGTGCACTGTTAGTTGTTGAGCGGTAACCAATCCCTTGGCTTTGTAAGCCCTCTGAATCAATATTGGTAGCCACATAACGATAGCCAAAGAGCCAAAGAGACAGGGATTCTTAAACTTAAAGGACATTTTAGTTACAAAAGAATAGAACTCCAGCTGGGAAGAACGGGGGGAGAAGCGAAACAGGACCTGACTAGTGACCGCACAAAGGATGCGGCGTTATGGTGGGAGGGACAAAAAAAAAGATAAAAACAAAAACTTGTATAACTTGTCATAGGTCATGGAGGCAAGGACAATAAAGGAATTGTGTTTAAAGGAAGGGTGTCGATTTATATATTTGAAAAGAGGTCTTATGGGGGCAGAAGGCAGAAAGGACTGTCCATAAGTATTCTGTCATTGGGCACCAAGAAATATATATAAAGTGTCTGGGAGCTTTACCTTATAAAAGTGTTAGAGTTAAAGGACAACTGTATTGAGAGGGATATGGAGGTTGCCATATTTATTTCCTTTTAAACAATACCAGTTGCCTGGCTATCCTGTTGATCCTCTGCATCTAATATATTTAGCCATAGACCCTGTACAAGCACACAGCAGATCGGGTGTTTCTGACATTATTGTCAGCTCTGACAAGATTAACTGCATGGTTGTTTCTGGTGTTATTCAGACACTGCTGCAGCCAAATAAATCAACAGAGCTGCCAGGCAGCTGGTATTGTTTAATAGGAAATAAATATGGCAGCCTCCATATCCCACCCATTCCAGTTGTACTTTAACTTAAAGGAGGGTCAGGACTTCGGGGTAGTTTGAAGGGGACTGGAGTTCTTATTCAAGACAAAACACATAAGAGCAATAAGATCAAGTCATAGGCAGCTTTATTTACTAGTCTGAGCAGCTGCTTTTAAAAGGAGTGCAGGGTGCCCTTCACAGAAGACCAGGTGCATTAGGGAGCCTTGCCCAAAGACTCCTAACTGTTTAACATACTGGCTTGAGCCAGGATTTGAACCCTAGTCAAAAGCTTGAACCCTACATCAAAAGCAACAACCAGTACACTATCCAGCTGGATTGAAATCTTAGCTGTTGTGAAATATTCCTTTTTTCAGTAAAAGAACAATGCAAAAAGTAAGTACCGTATACACTCGCATACAAGCCGAATTTTTGACCCCCAAAAAGGGGGTCAAAAGTTGGGGGGTCGGCTTGTATGCGAGTCTTCCCTGGTGGTCCGTGGTCCGCGGCCCCCGCTACCCCCTCCCGCCGCCGCTATTACCTGCAGCGGCTTCCTCTTCCCCGGCGCTTCCTCTTCCCCGCTCTGCGCTCTCATGCCCGTATGAAGAGATCACAGCAGCGCGCTCGGCGCTGCTGCTGTGACGATGCAGGGGGGAGGAAAAAGCGCGGCTCCCTGTAGCGGCGATCTGTATCGTCGTTACCAGGGGTACCGCTCTTTCCTCCCCCCTGCATCGTCACAGCAGCAGCGCCAAGCGCGCTGCTGTGATCTCTTCATACGGGCATGAGAGCGCAGAGCGGGGAAGAGGAAGCGCCGGGGAGGAGGAAGCCGCTGCAGGTAATAGCAGCAGCGGCGGCGGCGGGAGGGGGGCGAGCAGGGCACTATACTGGCCACTACCTACCTACACTGGGTACTATACTAGCTATACCGGGGCACTACCTACCTAAACTGGGCACTATACTAGCTAAACTGGGCACTATACTAGCTAAACTGGGCACTTTACTAGCTATACTGGGGCACTACCTACCTATACTGGGGCACTATACTAGCTATACTGGGGCACTACCTAGCTATACTGGGGCACTACCTACCTATACTGGGGCACTATACTAGCTATACTGGGAATTACACTAGCTAAACTGGGCACTTTACTAGCTAAACTGGGCACTATACTAGCTATACTGGGGCACTATACTGGCTATACTGGGGCACTATACTAGCTATACTGGGAACTATACTAGCTAAACTGGGCACTTTACTAGCTAAACTGGGCACTATACTAGCTATACTGGGGCACTATACTAGCTATACTGGGGCACTATACTAGCTATACTGGGGCACTATACTAGCTATACTGGGGCACTATACTAGCTATACTGGGCACTATACTAGCTATACTGGGGCACTACCTACCTATACTGGGCACTATACTGGCTAAACTGGGCACTATACTAGCTATACTGGGGCACTACCTACCCTTACTGGGCAGTATACTAGCTATACTGGGACACACTGGGGGGATCACGCGGCCAGCATTTCCTACCCCCGGCTTATATGGGGGTCAATCATTTTTCCCTGGTTTTTCATGGAAAAGTTGGGGGGTCGGCTTATATGCGAGTATATACGGTATGTCTTTCCTTCGGAGATTTTCCAAGCCTAGTTCACTCCTTAATCACATGATAAGGCTAGACTACTGCAATACCCTCTAAAAAGGCCTTCTAAATGAAAATCTGTACTGCTTGCTGCTAGCACAGAATGCTGCCACAAGGCTGTTAGCGAACCAACCCTGCCATTGCCACAAAACACCGATCCTTTGCTCACTCAACTAGCTACCCATAAAATGGAAAATCCTCTTCAAAAGGGGCCTACCAACATTCAAATCTCTATACAATTTAGGTCCTGCATACCTGAAGGATTTGTTGCAACTAAATTTCATCTTCCACAAGCTCAATCAACAGGATCTAATGTTGGGGAAATTTACGTATCTAATATTTACCATTATATTAAACGATGTATTATGAAAATATATGTAAGCTGTCCATTCCTTTTCTATATAACCTAAATCAAGAATCAACTGAACAGATGTACTGAAACTTGTCAGGATGAAATCTTACCTGATCAAATATTGTACTTTCCTGAGTTTCTTTTCTATTGAACAGTATTAACCATTTGCAGTGGCGTAGCTAATGAGCTGTGGGCCCCGATGAAAGTTTTTACAATGGGGCCCCCAAGCACTCTATACATACCAAAACCTGCCAATGGCAACTACAGTGTCACAGGTTCAAGAAGGGGATGGGGAACAGTTTGTTTATGATTACCACTATCCAAAGTATCTATAGAAGTGATTATTATGAGCACAGGACCAATAGAGAGCTAATACTGTAGTTGAGGGAGGGCCCTTCAGGGCCCCTCTGGCCCAAGGGCCCCAATACGGTCGCAACCTCTGCAACCCCTATTGCTACGCCCCTGACCATTTAATTAAAGCCAGTGGTTACCAGTTTAAAAATCAAAAAGTCAGATACTCACCTAAGGAGAGGGAAGGCTCGGTCCTAATGAGCCTTCCCTCTCCTCTTCCGGTGCCCTCGGTGCTGCGCTGGCTCCCCTGTACGCGTCCTCTGCCGCAGGGACTTCGGAGGTCTTCGGGAGCACTCGGGCTTCCGAAGACGGGCCGCTCCATACTACGCTCAGTGCTGCGTAGTATGGAGCGGCCCGTCTTCGGGAGCCCGAGTGCTCCCGAAAGCTCCCTTCGGCTGGGGAAGTGGCAGTATTTGACCGAACTGGTCGAATACTGCCGCGGGGGATCCTGCGCGGGACCGGGCACCGGGAGAGGAGAGGGAAGGCTCATTAGGACCGAGCCTTCCCTCTCCTTAGGTGAGTATCTGACTTTTTGATTTTTTAAATGGTAAACATTAACTTTAACATTGCTGTGTAATTGGGAAGACTCATATCCTAAATAAAGTACAATACCTGTACAGGATAATACATTCCCAACTTTCTTTGATGTACACTTTAACCTCCGTAGCGGTAACCCCGTGTGTGACACAGGGTAAGCCGCCGGAGGGTGCTGCTCAGGCCCTGCTGGGCCGATTTACATCATTTTTTTTCAAACGCTGCGTGTTTGGTCTAAACGCCGCCGCCCGCCTGCCGCCGATGCGCCGCTACCCGCGGATTCAGGTCCCCCCCCCCCCCGCATACCCCTTGTGCAGCCTGGCCAATCGCCCCAGGCTGCACTATGGGGTGGATCGGGACTCCCTGTGACGTCACAATGTCCATGACGTCACTCCGTTAGTCGCCATGGTGACGGGGCAAGCCCTCAAGGTAATCCCGTTCAGAACGGGATTTCCTTATGGGCAAGCGGTGCCGGCGGCGATCGGAATGTACGGGGGGATGCCGCAGGGAGGGGGGAAGTATGTAGCTAGCGCTAGGCTAGCTACATGGTAAAAAAAAAAAAAGTGAAAAAAACCCTCCCGCGGCTGCGCAGCCGCGGGAATTAAACCACCAGGGGGGTTAAACAATACAATAAAAAGTGACAACCACAACTAAGTTTGTGTTGAAAGAAAAGTGTATACTCTATATAAATATGTATTGAAACTCATGCCACATGATGTGAATCCTTTAGGAAGGATGCTGTAAGACCTTGTGAATTAGAGAAGAGATTGTTCAGACCTGACCCTGCCTGTGTGTTTCTCTCCTTCTCACTGAAGGTTGACTGAGGCCCAGCCCTAAATAGGAATCCATAGCCAACATTAAGAGGGCCCTTTGATTCCTTCTCTAAAATTCACAGGCTTTGGGTTAACACTATCACTAATAACTTAGTTAGCCCCCAGATCCCACCTTAAAACCTTTGGAGCCAGACCCTTCTGTCTTGATGCTCCTACCCTTTGGAACCAGCTGGCCCAATCAGTAGATAGTAGATGCATGCTAACACAACCAGATAAAGGGGATACTCCTGAAACAGCAGGCTGTCGCTGTGTCTACATGCTACTTGTGTCACTGTCTGCAATGGCTGTGATTTTAAAGAGCTATAAATAAAAAGAACTTTTTAATTACTATTTGGTGGTGCCAACCCTTCCAGTTGACACACCCAATCAGGACAGCTCCATCCCTACAGGCATCTAAATCCAAACTGAAAAATCACCTGTTAAGCCTAGCATGAACACATCATGCTTTGCTCTGTAACACATTCCACCCCACAACGATGTATTGATCTAAGATATATCCATGAATATTGAGTCCTTTGGAAGAAAAGCAGTTTACACAGGTTATTGTTGTGGATGTTACAGCTCTGATTAGCCTGCATTGCAAGAGAGGAGGTATGAGCTGAGGAAGTGATTAGCAGGGTACTCAGACCCTGGCCCCAGCTTTATTTACTAGTCTGGGCAGCTGCTGTTAAAAACAGTGAGCTGAGTCTCCCCAGTAAATGGAATTGAATCAGTAGGAATCAGCAGACTCCCACTACCATGATGTGTGGAAAATAAAGAGATGCTGGAGAACTCACTAGAGTCTCATTATAAAAAGAAAACCTAGCAAGTTAATTGCATAGAATGCAGTCTAGAGGTGCCCACTAATTATACAATCTTGATTGTACAATTTTACCAAATGTATGTAGTAGAGGAGTAAACAGAGTGAATATACTTTGAATGCATATATTAGATAGAGCCTCATATTACACAGAAGTGATAAGATTGTACATTCAGGATTGTATCATTAGTGGACACCTTCAGGGCTCATTCTCACTAAAAGCTGTGCAAAGTGGTGCTCACTGTTCTGCCCCGCACCCTTCCCTGCTCTTGCCCGAGTTCTCTCATCAGCTATGCTGCACTGCTCACACCTCCTGCAGTTTCATGTGCTGCTAAAAAGGCATCCAGGTGCATTCTCACCCAGTGAAATTGGGAGGTGTCATTCACTTGTGCTGAATGGAGCAGCCTGTGTGAACAGGCCTCTAAGGTGGCCATGGATAGGCAGACTAGATCACTTTCATCAAATCTGTCTGGAATCTACTCAATGCCACTCTGCCAATTAAGTTGTTAACAATATCTAATTATTAAGTACTATAACTATCACAATTCTAACTTGTAATCCCGGAGTACCACTTTAAAGCAGAGACTGGCACATTTTAGTATTAGATAATAAGATCATCTAAGTAGCTGAACGTAATTTAACACGGTGAAATGTACGGCAAGTCACATGTCACACTAGTCACCAATCACACACCTTGAATAAACTCTACAATTCACAGAATATAAATGTGGATTGAGTTTCTGGGAGCGTTAGTACTTACGTCTTGTACAGTATCTAGGAGTTTAGTTAAGTGGAAATATCGCTGCCAGCTCTGTCCAGCACTGTGTGGACTCTTCATTAATATCCTTCTCAGCTCTTTAATGTAATTCAATCTCATTTCTTCAAAAGCAGCTTGGCATTTAAGTCCATCTTTTGGAACTGGATCGAAAAAATAAAAATTGAGACAGCTTAGCAAAAAAATTAGGCACCTAATCAAATTATATGAATTCAAAACAGATAACAGACTATGTATAATGAAAATGAAATACCGATAATTAATGCAGTTCTGAATGTTTCTCTTTAAACTAAAATTATGGGCAAGTTAAAGATATGGATGGTACATTAACATTTGTCTTTATATAGTGCCTCTTTTATTAGCATAAAAAGTCATTATTTGTTGTTTTAAGAGCTGCAAAAAAGCAGCTAGCCGTGATGTTTCTTATCTTAAGGATACAAATCAGCTGAAAAAAAACCAAGACAGCTGATTGGCTGCTTCTCCAAGAGCCGTCAGTGGGGAAGTCTACTAATTCCCTGAGACATAACAGCTGAACTCAGCCAGGGTGAGTAATGCTCATGTCATGTCTATGGGTATCTTAAATCTATTGTGACTTAGTGAATTCACTAGGTGCAAACATAGCAGACAGTCTAACATGCAGTAACTGTCAGGGAAGCGGGGCATTTTCAAAATGTTTAACGATTTTAAATCTCTGTTTGAAAAGACTGTGAATTACACAGTTGCTAATGACAACAAATTATGCCAGAAGGCAATATTTTTGGTAAGTTGTGGTTTAGTTGTGAGATAACCTCTTGTATTGCAGATAAAGCTAACCAAGTTATAATGCATAGGATAGAGAACTCTGATCGCAGTCTCATAATTTTCAGGGAAGGATATCACTGCAGCTACTGGGAGGACCTAGGAGCTAGATAGCCAGATTCATTCCTCCTTCCAAACCAGGGTTCCCCTCTAGCAGTTCAGTGGATGATATCTGACTCCTCAATGCACAGTAGTGCAACAAAGCAGTTTGAATTACTCTCTCCTGTGCTGGGTGTGCTTCTCTTCACTGCATCTTCCGTCAGTCACATGTCACATGATGTAGGAAGCCTTGGGAGACTTATGGAGGTGATTGAGTGGCAGCAGTAAGGTACAGTGGATCCAGCACTGGAGCAAGCAATTTAAACTGCTCCACTGTGTTACTTAACAGTGCAGTAGGAACAGAGAAGGGGAGTGTCTCAAGTTCTGTTTAAACTCGATGGGCGTATGTGTTTTTTAAACCCAAATAAGTATGTAAGAGCGGCACACAGAACAGTATTGGGGACGGTGGAATGGTGGCGTCCGCGTGGGAGGATGCCTGAGGTTATAGAATGGGGGGGGGGGGCGACGGGATATTAGTAGTGTGGGGAAGGGGGGCATCCAAATTGCTGTGGGGCATTGAGCAATAGGGGGGGTTAAGGAGGCTCCACTTATTGTTAGCGGTTGTTGACCGCATTTGTTAAGGGGCCGAGGTGAGTGCATACTATATGGTCCTGGTGGTTACCAGGGAAAATGGGGGGGGGGAGGGGCACCAGATAAGGTCATCTTAGGGTCCACCATAGACCATTAGTATGGCTGTAGCGGTGCAGGGTATAGGACAGACATCATGGCATAAACATCTGATGCGTCTTCTGGCAGGTGAACTGTGCTGAACGTGTTCAGATCCTGCCTTTCGATGTCTATGGCTTCCCACAGAGAATTTTTGTAAGAGATTCATCACAGATTACCTCTTTGCAAATGTTATCAAATCTGGCTTTAACAACAGCAATCAATACAGTATAAAGATTTCAGGCAATACTTGTTGAGGAATGCATACGAATAGGTTAGTCTGAAAAGAGAAATGACTTCTAGGTAAGGACCCTAAGGTCTAAGGTTCTAGGTAAAAATGTCATTTTTTTTCCCAGATGACATTTCTCTTTTTATATAAACTGGCATTTGTGGAAACTTTCTTGCTTCAGGATGCACAGACATACTGTAACAAAGTTATTTTACATAACATAATGCAAGAAAGCAGCAACAAGGAAAAGAGAAAAAGACATTGAAAGCTATAAGCTAAGAAATGTGCATGAGTGTGTGTAAACACCAGTAATACAGAGCAGTAGAGATGGCGATGGAAAACACCAATTCCATCTAATGAATAACGATTTTCTCATAACCACTTAATTTCTTCCTGCTGTTTTCTAAAGCAACCATTCCCATGCAGATGTAATATTTGACAAATATCACACCAATATTGAGGCAAAAGGGAAAAATAAAATAAAGATAAACTGTATAAACAAAACGAGCAAACTCAAAATACAAAATTCTGGAAGCCTGCCCAGATTCTCAAATTGGGTTTATTAAACACAGCCGCGCTATCAGGCTGTATAGCTTCCAGTTCCCCACAGATTAGGAAGTATGTAAAGCACAGTACATAAATGATTAATACTAAAGGTGGCGCTGCAGTAATAACTATATAAAAGAACAAATATGGCAGGGTTTTGGTAAACCACCCAAAAATATTACCCACTGAAACACTCAAAAGATCTCTTCCTGCTGCTTCCTTAGTACCTCAAAAAGAGAACCAGATAGTATTTACAAAAAGGAACGCTGGACATAAATCGATGTCAACTTATATTGCTGGTATCAATTTTATTCTCAAAGCACCAATATACAGGTACTTTACTACAATAATGGTAGACAACTCACTCACTCAAACCATCCACACATGTATAGGGACCACCTGATGCCAGATAAAAATGTTGCATAAAAACACTAAAAAATCAAAAATACATATCTCATCAATAACTGTAAACAACAGGAGAGTGTAGAAAAATGGGCACTCTTAAAGGCTCCCCTTGTAAAAATCAAGCTACTGATTGATCCACATGGAAGCTCTTAGTCGCTCCAGTGTCCACTATGTATGTCAGTGTGTATCTTCTTCCATGAAAGTTCCACAGCATGACAGTGCCCGGATTTCCAGTGTGCTTGCTATATATATATATATATATAGCTTAGAGGTAAGGTTGAATGTTATATGTTTGGAGGGAAAAGGACAGTCAGAGTTAGGGGATCATGGGTGACTGGAGGTGGAAGAGGAAGATGCAGAACAGCTTTCATTGTCTCGACCACACAGTCTACCGCAGCCGATTTTGATTACATCTGTTAATCACTGAGCTTTTAAGTCATCTGGATATCTTTAGGAACCTATTTTACTAATGTTAACCAGGTAACACAAACCAATATATGTATTAGATGACAAGAATTTGTAACCTTGCCTGGTTTATATTAGTCCATAGCTACTTTGCTAGTTGAACTAATGACTGCAGTTTCATGCACAAACTCATCATTTCTAATTGATCCAGTACTTTCTAGATTTACTAAGATCTCAATGTGAATGTGTGTATGTGTGTTTACAATCAGTCAATCATGTAGTTAGCAAGTTCATTAACCTTTCATGAAGTCCAAAATTACTCAGATGAGGACTTAAACTGTTGCCTACTATTGACAGACACTTTTTAGTAAATCCAAGCCTGTGTGTCAAAATTAGTACCATGTTACAATTTTGTTTCCATAAATACTGATAACCATAAACACTAAAACCACTTGCCTAATTGTGTAAGTCAGGGGCGTTTCTAGGATCCTTGGAGATCGCGGGCACCTGAGGGCACCAGGTGGGGAGGTATATGCGCCGCGGCAAAACATGGGCGTGGCTATGAGGTGAGTGGGCGTGACCATGGGTGGGGCCAAATGTACATGAACTTAACTTAGCTACAGATAACGGGCCTGCCCATCGAAATATTTATTTAGATAATCTACAATCAGTATAGGCATAGATCAAAGATGTATACGCACATACAATTTTGATTGGTCAATCACTGACCCCCAATTTTACCACCCCCGTGCAGTAAGTGGGCCAACAGACAATGAATTTTATGAACAGAGCTAAAATTGGCTAATCAAAATTGTATGTGTGTACCAGGCTTTACAGCTAATACTGTACATACTGAAAGGAGCAGGGAATCAGCATACAATATAGCTGGTTTACAATCAGTAAAGGCACAGAGTAACACCTTACACTGTACACACTGGAGGTAAATCAGCACACAGTGCAGGCACTAGAGAACAGCGTATACTGTACATACTGTAGGCAGCAGAATTCAGCACACTGCAGCTAGCGTGCCAAAAATATGAGGATCACGTTGTGCGGCGTGCTTATCGAGCCGCACCGAAAAATGGGTGGGCCATGGACCAGAATATAGGTGTGGTAACGGGTGGAGACAAATTTACATGAACCTAGCAATGGTGGGACATTAGATTATGACAGTGGTGGCGAACCTTTTGGAGGCCGAGTGCCCAAACTGCAACCCAAAAGTCACTTATCTATCGCAAAGTGGCAACAGCAATTTAAACTAAATGCTGTACAAACGTTTTAACTCATACATGATTATGGAAAATCCAAGTTAAAAATAAACTGTGAAGATAAACAATTTCATCGATCCTACTCCTGAAAAATGTATTCAATTTTTTAGAACCTCCCAGTTTTATTTTCTGTTTTAAAAAGCTAAAAAAGTAGGTTTAATGCTATTGTCTATAAGGATTCAGCTTTTCCCATAGTCTCGCAGTTAGAAATCATGTGACCCCCAACAAGACAAATTCAACAATCATGAGGTCCCCAACAAATCATGAGGCCCCCAACAAGACAAATTCAGCAATCATAAGGCCTCCAACAAATCATGAGGCCCCCAACAAGACAAATTCAGAAATCATGAGGCCTCCAACAAATCATGAGGCCCCCAATAAGACAAATTCAGCAATCTTGAGACCTCCAACAAATCATAAGGCTCCCAACAAGACAAATTCAGCAGTCATGAGGCACATAAATAGACAGCATTTCACATAAATAGGCAGAATGCCCCCTTAATATGGTAGCCCCCAAGTTAGGTAGTGAGTGACAGGGACCCCCAGGTTAGCTAGTGAGTGACAGGCGCCTCCAGTTAGGTAGTGAGTGACAGGGACCCCGATAGTGAGTGACAGGGAGCCCCTTTAGGTAGTGAGTGAGTGCCAGGGAGCCCCTTTAGGTAGTGAGTGAGTGCCAGGGAGCCCCTTAAGGTAGTGGGTGAGTGCCAGGGAGCCCCTTTAGGTAGTGAGTGAGTGCCAGGGAGCCCTTTTAGGTAGTGAGTGAGTGCCAGGGAGCCCCTTTAGGCAGTGAGTGAGTGCCAGGGAGCCCCTTTAGGCAGTGAGTGAGTGACAGGGAGGCCCTTTAGGCAGTGAGTGAGTGACAGGGAGCCCCTTTAGGTAGTGAGTGCCAGGGAGCCCCTTTAGGAAGTGAGTGAGTGACAGGGAGCCCCATTAGGGAGTGAGTGAGTGACAGGGAGCCCCTTTAGGCAGTGAGTGAGTGACAGGGAGGCCCATTAGGAAGTGAGTGAGTGACAGGGAGCCCCATTAGGGAGTGAGTGAGTGACAGGGAGCCCATTGGGTAGTGAGTGACAGGGAGCCCCTTTAGGCAGTGAGTGAGTGACAGGGAGCCCCTTTAGGCAGTGAGTGAGTGACAGGGAGGCCCTTTAGGCAGTGAGTGAGTGACAGGGAGCCCCTTTAGGTAGTGAGTGCCAGGGAGCCCCATTAGGGAGTGAGTGAATGACAGGGAGCCCATTAGGTAGTAAGTGACAGGGAGCCCCTTTAGGCAGTGAGTGAGTGACAGGGAGCCCATTAGGCAGTGAGTGAGTGCCAGGGAGCCCCTTCAGGCAGTGAGTGAGTGCCAGGGAGCCCCTTCAGGCAGTGAGTGAGTGCCAGGGAGCCCCTTTAGGCACTGAGTGAGTGCCAGGGAGCCCCTTTAGGTAGTGAGTGAGTGACAGGGAGCCCCTTTAGGCAGTGAGTGAGTGACAAGGAGGCCCATTAGGAAGTGAGTGAGTGACAGGGAGCCCCATTAGGGAGTGAGTGAGTGACAGGGAGCCCATTAGGTAGTGAGTGACAGGGAGCCCCTTTAGGCAGTGAGTGAGTGACAGGGAGCCCCTTTAGGCAGTGAGTGAGTGTCAGGGAGGCCCTTTAGGCAGTGAGTGAGTGACAGGGAGCCCCTTTAGGTAGTGAGTGCCAGGGAGCCCCTTTAGGCAGTGAGTGAGTGCCAGGGAGCCCCTTTAGGTAGTGAGTGAGTGACAGGGAGCCCCTTTAGGCAGTGAGTGAGTGACAGGGAGCCCCATTAGGAAGTGAGTGACAGGGAGCCCCATTAGGGAGTGAGTGAATGACAGGGAGCCCATTAGGTAGTAAGTGACAGGGAGCCCCTTTAGGCAGTGAGTGAGTGACAGGGAGCCCATTAGGCAGTGAGTGAGTGCCAGGGAGCCCCTTCAGGCAGTGAGTGAGTGCCAGGGAGCCCCTTCAGGCAGTGAGTGAGTGCCAGGGAGCCCCTTTAGGCACTGAGTGAGTGCCAGGGAGCCCCTTTAGGTAGTGAGTGAGTGACAGGGAGCCCCTTTAGGCAGTGAGTGAGTGACAGGGAGCCCCTTTAGGTAGTGAGTGCCAGGGAGCCCCTTTAGGAAGTGAGTGAGTGACAGGGAGCCCCATTAGGGAGTGAGTGAGTGACAGGGAGCCCCTTTAGGCAGTGAGTGAGTGACAGGGAGCCCCATTAGCAAGTGAGTGAGTGACAGGGAGCCCCATTAGGGAGTGAGTGAATGACAGGGAGCCCATTAGGTAGTAAGTGACAGGGAGCCCCTTTAGGCAGTGAGTGAGTGACAGGGAGCCCCATTAGGGAGTCAGTGAGTGACAGGGAGCCCATTAGGTAGTGAGTGAGTGACAGTGACAGGGAGCCGCCACTCCCCCCCTAACCTCGCAGTCAGCAGACCTCAGGATCACCGGCGACCCGACCAGTAGTACGAGCGGCCGCCGGACGCACCCGCTCTATATGCGGAAGTGATGTCACTTCCGCATATCAGTGTGGGCGCTGGGTCCTAGCACCCGCACGATTGGTCGCCGCCTGATCGAGGTCTGAGTGACGCGGCTGGAGGGAGCCGCTGACAGATGGGGTGAGCGGCGGCCGGGCGGAGATCCGTGGCACCCCAGGACAGATTGGGGGCACGTGCTCCCCCAAAATAGGGCTAGCGACGCCCCTGGTGTAAGTCATCCTTGTGGTGCTAAAACAGCTCTGATCTGCCAAGGCTTAGACTGCACAGGACCTCCGAAGGTGCTCTCTAGTATCTGGCACCAAGATGTTAGCACATATGTCAATTTCTGCAAGTTGAAAAGTGGGAACTTCACGGATCACACTTGCTTTTCCAGCACATCTCTCAGCAAAGTTCTGGGTAATTTTAAGGTCATAAGAACATCAATTGTTCCCCTTGTACATCAATTTCAGAATTTTGCATTCTGACTTATCTGCAAGTCAGTGGCGTCATACTGGCACGCTGCAATGCACTGTGTGTTTTGACACCTTTTAGACCCTTCTCTCGTGGTCAGCTTTACACTTTTCAGCAGTATGTGCTCTTCTATGGGATCAGGTGGGACTAACAAGCCTTTGTTCCCCTTGTACATCAATGAACCTTGGGAATCCATGACATTGGCCTCAATTCACTAAGATCATGCTGGAGATAATAAGAAAACTTACCACCACACATTGATTAAGGTGTAGAGATACGTTTTCACAGTGAGAGAGTTATGTTATCTCGTCATTCCTTAAGTTACCCCCTCTGTAGTTAATGTACCTCCTCTGTAGTTATTTTCACATGCAGTTCTGGAGTTATTTTAAGGATTGAAGAGTTAACTTTAGAGATCTCACCTTAACTTAAATACAGAAGAGTTAACTTTAGAGTTGCCTAAGGTAAAAAGTTTCTTGAGTACTACACGCCTTATCACCATGGTGATAACTCAAGAAGCGTTATTAAAGACAGGAGATACGCTTAGTAAATTGAGGCCATTGTCACCAGTTCACCAGCTGATGGCTGATGTGCTTGGTCAGAACTAACCACAACACAGGCATTTTGGAGATACTATGACTCACCAGCCCTTTAGCCCTTGTTAAAGTTGCACTGATTCATCCATTTAACTATTGATCCTAACATTGTCACATCACTTTCAAAAACTGCCTATTTACTTGCTGTCTAATAAGCCCCACCCCTTGACAGCTGACATTGTAGTGAGATAATGCTATTCACATTACCTGTCAGTTGTTTTAATGTTGCTGCTAACAAGTCTATAATTTTAGCTGCCATACATAATTGCAAATGAATACAGCTTAAACCTCTGTTTTTCTTAATATATAGCTGGTTCTAGCCCTTCTGTATAATAATTTATTCATACTTATACTTTGATGTCACAGGAAATGGAAGGATTTCTTTTTAAATCTTTGTTACACATCTGCATTGTGATTCATGTTTTAATACAGAGGAAGGAAGTGTAACTAATTAAAGCTAGTGCTTAACCACTTGCCGACCGCGCACTCATAACGTTGGCAAAGTGGTAGCTGCAGGACCAGCGACGCACATCTGCGTCGCCGGCTGCAGGCTAATTAATCAGGAAACAGCCGCTCGCGCGAGCGGCTGCTTCTTGTCAATTCACGGCGGGGGGCTCCGTGAATAGCCTGCGGGCTGCCGATCGCAGCTCGCAGGCTAAATGTAAACACAAGCGGAAATAATCCACTTTGTTTACATTTTTACAACGCTGCTAACAGTAGCAGCGTTGTACTAGATCAGCGATCCCCGGCCAATCAGCGGCTGGGGATCGCTGTCACATGACAGGCAGGAGCTTGTTAGAGGCTGCACAGGACAGATCCGTTCCTGTGCAGCCTCTGATCTCCGGGGCAGGGAGGGAGGAGAGGGAGAGGGGGAATCCTGCGGTGGACAGGGCTTTGAGGTGCCCCCCCCCCCCCCGCCAGCCACACGCAGGCAGGAGCAATCAGACCCCCCCCAGCACATCATCCCCCTAGTGGGGAAAAAAGGGGGGGGCGATCTGGTCGCTCTGCCTGGTATTTGATCTGTGCTAGGGGCTGTAGAGCCCACCCAGCACAGATCTTAGAAATCAGTGCTGGTCCTTAAAGAGAAGCTCCAACCTAGAATTGAACTTTATCCCAATTAGTAGCTGATACCCCCTTTTACATGAGAAATATAATGCTTTTCACAAACAGACCATCAGAGGGCGCTGTATGACTGATTTTGTGCTGAAACCCCTCCCACAAGAATCTCTGGGACCGCGGTACTCTGGGCAAACTGCCACAATGTAACAATGCTCACAGACAGGAAATAGCTGTTTACAGCTGTCTGTAACAGCCAGAACAGCTAGAAGCAGCTACATAACCTGCCCACAGTAAAAATGTCACCATGTAATACATGTCAGAATGTAAATCGGGGAGAAAAAAGATTTTACAATGAGCAAACACTGACTAAATCATTTATACATAATTATGGTAAAAATGAAGCACTGTTTTTACTACATTATTTTCACTGGAGTTCCTCTTTAAGGGGGGGGAGTAAAGGCTGAGTCCTGAAGTGGTTAAAAAAAATACTGTTAGTGCAAATAAAAATATATCATTCTATTCAATCTTTTATAATGCTACAAATGCACCAGCACAACCTTCTTTTTAATGAGTCAGATATTCTAAAATAAATAGTAATAATAAATAAGGAACTATTTCTTAAATGACAACTGTAGCGAGAGGGATACGGAGGCTGCCATATTTATTTCCTTTTGAAGCAATACCAATTGCCTGGCTGTTCTGCTTATTCTCTGCCTCTAATACCATATACCCTGAACAAGCATGCAGCAGATCAGGTGTTTCTGACATTATTGTCAGATATGACAAGATTAGCTGCATGCTTGTTTGTGGTGTGATTCAGATACTACTGCAGCCAAATAGATCAGCAGGGCTGCCAGTCAACTAGTATTGTTTAAATGGAAATAAATATGGCAGCCTCCATACCCCTCTCACTACAGTTGTCCTTTAATGAGGTCTCTTTCATTATATTCCAGTGCTGATTCTTGAGTTTCTTGGCCATACAGTAATAGGCTTAGTGCACACCAGAGCGGTTCTGCTGCGGTTTGCGATCCGCTTGCGGGTGCGGATCCGCTAGGGTAATGTATTTAAATGGGCTGGTGCACACCAGAGCGGGAGGCGTTTTGCAGAAACGCATACTCCCGGGCTGCTGCAGATTTTGGATTGCGGATGCGTTTCTGCCTCAATGTTAAGTATAGGAAAAACGCAAACCGCTCTTAAAAACGGCACTTCAGAGCGGTTTGCCAGGCGTTTTTTGTTACAGTAGCTGTTCAGTAACAGCTTTACTGTAACAATACATGAAATCTACTACACCAAAAACGCTTCACAAAACCGCAAAATGCTAGCTGAAACGCTACAGAAAAATAAGAAAAAGCGTTTCAAAATCTGCTAGCATTTTGCGGATCTGCTAGCTGTTTTTGGTGTGCACCAGGCCAAAGAAGAGATTGCCTATGTAAAAAGGCATAGTTCATTCAGTAACAATTCCCAAAACGTGCGTTTTATTTAGACTGACATTTGCTTGCATTCTTGATGTTTTTAATGCTATCTGTATTTCTCTTTAATGTTACACGACGTCTATGCAAAATGTATTAAACACGCTTTCTAAGCTTATCTAGCCACAAAAATAGCTTAGAGGTCCCACATGACTATGCCCTTTTCATCCCACCCACATACTTCACAGTGAAAACATTAATTAGCTTTCTATTTTGATGCAACAAAAGATGTTTTTGTTTTTTTTTACTCCTTAAAGGACTTACGAGGCGAAATTCATAAAAAAAGTTAATTACCTCATTGCAAAAGCAGACCTCAGGGCAGACGAACAGCACCTTGCTTGTCATTATCAGGTGCTTTATGAGCCTAATCCAGTCTTCATTACAGGTCCCGACCCTCCCCAGGGTCGCCTTATAAGAATCGCCGCTTTAAAATTATCTCCTGCGCAGCTCTCATAGCCGGAGCTGCGCAGGATTACAGCCCCGCTCGTTTCCGCCCTCTCTCCGTGCGCTCTATTATACGTCATGTGGGCGGCTCCACATGACCACCCACATGACTTACTACACAGTGCCAGCCAGCCGCGCCCCCTCAGCAGAGAATACAAGCGCTGAGCGAGCAAGTCATCACTCGCTCAGCGCTTGTATTCTCTGCTGAGAGGGCGCGGCTGGCTGCCACTGTGTAGTAAGTCATGTGGGTGGTCATGTGGAGCCGCCCACACGACGTATAATAGAGCGCACGGAGAGAGGGTGGAAACAAGCGGGGCTGTAATCCTGCGCAGCTCCGGCTATGAGAGCTGCGCAGGAGATAATTTTAAAGCGGCGATTCTTATAAGGCGACCCTGGGGAGGGTCGGGACCTGTAATGAAGACTGGATTAGGCTCATAAAGCACCTGATAATGACAAGCAAGGTGCTGTTCGTCTGCCCTGAGGTCTGCTTTTGCAATGAGGTAATTAACTTTTTTTATGAATTTCGCCTCGTAAGTCCTTTAAAGACCTGGTTATTTGTATTGAAAACACACATCTCTTATTTTAGGGTATTAGTATGATACATACATTGGCATTCATTGTTCATAGACAGTTGGAAGCAAAGAGAAAAATACACACAAAAAAAACCACCTCATATTTTGGAAATCTATTTTACCGAATCTCAGTGGGGCTTCCTGTTATTAGGGGATTATTTGAGTGTAAAACATAAAATGTATTAAACTAATAAACATATTTCACCAAGACTTACAATAAAATAATTAAGTCCCAGTGGAAAAAAAAGTTGTTTGCGTACTTCAAGAAAATCTAAGCAGTGTGCTGTGGTTTCATTATGTAAGAACATGAGGATAGGTTATTTGTGTGGCTGCTATTCTCTGCTGTATGATTGGGTGACTTCAAAAAATGACAAAGTATATTAGATCCTATGTGCAACTAATCATGGTGCAAACTCGGGGAAGCTTAAGTATTTACAATAAACAGTATGAGGAAATAAAAAAAAGTGCTCATGTACTTGCTGGGTGCTTGTGTACTCTAACTTTTATGTAGTCAGTGGCAGATGAAAAGGCTTTTGGATAGTACCATTATGACTCTTGTGGGCAAAATAAACGGGTACAGTAACATAACTGAGAGCAGTAGGACAGCAATTAGTTTTTATTTACCTGTGCTTAGCAGCAGCAAAACTTTCATTATTGTGTACTCCTCAAAGGTTATCTGCAAACGGTTAAACTCAAAACTTATCTGCTGCATACTTTGGCAAAGCTCGTACATGGCAGACTGGCGCATCCTTTCTCTGCAAAGGAAAACAGACATAATTACCCATGTAATTATTTATTATTATTTACTGGTAAAAAGCCAACCTATTATGCAACACTGTACAAATAATGAAATGTAGGTTAAAAACTTCTAGAGATCACAAATACAAATACCATACAACTAATATTACACAGGAGGAAAAGAACAGCCTGACCATGTAAGCTTACTGACACCTTTGTACTGCGGCACACAAGGAGTCAGAAATATAACTGAAATAATTGATAGGAATTAATTTAAGGAACTCTGCTAAGTACTAAATCTGAAGTGGCCAGGAGCTCTTAAATTCCAATTTTAAACATACATTTTCTCTAGATCTGTGAAAACACTGTTACAGAGCTTGTTTTTGTTTATATTTAAACACCTAGGGCCTGATTCACAGAGCGGTGCTAACAGTTAGCACGCTGGTGAAAAGCCCTTTATCACGCCTAAATTCAGTTTAGGCATGATAAGTTTAGGTGTGATAAGTTTAGGTGTGATAAGTTTAGGCATCATAAGTTTAGGTGTGATAAGTTTAAGCACCAACTGGGTTAGCACCGCAGTGCACAGCTGATCAAAAGTTTTGCGCTAGCAAAGCCTGGTGCACTTCGCATAGAGTTTAATGGCGCTGCTTTGCGTGCGGGGCTTTGCGCGCGATCTAAACTTATCTAAATGTAGCACGCCTAAACTTATCATGCCTAAACTTATCACGCCTAAACTTATCACGCCTAAACTGGCTTTTCACCAGCGTGGTGCAATGGTTATCACGCCTAAAGTCTTTTACTGTGTTAGCACTGCTTTGTGAATCGAGCCCCTTGATTTGATGATGTCAAGTAAAACATGTTTAAATCACTTTTTAAAGTAATTGATCAGAAGCCCTGTCACTGGCCATTTTGCTGACGACAGACTGTCATTGCTATAGACTGTAATCTTCTCAGAGAGATTCAATCTGTGCACTGCCACTTGCAGTCTGAACAGCAGAGTGATGCAATCCAAGCAGCAGTACAAGCCACACCTACATAGTCAGAGTCTGTTTTCTTTTTAAACTAAGCAATTTCTGTTCATTTGCTCAAAAGGACAGTAATGCTATCTGGAGAAGCCTCATTTCACATACAAAACACAACATTTGACAACTCTGATTTATAAGCTGTTAGATGGTATTTTCAATGCATGGGAGATGGTATTTTTGATGCCTGGTGATGGACGTTAAGATATAACATTATTGATGGGTAAGGTATAGGGCAGGGTTGTCCAACTCCAGTCCTCGAAGTCAGAGGTAATTTTTGGCACAGCTCAAATGGCTTGATGAGATTGAATCAGGAAAGGTGTGGTTCATCAAGTAAAACACATTTCTCTGTCCATCCCAAACAGTGGCATGGATATGGCCCTTGAGGACTGGAGTTGGACAGCCCCTTGTACAAGGCAATAAAGTTGCATCATGTCACTTCACAGCAATGCACCCATATGAGTTTATCCAGTCAGATAGCTGTAGCTCCTCACTGGTTATGAGTCTATAGGCTTCTGATGCATGCATTCACCAATGGGAACTGCTTGACACTGGATCTGTAAAACAGCCAGCAATGTGAGTTCCACCTCACAGGCAGGATATACTGTGCAATATAAAACAAAGCTGTGTTTGTTCTTGGATCACTGCTCTCATATTTTTATTATGAAGAACTCCAGTCATAAAATCTATATTGACCTGCAAAAGGTTCAGTGAATTAACTTGTCTGGTTTCTAAAGCAACAGAGGGCAAAGAAACACTTTCAACTAACTGCAAGACACAAACAGACATCACCACAAACCACATGAAGGCTCTTTATTTAACTAAAACACTACTGAAATAGACTATCATGAAAAAAAGAGCCTCAGCAATGTTTACTTCAGTCTTACACAGATGTGACTAAGGTTCACGGAAGTCTTATCTAGTGCTGCATGCACTCTCTATAAAAGCAAATTTTTGTTGTTTATTGCTACAAATATAATGGAGATGTTCGTTCATAATGTTGGAACAGGAGACTAATGAGAACTGGACATGAAGTTCCTATGTGGCCAAATAGCAATTACATTGACATGCAATAGGTGGCTGCTACAACCTGCAGATGAAATATATAGTTATAAGACACAGTAGGCTATGCACATATCATCTGTCTAGCAACTGCAGACATTCTAGTCTTTTTATTATCTTTTAGTTTCTAAATATTTTACCAGAGATATTTTTTCTGAAAATGGCATGTTTTGCGCAATATAAAACAATATTATTGTAGTCATTTTCTTTTGTTCAATGACACAATAAGTACATACAGTGGAATGGGAAACTTTAGGCAACCTTGTTGATCGTCATGATTTTCCTGTATAAATCGTTGGTTGTTACAATAAAAAATGTCAGTTAAGTATATTTGTAACGATCAAAGATGTTACCTCTGTGGTGGAAAGCAGCGCAGCTGCTTTCACACCTGATGTCACCTCTGCGGCCACGCCATCCCGGGTGTCGCTTCCCGACTCAGGTGGGACAGGGGTTTCTGTTGCACAGCAGTTTAGGTCCACACGCCTGCGCATGGAGCAAAAGGACCTTTATGGGCGTAGGAGACAGATCAGCTGACATTGTGGTCAGCTGACATTGTGGTCAGCTGACTTCTACCTATCAATCTACCTTGCAGGTTGGTTCAGCCCCTCGGGCGGGGCTGCTTGAATCTGCCTTCAGTATTTAAACCTGGAGTTGTTACTCTGTCCTTGTCTGTTGTCGTGAATGCTTGCGTGTTAGCGCTCAGACCTTAGACTAGTTCCCAGGTGTTGATGCTAAGGATTTCACACCTAGTCTAGGATATTGCTACATTGCTACTGTTTATTTGTTAGACTAGTTCCCAGTTGTTGATGCTAAGGATTTCACACCTAGTCTAGGATATTGCTACATTGCTACTGTTTATTTGTTAGACTAGTTCCCAGGTGTTGATGCTAAGGATTTCACACCTAGTCTAGGATATTGCTACATTGCTACTGTTTATTTGTTAGACTAGTTCCCAGGTGTTGATGCTAAGGATTTCACACCTAGTCTAGGATATTGCTACATTGCTACTGTTTATTTGTTAGACTAGTTCCCGGGTGTTGATGCCAAGGACTTCACACCTAGACTAGGATATGGCTTATTGTATTGATCTTCTGTGTGACTCTTAGCTAATACTCTGACCCTGTTCCTGCTTTCTGATCCTGTACTTTCGCCTATGTGCCTTACTAGTTGCTGAACCTCTGCCTGATTACTGATTACTTTCTTGTCTCACGATTCTGTACCGATACTTACCTCTCTGTTGCCGAACCTTGCCTGTCAGACCATTCTACTCACCAGTGGCCCCTTGCCACTGGTGAGGTGCTAGCTTCACCAGCTCCGCTGGTGAAGTTGATCATCCGTGCAGTACTGTTTGTATCTCCTGTTCCTAGGCTGCAGTACAGTCTGAGTCACCTGCTAGTGCAGTACTGTTTGTGTCTCCTGTTCCTAGGCTGCAGTACAGTCTGAATCACCTGCTCCACAGGTGATCATTAGTGCAGTACTGTTTGTATCTCAGGTAATCACTAGCCTGCAGTGTTGTCTGAATCACCCGCTCCTCGGGAGATTCTCTCTCTTCAGTTGCTGTGTCTCCAGCTTGCTGGGGTAGTACTCTATTATACCGTCAGTGAACCGATAGTACCTCACCAGCCCCTCTGGTGAGGTCTTGCCAAACTATTAAAGTTACTGTACTTAAGTGTACAGTCAGTGTCCTGATAGTACCTCACCGGCCCCTCTGGTGAGGTCTCGCCAAACTATTAAAGTTATGGTTGCACCAAACACTACACACTCAGCTCTTTGTCTTGCTATACTGGCATTATTGGTGATTCTGCAGAGCACCACATAATCAGACATCTGAGCTACGACACAAGACCGTTACAATACCATATAGGAGAGACACACAGTGATATTTGAGAAGTGCAATTAAGTTTGTTGGATTTACTAATTGTTTAATTAAAATTAGGCAGGTGCATACATTTGTCATTTTATTGATTCCAAAACCTTTAGAACTAATTATTGGAACTCAAATTGGCTTGGTAAGCTCAGTGACCTCTGGCTTACATACAGGTGAATCCAATTATGAGAGAGTATTTAAGGGGGTAATTTGTAAGTTTCCCTCCTCTTTTAATTTACTCTGAAGAGTAGCAACGTGGGGGTCTCAAAACAACTCTCAAATGACCTGAAGACAAAGATTGTTCACCATCATGGTTTAGGGGAAGAATACAGAAAAATGTCTAAGATTTCAGCTGTCTGTTTCCACAGTTAAAACATATTGAGGAAATGGAAGACCACAGGCTCAGTTCAAGTTAAGGCTCGAAGAAGCAGACCAAGAATAATCTCAGATAGACAGAAGCGACGAACGGTGAGAACAGTCAGATCCAACCCACAGACCAGAACCAAAGACCTACAACATCATCTTTCTGCAGATAGAATCACTGTGCATCGTTCAACTATTTGGCACACTTTACACAAGGAGATGCTGTATGTGAGAGTGATGCAGAGGAAGCCTTTTCTCCTCCCACAGCACACAGAGCTGCTTGAGGTATGCTAAAGCACATTTGGACAAGCCAGCTTCATTTTGGAATAAGGTGCTGTGGACTGATGAAACTAAAATTGATTTATTTGGGCATAACAAGGGGCATTATGCATGGAGGAAAAAGAACACAGCATTCCTGCTACCTACAGTAAAATATGGTGGTGGTTCCATCATGCTGTGGGGCTGTGTGGCCAGTGCAGGGACTGGGAAAATTGAGGGACGTATGGATTCCACTCAGTATCTGTGGATTCTGGAGACCAATGCCCGGGAATCAGTGACAAAGCTGAAGCTGCGCCGGGGCTGGATCTTTCAACAAGACAACAACCATAAACACTGCTCAAAATGCACTAAGGCATTCATGCAGAGGAACAAGTACAACATTCTGGAATGGCCATCTCAGTCCCCAGACCTGAATAAAATTGAAAATCCGTGGTGCGAGTTAAAGAGAGCTGTCCATGCTCAGAAGCCATCAAACCTGAATGAACTAGAGATGTTTTGTAAAGAGGAATGGTCCAAAATACCTTCAACCAGAATCAAGACTCTCATTGCACCCTACAGGAAGCGTTTAGAGGCTGTAATTTCTGCAAAAGGAGGATCTACTAAATATTGATTTCATTTCTTTTTTGTGGTGCCCAAATGTATGCACCTGCCTAATTTAATTTAAGCAATTATTATGCACTATCTGTAAATCCAATAAACTTCATTTAATTTCTCAAATATTAATGTGTGTGTCTCCTATATGATATAATTAACTGACATTTATTATCGTAAAAACAAACTATTTATACAGGAAAAAATATGACGATTACCAAGGTTGCCCAAACTTTCGCATCCCACTGTACATATATACATAACAGTTACAGTGGAAGCATGTTTCCATTTCTCAACCCTCTGCTACTTAAAGTATTCAAATCACACATATTAAGTT
Organism: Hyperolius riggenbachi; assembly: GCF_040937935.1. Taxonomy (NCBI): domain Eukaryota; kingdom Metazoa; phylum Chordata; class Amphibia; order Anura; family Hyperoliidae; genus Hyperolius; species Hyperolius riggenbachi. The sequence continues at coordinate 188,166,307 of NC_090646.1, read as the reverse complement.
TGTAATCATATTGTGAAACTCTTAGTTAGATAAAATGGTGGAATACATGTAAAACAGAAGTATAACTATAAGATCTGTCAACTGCAATACTTTTTTAATCAAATGGAACCTTTTATGGAATAAGAGATACAGAAAGCATTGATTGCATTTAGTCTAATTAATTTTTGAAGCAACTGAATGAAAGGGTTTTACTCTTATGTAGTTGTTTTAATAATTGTTCATTAGATAATTTAAGTTGACTGCACTAAAATGTATCTCTGTGTGACCAGCATTAGTTTCTAATAGACTGAATAATAAGTTAGATGGTAGCCATACATGGAAACATCAATATAAATGCTCAAAAAACACAAAAAGAATAAAACACACTCAGTTTAGGGCTTGTTTCCATTGCAACGCAGAGCCACGCGGCTCTGCGTGACGCATCACTCCCGGAGGGGCGGAGCTTGAGATCCCATTCATTATACTGAATGGGATCGCGGGCGCAATCTCCCTGAAATGCAGGCAACCATGCAATGCGATTCAGTGGTGAATCGCAGAACATGTATGGAAACATCAGAGAGTGCAATCTATGCACTGTCTGCTGTCCCTGTGATCGCGTTTCCATAAGTGCGGCTAAAAGCGCGATATATGGAAACGTGCCCTAAATCTTTCCAACATGATCATCTCTCCAGCTGATGAATAAAAATATTGAAAAAGAAATTTATAACTGGAAATTGGCAATTTGCTTCATTGCATTTGGGCTAATTTGATCCATTCATAGATCACAATGAGATCAATCATTCATTTTGATTTTCTTGTGCATGGTCAGCATAACTTTCCTTTACACAATAACTAAAGTTTGGAACTTGGACCATGGAAGTACCCTCTCTGGTGAGTCCAAGAGGTACAAGAATCTAAATGTACACACCGGCATAAACAGACAGCTAGTACTGCACTAATAGAAATCAGTAAAAGAGGTAAAGTTAGTCACAAATGACATGACATATAGTAATAAGAACTGATTGCTACCTATGCCACGCCCAAATACTGATGGAGGAAGTGGTAATGGATGTTATTACAGAACTTTTATTGCAATCTTTTCATATTTATAATTGTGCAGAGCAAATACTGCTTATTGCACTCCAGCTACGTATGCGTATGGCTATTCCAGTAAAACCTGAGTCAGCTGAGTCAGAGTACCTGATCTGCTGCATGCTTGTTATGGCTAAATGGCTAAAAGTATTAGAGGCAGACGATCAGCAGGAGCATACATATGTAATTGCCGCTGGGAGACTTGAGCGCAGGATACAGCCAGTATGGTTTATCCTGCTGCTGCACAAGTTCCCGGCGACGTTAATTACTATTCCCCCTCTAGGTCCATGTGGATAGTGGGGAATGAATACCCATGCGCACACACCGGGTGGATGCGCTTCGCCCTGACATGCATACTTCTGATAGTGGAGAGAGAGGGGGGATGTCCTTGATTAGGGCGACCAATGAGTAGTGGGCAATGCAGTTCCCTATCAGGTCCGATAGACAACGGACCTTTCATATTGGCTGTGAGTATACATGGCCATGATTGGCCCATTATCCATGTATGTCAGTATATAAATGCATGATATGTTTGTATATGTCATTTTGTACGCTGCTTAGCTTGAAAAAGGATGTTGATTCCGAAACGTCGCTATAAGGAGCAGCCTATGATTGAATAAATCTCAAAGAGCATACAATACTGATGGTGCCGGCTTTCCAGTTTGTTACAGAAGATAGCCTGTAGTACTGACAGGCTGCCTGGGCACATCACAATACAAGCAAGAGGAGTGCTTCTCTACTTTACTTTAACTGATAGTGGGGAATGATATAATTCAGCTTCCAGATATTGCTGGAGGCCGAATTATAGTGTTTTAAATTGTAACCTTCTTCTGACGGCGCCGAAATTACTCAGTGTGCGCTCAAATCTCCTGTGCTGTGATTACATCGCTCGCAGGTGGACTGCTAGGAAACTGGTATTGTGTGAATGGAAATAAATATGGCAGCCTCCATATCCCTCTCACCTTGGGTTCCCTTTAAGAATCAACAGATCAATACACATATACTGAATTACTTCCTTGCTATGAACTACTTATTAATGATGCCCATATCATTTTAATAATATGCAACTTAATCAATGTTCTACGTTTACAGTGTACTTTCTATGGATGGATCAATTTTTTAATGATTGATCTATTAGCAGAGGATATTGTGTTGCTGCATACAAGCTAAAGCTACCCACAGATATCAGACTGATATACAGACCTAAGCCAGCAAGTGAAAAGTGTTTCTTTCAAAATGTTTTTCCTTTAAAGGGGTCTTCCATGTCCTTCTTGACCCCACTGTTGTCGTGCTTTGACCCTCTGAACATATCTGACAGATTTGTTCTCGTGGCCGCACTCCCCTTTGCAAACGAGCGCAGCCATACTGCACCTGTGCAAGTACATCCGCGTCTGTGCAGTAAACCAAAGCTACTCATCCACAACCTACTGTAAGTTTCAGGAAAAAAATTACAATGGTAAAAAAAAGTCTGTTTAAAGTTCTTCTTTATGTGCTAAAATTCCAAAACAGTTTAAAAATTAATCATTTACATGATAAGTAAAACATACAATTTTATTAACCATTGCACACTTCTTTTCCCAAAGAAAACCACTTCAACCTTTCTAAAAAATCAATGCTGCAAATAAGACCTGTCGATGTGTGAAATCCAGATGTAGAGAATTGACACTCAAATTAATTTAAGTCAATAAGTAAGTCAATGAGATATTAGACCTAACAGGTAAGCACACATGATGTTCACTCTGAAAAAAGTAATTTAACCACCATGCGGCTTTTTGTGTGAATGTATCCTGCTTACCGTTACTATAGAAATCGGAATACCAAGAAGAATTACAGGCTTTGTAAGCAAAAGGTCATTAAGAGGTAGCTGCAGTCTTACAGAACATTATGCAATTCTAATCCCAAATTTCTGGAGCTGCAAACAAATTACCATCTGAAAACATAGCAAGTAAATGGTGAATATCATATTCACTGTGCTTGAATGTCACTCTGCAATGAAAGCATAGTTTGTTCATTTTGCTTTGTTAACTGTATGTGATCATATTCTGTCTACTAATAATATTCCCCAGTTTTTCATAGCCTCTACCATCTCTGGCTGTGTTTTTGTTGATATAAAGGTGAACATTAAAGCAAGATGTTTTTCTTACACACATTTTACTGTCTTCAACATCCTGTAGTACATTGATGATTAACTAAAAGGAAAGTACATCATGTACTATGTAACGTACAGCTCAAATATGTGATGCAATACGTCTATGAGGTTTGCATCACTACTCTAAATGTATTCATGCTTGCATGCTCAGGCCAATTGGAGAAAGCATTTTACTAATGGAATCATTATGTAAGTTCACATTACTAGTAGATGTAAATGTGTGCCTCTGGAGGAGGGAAAATAGCATGGCTGACACCAAGTAGCAGCAGCTAATTCTGAGACAAAAAGAGATTTCAGATTATATCTATCAATAGCTGTGTGATATTGACCTTTATAAAAATAAATCTATTGGCACCAAATGGTCAGCCAGAAAGTGATGGGGTGCACACAGACTTAAAGGGATCCTTAAGTCAACAAAAAAAAAAAATCAGTTTTACTCACCTGGTGCATCTACCAGCCCCCCGCAGCTGTCCGGTGCCCTCGCAGTACCGATCAGATCCTCCGGTCTCCCACCACCAGCTACTATAACTTTTGTCCGACAGGCTTGCTGCGCCTCCACAGGCCTGGCCATGGATCTCATTCTATGCGTTCCCATCTGCAATAGTGCCCTGCGCAGGACGCTACTGCGGACGGGAACGCGTAGAAGGCTACGCGTGGCCAGGCCGGTCGGCAAGCCGAAAATAGTTGGCGGCGGGGGACAGGAGGATCGTGACTTCGAGGGCACGGGACAGCTGCAGGGGAGTGGTAGAAGCCCCAGGTGAGTAAAATGGTTTTTGTTGTTGTTGGCTTAAAGAGGAACTCCAGCCTAAACAAACATACTGTCATTAAGTTACATTAGTTATGTTCATTAAAATAGATAGGTAATATAATCTCTTACCCACACTGTTTTAAAAGAACAGGCAAATGTTTGATTTCATGATGGCAGCCATCTTTTTGGTTAAAAGGAGGTGACAGGGAGCATGAGACACAGTTCCAACTGTCCTGTGTCCTGAGCACCTTTCCCAGTTGCTAGGCAACGTGAATAACAACATAGGAAATCCCATCATGCTCTGCACAGCATCAGGGAAAAAAAGCCTGGGCAGCTAAAAATGATGCTTTGGTAAGAAAAACAAAGTTCTGATGCTGTGAAACTGTTAAAGAAACACCAAGCCTTTTCAGTGCTGCTGAGTAGATTTTTAGTCCGGAGGTTCACTTTAAGTGTCTCTTTAAATCATGTCAAGAAGGAATTTTTCCCTTTTGAGGGCTCGTTCCCACTATCGCGAATCTGCATGCGTCCAACGCATGCAGATCCGCACATGTAATGCAAGTGGATGGGCTTGTTTCCACTGTAGCGTTGTTGAGGTGCGTTTTTTTCAGCGGTAAAAAAACGCACAAAAGAGCCAACGATTTCGCCTGCGTCGGGAATCCGTGCGAATCGCCGCTAATGTATTTAATAGTAAAAACGCATGCGTTTGTTACATGCGTTTTTACCCGCGATTTCGCGTGCGATTTCGCACCTTTTTCAATTTTATTTTGCCCTGGCAGTGTCATGGTTAATTTCGCGTGGCACCCTGCCATGCGAAATCGCATGCGAAATCGCGGGTAAAAACGCATGCGGAAACGCATCCGCATGCGTTTTTACAAGCGTCGGAATGCGGCCGAAATCGCGTCGCAACAGTGGGAACGAGCCCTGAGGCTCTTTGACTAAGGTGTTTCACCTTCCCCTGGATCAACTGAGATATGTGCAGGTTCAGGACACTTTTTTTTTCTCTTTATGGCTCAGGACGGATGTCTTTTTTCATCCACACTAATTATGTTACTACGTGTACTGTATCTATTGACACCTACAGTCAGCCATAAAATGAAATACTGCACAAAATTTTTAATCAGTTACATGCTACTTTTTGCATCATACATGACAACCTGCCATGACGTATTGTCACTGGCAAAATTGTATTTTTCTGCACACTGTACCCAGTAACAGTACTGGGATGACTTCCAGATACGTTTGCAGTGTATATGTGGTTATACACAATATGGCTCACTGTAGCACCCTAAGAAGCGCAGGCTGCAAAGAATACTTTATAGAAGCCCTGTGGATTTCATACATATATACAGTATATGGCTGCAAATACATGCAACTGTGAAAGTTTTTTTTTTTTTGGGGGGGGGGGGGGGGGACAGGTGTTTACAAAAATGAGGAATAGGAATAGACTTTGACCATGTTCACAGTGCCTAGCAAGCACAAAATGCACAGATGGCCCTATGGATATTATTTGAAGTCTTAACAAATTTCCCAAGAAATATTCACAGTGGGACGTTGTGTTGTAATGTGATGCTAAAGTTGGAACGCATCATTACAACGCAACTCAAAAAAATGTGGTAACACGCATTAATGCTGCGTTCCCGTGGCATACGGTAGATACAGTGGAGAAAACAGTCAATGAAAAGTATGCCTCTCTGTATCTGTTAACGTCTGCGTTTAGAGGTAACACAAGCAGTGAGTTACCATAATGCAACATTTACAACGCGACGTTAATGTCGCACTGTGAATGTTGCATAGGCTTAACATTACAGTGCATTACTCTGCGTTATAATTACTTTATAACGCAGGACAATAACATCCCACTGTGAATGCTACCTCATTGCTGATAATTGCGGCTTTTACTATAGCCACCTATGGCAATGGCGGCACAATTTTTATGTTCTTCATTCTCATGTATGATAAGCTTTTTAAAAAGTGCTTGGTGCTGGCTCTTTAGTCACTGTTTTATTTGAAAGAATAATAAAAATGTTAAGACAAGTGCAGGTTAGCATTTCCATGTGTCTAAAACAGTAGGCCTTAAAATATTACAAAGCAGAAACACAAGGTTATGGCACTTTTCTAGAGTGCCCAAGCTTTGTGGCTTTACAGGTTCTCATTATGTAGAAATAGCATCTTATTTACAGACAGGTGTGCTTATCCTGCAAGGTCCCTTCACTCTTCAGCAGTAAAGATCAATAGATACAATTGAAACAATTGTCTTCCTATTATGGACTGTAAAGTTCATACAAGTTCATTGCTCTGACTACACTATGTTTTATTTCCGCTTGTTCTCCATTGGCTCAGTGACTTAATCCAGTGCAGTCAATTGCTTTGAATATTAGGAAGTTATTTTAGGAAGGAGCTAACCACACTCAACCACACAGCTGTCAAAACCTTTACATACATCCATATGTCTGCACTGAAAATGCCACATGTAATTTACTGTACAAACATAAGAGGCATTGCTTATCGTTGTCACAATCCAGAAGAGTACACTTTACAGGAAGAGTCAATTCATTTTACTAACACGTATTGCAGTACAATTACTGTAATCAGCTCACAATGAGACATAAAACACTGTATTATGTTTTGTTTTAAGGCTGAAAGAAACAGATGTCACAAGAATGTTTATTGTTCTTAAATAATAATTTAAAATGTTCTAAATATGGATCAGTTCATTAGAGTACAATATAAATGTCCCCAGTATGTTGATTTGCTTGTTTGTAATGAATTATGTGCATGAGGTTAGCATATTGCTTTCTCACCTGTCTGAGAAAGATCATCATTGTTTTCTGTACCTCTGTATTATACAAAGAGAACATAAGCCCATACAGTGTACCAAGCCAAAATGGATACTATCGCCATTGTTCCAAGCCTAGCCACATGATCTTTATTGAAGATATCTCCTATGGTGGGCTTCACCTCAGTCACACCCCCAGACCAGACAACAGGACCGGGGTAGGGGTAGGTCTGCTCCTCTCCCCATCCAGCACCTTCCGTGTCCTCACCCCACCTACCTCCCTACAATTCACATCATTCGAGGCCCACACCATCCGCCTCTACCACCCCCTCCCTGCCATTGTTGCGGTCTTATACCGTCCTCCTGGCTCCACCCCACAATTTTTCGATGACCTTGCTTCCTGGCTCCCTCACATCCTCTCCTCTGACCTCCCCACCATCATCCTTGGGGATTTCAATATTCCCATCGATGAAGCCCAGAACTCCGCTGTGACCCGGCTACTCACCATTGCCAACTCACTTGGACTAGTATAACACACCAACGCCCCCACTCACACTGCACGTCACACTCTCGACCTTATATTCACTAAATCCACCGCTATTGCAGACCTTGACATCGCATCCTTTCCACCCTCAGACCATCACCTTCTCACCTTCAACCTCCTCACGGAAGGCACCTCCAAACTACCCGCCCGCCCACCTGGTCGATGGCAGGGAGACCTACGCAAGCTCAACCCTAGCGTCCTTGCTGACCCCCTCCATGCCCTTTCCTCCACTCTCCCCACCCTAACCTGTCCTAATCTTGCTGCAGCTCAGTATCGCGAAACTCTCTCATCAGCCCTAGAGAAAGCTGCTCCACCAATATTTCGCCGCAACCGACACCCTAACCCCCAGCCCTGGCGCACTACCCATACTCGCAACCTCCAGAGGGAAACACGCGCCACTGAATGGAAATGGAGGAAATCTAGACTTAACCAGGATTTCCTACAGTACAAGACCAACCTGCTGCAGTTCCACACTGCCCTTGCTCATGCGAAGCAGGAATACTTTACCAAGCTCATCGGAGCACAAGCTTCCAACCCCCGGCGTCTCTTTGCCACTTTCAACTCCCTGCTTAAACCCCCCCCCCCCACCCCCCCACCCTCTGTTTCCTCCCTCTCTGCCACAGATTTAGCCACCCACTTCACCAACAAAATTGTCTCTATCCGCCAGGAAATATCCAATCTCAAATCTTCACCTCCCACCCCCTACCAACCAGCTCCTCCTCCACCCTCTCCTCCCCTCACATCCTTCACTCCTACTACCACCGAGGAAGTCATCCACCTACTGCAGACTTCCCATACCACTACTTCCCCCCTTGACCCCATCCCTTCTAATTTACTCCAGCCTCACTTCACGGAATTGGCCCCAGTCCTCACTACCCTGTTCAACCTCTCCCTATCCACAGGCACCTTCCCCTCAGACTTCAAGCAGGCCACTGTACTACCCCTGCTCAAGAAACCCTCCCTCGACCCCTCATTACCCTCCAACTACCGTCCTATCTCCCTCCTCCCCTTTGCCTCAAAACTCCTTGAGCGTCTGGTTCACAAACTCCTGACCCAGTTCCTCAATGCCAACTCACTGCTAGACCCACTGCAATCTGGATTTCGGCCTGCCCACTCAACCGAAACTGCTCTCACCAAAGGGGTCAATGACCTTGCCTTAGCTAAAGCTGAAGGTAAATACTCCATTCTCCTCCTTCTTGACCTTTCAGCAGCTTTTGACACAGTAGATCATCCCCTACTCCTCCAGTCCCTCCAGTCCATGGGCATTCACGATCTTGCCCTGTCCTGGCTTTCATCCTACCTCTCCAACCGCTCCTTCACGACCGCCTTCAATGAGTCCTCATCCACCCCCAACCACCTCTCGGTGGGAGTCCCCCAAGGTTCGGTCCTTGGCCCCCTACTGTTCACCTTATACACATCCTCCATTGGCAAGGTTATCTCCTCCATGGGTTTTAACTATCATCTGTATGCAGATGACACCCAGATCTACCTCCACACCCCTGACATATCCATCACTACCATGGACAAGGTCTCCTCCTGTCTATCAGCCATCTCCTCCTGGATGTCCGCTAGGTTCCTGAAACTAAACCTAGACAAAACGGAATTTATGATCTTCCCACCCCGGACATCCATAAACCTCCCAGATGTGCATGTCACTGTTAACCACACTACCATTCACCCTACCTCTCAAGCCCGCTGTCTGGGTGTCACCCTGGACTCCGCACTCTCCTTCACTCCCCACATCCAAAACCTCACAAAGTCCTGCAACTTCCACCTTCGTAACATCTGTAAGATTCGCCCTTTCCTGACCTCTGCCACCACCAAACTCCTCATCCATGCCCTCATAATTTCCCGCCTTGACTACTGAAATGCCCTGCTGTCTGGTCTCCCTATGACCCGAACAGCCCCATGCAGTCCATCATGAATGCAGCAGCCAGAATTATCCACTGCTCCCATCGCTCCACCATGGCGGATCCCCTCCTTGAATCCCTCCACTGGCTTCCTATCCAGTCCAGAATCAGATTCAAGATACTGTGTCTGACCTACAAATCTGTCCACAAAACCTGTCCAACCTACATTTCCGATCTTACTCAGAGGTACACACCTAGCCGCTCACTCCGCTCTTCCAATGAACTTCGCCTAACCGCCCCCCGCATCACCCAGTCCCATGCACGCCCCCAGGACTTCTCAAGAGCTTCTCCAGCACTATGGAACTCCCTACCTCCACCCATTAGGGCAGCCCCCTCCTTCAACATCTTCAAGAAAGCCCTCAAAACTCACCTTTTCACTCTGGCCTACTACCCCTCACAAGTGCTCTAAACCCACAGCTGAACTCTGGTCCCCTACCTTTCGTGTCCCTACCTCTCCCTTTAGATTGTAAGCCTTTGGGCAGGGTCCTCCACCTTTTGTGTCCAACCTGATCATGCACCTCCATTACTGTGCACCCATGCTAGGCATCTGAGTGAACCTAACTTGCCTAATCTCCATGCTCCATCCAGTGACTGACTAAGCATTACCTTGTACTCATACTGTGCTGCATGATCTGATCTTTCTTGTATTCATGTATTGTCATTTTGCTGTATGTCACCCCTAAATATTGTATGTATCCCTATTTATTGTCCAGCACTGCGTAATATGTTGGCGCTTTATAAATACAATAAATAAATAAATAAGATATGTACATTTTTCAAGTTAGTGTAAAGATATGGGAAAGTGGGCTATTTAAGGGGCACTGTGACAAAAAAAAAGTAAAATTTAAAATTCACGTGTGCACATATGTAGAACATGTACATTTGTCCCAGAGTAAGATGTACTTTGAATAACTTTCTTTCTATGTAGCTGTCACAGTTAGTGTTTTTAATCAAATACTTCTGACCTTTTACTGAGGTTTTGAACTAGTCCATCTTCTTATGGGGGATTAAAAAAATCAACGTCTGTTGTTAAATAAGCCTATCACAGCAGATCTCTTCTCTGCCTCCAGAGGGGACAGCTGTGTCACATGACTGTCCCCAGTACATTGTTGCCATAAATCACAGCGTTGTACAGTGTAAATAGACGGCGCCGCCGCAGGACATCACGCCAATTGGCGTGGAGTGTTCCTGGGGCTGCCGCAGCGTTCACGCCAATTGGCGTGGAGTGGTCGGCAAGGGGTTAAAGCCTGCATGCAGCGAGTTAGAATAACACATTCCGTTACAATGCAGAGATGTCAAGAAGTCCATAGAATTGCATTGCCAGTGCGTTGACATGCAGAATTATTCTGCGCCACAACTGATGTAGTGTGAAAGGACCCTTGAGGAAGGTGAAGTATTGATATGTACTGTGAAATATTCAACTATAATTTGTCTTTAGAGCAGCCAAATTAAAGAAATATTTTGGATTGGCTGTTATTGGTTCTTGTCACTGGTATATTGCTCTTGATCCTATTAAATAGGTCTGTTGGATTTTTTTTTAGAGCTTTTGGAATCTACTATATAGGTTAATGCAGAGAGAAAAAGACCAAAATAAAACGGTATGATAGTTTTACAAATACGGTTAATCAATGCTGCATTTCCCGGCAGCCTACAACAGTTGGCATTTCCACAGCTCTAGTGACTGAATGAGCTTTCATACATACAAGCTAACTCATGGGAAAACCAATTTCAATCACGAGAGATATTTCCCCTCACTCTTTCTTACATGTTAAATATTTGTACTAAAGTGAATCCCAGTCAGGGGAAAAAGAAATGGGAACAGTGAATAAGCAATAAAATCTCTCTGATGCTCATAGAAATGGAAAAATAAAAATCCACACAGAGGAAATAGCTCAGCTCAGCAAGATTACTTCATACAGAAAAGAGCAAAATTAACTTGACTACATTGGCCTAAAAAGATAAATGCTGATCCACTCATCCTAGGAATCTGAGAGATGAATGCTTTTTCAAGTGGGAGGATTGTAAGAAGGCTGGTGTTTAAAAAAGTAGTGATGAAACAAAGCACTTCGGGAACAAAAAACTGGTAGTAATGTTATTTAAACCTTTCAAAATGCTGGATTTATTAGATTTTTATTCCTGGATACAGTATATTCAGTTAGTTTCAATCTCATACTAAACACTGAAGTGGCTGAAACAGGCACTTAAAGTGTACCAAAGACGAGACAATTTACAAGTTTTATACATACCTGGGGCTTCCTTCAGCCCCATCCACACAGATTGCTCTCACGCTGCGGTCCTCAGTCTTCTCCCTTTTCGCTATCAGGTCCCATAAGTTCGGCTAGTCGCGGCCAGTCGACACATGCGCAAGTGCGCTCCTCCGTTTCTCTCCCGTGGCTGGGAGCGCACTGCGCTTGCGCAGACTGGCAGTGACTGGCTGAAGTTACGGGACCCAGTACCAAAGAGGGAGAAGACTGAGGACGGCGGTGTGGGAGCGATCCTTGCGGATGGGGCTGGAGGAAGCCCCAGGTACTGTATGAATAAAACTTGTAAATTGTCTCATCTCTGGTTTCCTTTAACGTAAACCTAATGTGGCCAGTTTAACTTACCTGGGGCTTCTTCTAGCTCCATGTAGTCCTTATGGGTCCTTGCTGACATTTCATGCTGCTCCAATCAGCAGCTGTACCCCTCTAAAAGCTGCATGCACAGCTTCGGGCTGCGTGTCTACTCGATCATGCGCCCATGGGCTGATGTGTCTTGCGTTTGTGCAGTTAATATAAATTGTAGCTGGGCATGCCCCAAATGATATGGGCATGGGAACGTGAACAAGGAGGTGCATGGCATGTAATGCACAGTGACCCGTGACTGGCTCAACTGGCCAGCTTTCAGAGGGCAAACACTACTATGAATGTGGGCACACAGTTGGAGATCTTCGCTGGTGTGTCCTCGAGAAGGTTTTCACAAATGAGGGCAGTGATGGACAAACAACTTTGTTCAGAAGAGAAAGCAGATGGATTGACAGGCTGAGTACACTGTACCCTAACGGACTTAATGATGAATACAGTTTAAGATGCTTTCTATGAATTCATTGCATACTGTACCTTTAAATGCAAATCTCTCTTCAACCAATTAAGCTTGTACCTGCCCCATTTGGGGTGTGTTTTAATTTTGCGCTATATATGTGGTTTGGCTGTTTGGTAACACTTGATAAAGGCCGTGAGGCTGAAACGTTGTGTTTTTGCTACTATGGTGTAAATAAATTACACTTGCTATTTGCATAAATCCAGGTGGAGACCTAGATATATTTTCTTTATGCAGCTTTCAGAGGGGCACAGCTGCTAAACGGATCAGTGCAGAACAACCGCTAGGGACTACAGGGGACTGGAAGAAGCCCCAGGTAAGTTAAAATGGTCATATTAGGTGTTCTTTAGGTACCCTTTAAGTCTTGTACACACGTTAGATGGTTTTTGGGCCAAGACAACCGTTTGGGGCCCTGCTCACCGACAATGGCCGCATAGCATTGCACAAGCCATGGTCCACAGTCTATCATACAAGCTTTGAAAACTACCTTTATTCATCATGCTTACTTGCCTGCTTTGGCAAACACGTTTAAAGGTAAAAAAAAAAATGCATAATTGCCTATTAAATTTGATATTTCTGCTGCAGCCTTTATTTCAAGTCCTGGTGTGCTGGTGTCACAAAAATGGCTTAAGTGCCACATTGGCTGTGCCCATGTTGCCTGTATTAACTCTCTCCTAGCCACATCCCCTCCTCACACATGACAAAAAAAACACACTCTGTATCAGTACCGAGTGTAAGGAAAACTGCATACAGCCTAGTAGTTTCAGAGCATGCCACCTGTGATGACAGAATCATACATCAGCACTGGATGCATTTGGATTCACACAGGTCTGTGAAAGGCCCCAACACAATATTCAGCAGCAGCCAGAACTGGGGAGATGATTGTAAGCCATGCAGTGCAAGAACTTTTTAAAGAGATTATAGCTACCCTCACAGTTCATTAAAGTATATACTGTAGTAAGTATAGTTGAGTTCTGTAAAACAACTTTATACATTATTATTTAAAGTATACAAATGAATACTTACTCATTAAATACCAGATCTGGTGCAAAATACAAGTATTGGCTGTTTGTATGTTTATAGGATCTCCAGCTCAAGGCAAACGATGACAGGCACATCCAGGAGTACTGGATTAACGTAATTTGGTCCTCAAGAGCCAGGTTTCTGAATCCTAAAAATAAATGAAGAACAGGGTAAACACAAATCATGTACAATGTGCAGAAAAAACTAATGGCATCTGCATGAGGGTATGTAGGACTGGTGATTGCAGACAGTGATCTGAATGTTGTACATACACTAATGCCTGAATGCAGCTTGTATAGCACAAGCTTTGTATGCACATGGTCCACCACATGCAGGGAAGGCTTCTCAGCAATGCTTAATTCTAATGCAGTAATGATTGACAGAGTGTAGGGAGAGACAAACAGAGGTTTATCTCCCCAACCCTGTTGCTAAAGTGGCTAAGATGGAGCCAACTTAAATAATTTTATATATCCACTAGATATCCACTAGAGTCTTAAACAGAAGAGGGTCAAACTGCAGCTCTATGCAGAACTTAGCTTACTTAGCTTTAAGAGACAAGGCAAATGTCCCTTTCAGAGTCATAATTTTAGGATATTGCTTCAATTCAATAAACTAAAACTGGGACTAAAGCGTTATTTTAATGATAAGGGCATTTGGCCCAATCCAATTCCTTTTTTCTATTACATTTTCGCTAAGGTGATATTTTTACATCTTATCAGAATTGCTTTTTAAGCCACCAGCAAGGCAGAAAATACTCAAGATAATTTTAATAGTACTTTTCATCTACTTTTTGGTTCTTTTTTCAATTACAGAGTGCTGAAAAGTTATTTTAAACAGAGATGAAAAATGATCTCCTAGGAGAAAACTTGAATTGGATCAGGCCCATAATGTGCAGCTGCTACACGTAAAAGTTACTAAAGTCATCACACAAAGATTTCAGCATCATCTACAAAATCATGATCACATATTTTATCATGTGCACCTAGTTGTGGCCATTATATTTTGCACATTATTTCCATTAGTGTAATACTATGTACCGCGCAATATACATTTTTGTAAACATGCAAAATGCCCATTGATTTCAATGCATTTAGCAAAAATGTGTTTTTGCAAGCCCATATTTTTTCAGGTACATCCACATTTGTATGAAAATGACTTTTTTTCATTGCCATTCATTTCAATGCACTTGGTAAAAATGTGTTTTCTATTTTGTGTGTATTCTACTTTGTGCGAAAATGTGTTTTCCTCATGCTCGTATGTTTTGCAAATCTGTGTGAAAATGAAAACCTTTTGCACAAATGATGGCGAAATGAAAATAGCCATATTTGCTGATCACTAGTGATAATGCTCATTGTCAAAGTCATATTCATAGAAGCTTGTGCATAAAGAAAATAAAAGAATGTGCTATGTACCTGGAATCACTTTTGCCCATTTGACAACTTGGATCATCTGCTTCCCAGCTAACCGATTGAGGCTAGATAGAAGGTACTCTGCTGTGTTAGGCTGATTGCTATCATACCCCGCATACACAACTTCCGGTTCTATATTTTCAAGTATCACAGCTGCTGACAGTGTAAGTCCAGGAGATACAGCAGATATGATTGGAACGATAGTTGCGTTTGTGGAAACAGAGGTATCTTTTGATATGGGTGTGAATGTAGGTTCCTCCTTTGGACTCTGTGGAGGTGGCTGCTGAAGAGAAGGTGGCTGGTGTTCTTCATGGACTCCTTTTAACTTTCCTAGCTTTTTAGATTTTCGAGCTGAAATATAAATAAAGAACAATTAAGACAAATAGTGCAACAGATACATAGACCATAATTTAAATGTTCTAAAAGCTTGGAGGTCTTTGAGAAACATTCTTATAAAGTAATAATTATTAAAGCGTGGCTAAAATGACTCTTAATAACTGCAGAAAACAAATAGATTTCACTGTTGATATGTGCATGGGACTGTAACTGCGTTAATTGCAGACAATATTAAAAAGCCAACCCAAAAAAAACTTTGACTACACCACTCACAGTATTATAAATAGAAAGTACAACAGTACTACGTAGATAAACCTCACCCACTGTTTACAATGTCTGATCAGTGTGTTCCTGTATTAAATTCAGGCAACCACCATCTCAAAAATGTAACTGAAAATGCAACTGCAAAAAACACAACCACAAAACGCATAGATGAGGGGGAGAGGCTAAATATATTAGTGGGTAATGTGAGAAAGGAAAAACATTTAAGCTGGCCACTAACGGTCCAATTTCTAGCGAAAAATCGTTCCAGCGATCAGAAATTCTGATTGGAAGTGAAATATTGTAATACATCATTCACTACACCATCAATGAACCAATCTTTGCTTCCTATCTATCATAACCATCCAAATTTTGGTTTGACGAAAATTCATTCGGACATTTTTTTCACTCGTTTGTGAAATCGATTGTGTCCACCAATAGAGATTATTTACAACCAATACGATCAGAATTTCTGATCGTTTGAACGATTTTTCGCTAGAAATTGGACCGTTAGTGGCCACCTTTAGGGGGAACAATTTAATATGTGTAAAGAGGGCATTAGTAATGACCCCACATTTTATCTCAGATTGGCTTTAATATATTCAGACCGGGTTTGGTAAGATACCCATTTTCTCCAATGGTCTTTGGTCTTGAACAGCTTCAATAAATTAGACCTTCTTCCCTCTGTTATCCACAGAGATGATGATGACTGTTCAAACTGTTTTCACATTTAGTAAAACTGTGGCTTGGTGATTAACAAAAATATACTGCACAAATATATTATTGTCTGCAGCTTTCCATTTAACCTTGATTAGCTATTAATCATGTAGCTGCCAGAAAGACACACTTCCGCTAGGCCTAGCACACATAGATGCCAAAGCCTGTTGGCCAGTATGTGATCCTGAGGCATTCCAAGGGCATAATAATGCTAGCTGCATAACTACTGCATAATGGAAATTTTGATACATTAACCTTTCACACCCCTTTCCCATATCCATCAAAGCTGTGGCGTGAATTTATAAGTGAAATACTAAATGCTTGGAGAATAATGAACATCTCGCTTGCTTCTGTACAAAGCTTAATAATGCTCAACGTTAAATTTTGACTGTTGGAGAAGGTGAAAAAAAATCTTGTGCTACCTTTTTTTATGGTCATCAGCTGACTGCAGTAATGGCACCTGGTAATGATGTCTGATGGTTCTCATTTATCATCAGGCTCATGGCATATCAAGGCAAATAAGAATGTTTTAACTAAGCATTTTCTTTTTTTATAGTTTAGAAGATGTTTCACCTCTAAACAAGTGGTTTCATCAATTCAAATAAGCAGATGAATAAACACCTAGAAATGTGTAGTGCCATTCCTATGCTTGAATAAAAATAAGAATTGATGTTTAGCTTACCAAGCATATATCTTAAGTATAATATAGGTGCCCTTATTTATTCACACATTCACTTGCTGACCATCTCATGCAATATCTACCTTACAAACATATCTCACTTCCGCTCCTTCCTCACATAGGAAACTAATGCTAGTTCAATTATATTCGGCCTTGATTTCAATAATATCCTTCCATGTGTTATCTGGCAGCAAATAAACAGCTAACAGTAAAAAAGCTGCAAGTTGAAATGGGCGAGAGACCTACTTGGTAACTTTACCAATATGATACTGTCTTCTGTTACCCTTAGTAGAATATTTGTAGAAATTACTGATATTCTACTATCGCTTAGCCAAACCTATCTCTCAAATTACCCCTCCCTTACTTCTGCCTAACACTATCCCCCCACCAATGCATAACACCCCAACCAACTACTAACACTAAACACCTTCCCCCGCCTACGCCTAACACGGCCCTCCCCCTTACCCCTAACACTACTCTTCCCCCGAGATAAACAGAGGAACACCAAGAGCCCCAATAGTGTAGTATGTATTGACAAAGGGGATAGTGACAAAGAGTAATAGTTAGATTATCCTGACCCTACTCAGGAATAAGAAGTCGCTCTCTGTAGATAGTAGAAAAGGGTCGCAACCCTCCACCCAGGGTGGATACAATATTATATAGGAGAGAACAGAGGCGCCAAAAGGATAAAAGGGGTTTTAAAGGAGCTTAAAAGCCAAAAATGTGGTAATTAGAGGAGGCAGTGGTGGACTTACCTCCTCCAAGCAGACACAACACGACTGTACATTCAGTCTATTTATTAACGAACTCCAGATAAAACAAAGCAACGTGTTTCACGGGTCAGTGCCCGCTTCCTCAGGCAATAGAAAAAGGAGTTACAGCATCTAGCAAAACAAACAACACTCGGTTCTCTCCTATATACTACTCTTCCCCCGTTATCTATTGCCATTATCCTAACTGTCCAGTACCAGGAACTCCCGCTAACCTGAGTGAGGCTATATAGCAGCCATATGCCACTGCAAATCACCGGCACTTACACTACTAAATCCCATCACTAAGGGCCCTTTTACACTTAATCAGTTGCTCTCAGTTAAAACTGAAAGAAAACTGATTTTCAAAGTAAAGCCCATGTTTTCCTATGGCCTCTTTTACACTTAATTGCGTTTTAACTGAAATCTTCCTCCCAATACACCCCAATACACTGCTATGGAAAAAACGCGTACCAACGCGTACTAACGCACACCAACTGATTAAGTGTAAACGGGGCCTAACACTGTTAATTTTCAAAGCCAAAGATTGCAGAGAAGAAGGTCATTTCAGCACGCGCTGTAGCCCACACTGCGCCTGACCTGGGCATCGCTCTACATGCAATGTTATCATGTCAATAGCTGTACAGCAGGTTTTTAAATGTAATTCGGGTGTTGGCGATTGCCGGACCCCAAATTACTTCTACTTCCGAATCGCTATAACTTGGAGGGGGAATAATATTTAACGCTGTCCAGTATTTCAGTGGCAGCAGGTGAGCTGTCAATGTGCTCACCCTGCGCCCAACTGACCGGACGATGGGATAACACGTACTGAACTGTGGGACCCAAATTACCTTGCCGGTACAGCCGTAGCTGCAATCTCCACAGCGGCTTACGGGAGCATACAAAATATCAGGAACAATCTGTACCTAAATTAACGGATTTGGCCAGAGGATCCCCTACAAAACTAAGTTCAAAAGCTTTCCAGAAACTGTTTCCTCCATTTATCTTCTCAATAATATCCAGACACCACCCTCCACAACTTCTGCTAAGCAAACATCTTTTTGCCCTCCAAAAAAACCCACCTCATATTTGTGCATAAAGGACTTTTCACAAGCGTTCCTCATTCTCTGGGGCTCCGTTGTAATTAATATTTTTCAGCACACCCTTATGCCCCATTCACACTCTGGCACTTTCCAGCAGCGATTTGCTGATTGCCGGTGTTCAGCAAAGTGCTGTGAAATATGTAATCCTTTAGGATTACTCACACTGCAGCACGCTTGTAATTTCTGCCAATTGTAAATGTGCTGCATGTAGCATTTTCCGAGTGATTGCGATGCAATTTTCATTCAATGAAATGAGAATTGCAAAGCGCAAGTGTGGCAAAATCATGAAAAATCAAAATGCAAAATCGCAATCGCAACAATCACCTTTTCAGGCAAGCAGCCTAACCCAGGCCATTCTTTAAATCCACAGACTAAGCTCTACTTCTTGCTAAATCTGACTCTGGAACGGACTATGGTAGGGAATAGATTGTGAGCATTTCTGAGGGCAGTTAGTGCCATGACAATGGCAGGGTATAATAATAACCACCATCAGTATTATGTGAGGCTAAAATAATGTAAAAACCTCCTGCTTTAACGTATAATTTTGGTTTCTTAAATCTTCCCCAAGGAGTTTTGAATCAGGATGATACCATTTATTGGCTAACTTAGAGATTAAATCTTCTCCAATATAAGACATTGAAATACTGGGTATATGATACAAAAAAAACACAGACTAGTTCTAATTTTATTCTTGCAGTTTGCTTACCTTTATATCCATTCAGACTCCTATACTTCATTATTGCAGTTACCATTACACTGAACCACTGTTATTATTTAGTATTTATATATCTTCCGCATCTCATCTTCTGTACAAAGTATAGGTATTATTGCAGTTGCCATTAAACTGAACCACTATTATAAATTGGAGTGCTCAAAACGTATTGCTGCTACCTACCAAACTGAGGTCTGAACCAAGAAACTATTTCTATAGAGATGTCATGTTTTGTGCTCTGCATTCCAAGCACTTCTGTTAGGATAATCAGCTTCAACATTCCTGTGTAACATTATATTGCAAATGTTCCAGTGGTAGATGCCAATATGATTAGAATTAACAGAGACAAGGGCATGACCATAGCCACAACAGACCATGCACCTGCTATGGGGCCTAGCAACACAGCAGACCTATAATGTCTAGTTACATTATGATTTATCTAGACAGCAATAACATTTAGAAATATATTTTAATATAAAAAGCCTCATACTCAATTCCATGCTTCTGTGGGACTGCTGTAAAAATTATTGGTTTGTGAGAATAGCAGTCACTGTTCCAGAAACTAACAGAATCTATTCCATGATTGTCTTAACCTCCTGAGCGGTCTGGACGAGCTCAGCTCGTCCATCACCGCCGGAGGCTGCCGCTCAGGCCCTGCTGGGCCGATTTTTATCAAATAAAGTGCAGCACACGCAGCCGGCACTTTGCCAGCCACGTGTGCTGCCTGATCGCCGCCGCTCTGCGGCGATTCGCCGCGAGCAGCGGCGAAAGAGGGCCCCCCTAGCCGCCTGAGCCCTGCGCAGCCGGAACAAAAAGTTCCGGCCAGCGCTAAGGGCTGGATCGGAGGCGGCTGACGTCAGGACGTCGGCTGACGTCGATGACGTCACTCCGCTCGTCGCTATGGCGACGATATAAGCAAAACAAGGAAGGCCGCTCATTGCGGCCTTCCTTGTTTATTCTGGGCGCCGGAGGCGATCGGAAGATCGCCTCCGGAGCGCCCTCTAGTGGGCTTTCATGCAGCCAACTTTCAGTTGGCTGCATGAAATAGTTTTTTTTTTATTTAAAAAAAACCCTCCCGCAGCCACCCTGGCGATTTAATCAGAACGCCAGGGTGGTTTTAATGGACTTTAAGTCAGACAAAGGAAACAATTTAGTTTACATTAGGGTGTATTTACAGATCAGGGGACCCTCAGAAAAACATTATTATACCCCATTGTGAACCCACAGCCATGATCACATCTGCTGGATAGTGTACTAGTTAAGGTCTCTGCCTCTGACACAGGAGACCTGGGTTCAGATCTTGGCTCTTCCTGTTCAGTAAGCTGCACCTATTCAGTAAGGAGTTTCTTGGGCAAGACTCTCTAATGGCTCATACACACAGGGCACCGTTGTTGCTGTTACTAGCACACAGGAGACGTGTGCGCAACAGCTCGGCGACAGCTCTGCCTGAAAGACAGCTGTCTACACGTCTCTGCCCAACAGGCAGAGACGCGGCGGAAGCTGTTGGCGAAAGTTTCGTCCCCCCGCCGGAAGCTCCCTTCTGGCTGTGGGTAGCTGTCGCTAGTCCACACATACACACTCAGTAAGCGTGGTGGACTAGCGACAGTTGCGGAAACAGAAGTTGCCGGCGATTGAACTTTTCAGTCGCACGGCAACTGCTGTCTCCGGCGACAGTTCGGGGTGCGCGCCTCATACACATGGGGCAACTGTCGCCCAGACATGCGCGTGCCACGTCTTTGTGCCGACAGTTGTGCCCCGTATGTATAAGCCTTAACACTCCTACTTCCTACTGAGTGCGCTCTACTGGTTTTCTTGCAAGTGCTTTGAGTCCGACAGGAAAAAAACACTATACAAATACTGGAATATATGTATACTGTAAGTATGGTCATATATAAGTATAAGCAAGCTTGGCCACAACACCACCTGATGGGGGGGTACTTTCTATAGGCAGGGTAAGAAATTGAGGCCCCCTGCAGCCCTGAATTCCCATGTGGCTGCAGGGCCCGGTCCCACTACAGTTAAGCCTATGAGCTAATAGCAAAGTCACAGAAGTAGGTGGGCTGGTGGATTGCACTTTTAAAATAACCCAATTAAAATATCAGCACCCCCTTGTTTGTGGTGGTTTCCTCTTGGAAATCTGATTCATCTCACATCCCAAAAATATATAAAAAGGTTAACTGGCTTCCTCCAGAACTGGCCTTACAGTCTAATATCACAATTATAGTCTGACTTTGGTATGGATAATATTGAGAGACCCTCTGAGGGACAGTTGCAGACAAAACTATATACTATGTAAAGCACTGCCAAAGATGATGCTATATAAGTACAAAATAAATGTAAAAAGTTAGTGAGTATGCATGTTACAGTCATTGTTCCCTGCTCCTGACCTCACTCTGCTGGGCTGGCTTAACAGGCTATCGATGGGGCAAGTAGGAGTCACCGATCACCTATGGACGACTTTTCTTCCCAAGTGATAAATCTTTGGACAATTACACTTTAACATTTCAATCCTTCTATGTCTGTGCGGTACAGGCATCATCCAGAGCTGCTGAATATAATGTGCACTGAAAGGAGTTCTTCTATCATAACATAACATATTTCCAGGTTTTCACAATTTACTGTAACAGTAGACATAGGGAAAAAAATGATTTTGAGTGAGATACCTTCAGCCATGTTTTTGCTTTAGAGCCATCTCTGCATGGACATATATCAAATCCAGTGTGATGTAGCAGCTTTTCTATTTTATTTTATACTGAAAGTATTGTATGTCCTCTTTTGAAATGTTTGTTTATAATGCATGGTTTGGTTAAAAGTAAAAGATCAACTTTTTACTGCAAATCTTTTTGCTCCAAACCAATTTTAAAACAAAACATCAAATAATGGAAGTTTTGAATCAGGATTATGTTCCATTTATTGTCTACCTTTGAAAGATCTAAAGAGTAAGCTTCCAGCCAACAGGGCCTCTTCAGCCTCCATGCATGTACACCATCAAAGACAGTGAGCACAGCTGTGTATCTCTATCTGTGAAGGTCAGTGAGAGTGATTACAGACAATCCTGTACCAGCTTGTTCCACATCCATGCCAGATTCATACCTACAGGGTGTGGGTGACTGTATTTGTGGTGGAGCTGCTGTCAGCAATCCCAGGGCCATCTGTGTCAGCAAGTATTACATTTTGCTGGAACACAGACAAGACAGAGGCTACAGGCAGAAAGGCTTCCCATACACCTAATTACGTAGATAGTTGCAGTTATCAGATTTATCTAGTTTAGAAAGTCAGCAAGAATCTGTAGGCGAGGAGGACACACCAGTTCTGAGAGAACTTTAAGTGCGATTATGCAGACACAATCTTTCCAGGTATTTGAGAGTGCATGGGTGTGCTATAATTTGTTGGCAGAAGAAAAGGGTTTTTAGGCAGCCTGTATTGACAGTTCAGGGAATAACAGGTGGAGTAAATCCTTGTTTGTGATAATGATTTCTATGCAAGCTGTAGCTTTGTAGTGGTAGTACTGATCCCCTGTTTAGACTGTTTTTAAGGCCCAGACATACTTGCAGCTCATATAATCCGAAACAATCAATCAAGATCATTTCAGGGACCTTTACCAAGGGTATCCACCTCTAGTTCATTAGTGATCAAGCATGCTGGAAAACCATACCTGCTCGCTATTGTTATACATTACTGCAGGCACGGGTAGCTCACTCCCACCTGCTCGCTTCACAGAGCAGGAAACGCTGATAAGCAGACAGCCACACAGTGTTTGTTGGAAAAAGGCGGTAGCAAACTATAAATGAATAAAAAAAAGAAAGGTCGACTGTGTTGGACTCCTAAAGGATAAGGGTGGAAACTCAATGATGGATGACCAAGGTAAGGCAGAGTTATTAAATGCTTTCTTTGCTTCTGATGTTGAAGAGTCTCTATCTTCCAATTGTAATCTATATATAAAAAATTGGATGTACGTGTGTGTGTGTGTGTATGTATGTATGTGCCGTGATCACTCAAAAACGGCTTGACCGATTTGAACGAAACTTGGTATACAGATCCCTTACTACCTGGGATGATATGTTCTGGGGGTCTCGCATCCCCACTGCTTACCTGGAGCTACAAACAGCAAATCAGATTTCTCCCATTTATGCCAATGGAAAAAATGGAAAAGGCTGCCATTCTCGCAGTAATCAAGCCAGAGTCCCCATACTTGGCACAGTTGGTCACCTGATGACCGAGGTTACAAATCCAGGAAAATTGGGCAGAGGGTAAAACAGCCAATCAAATTTCAGCCATTCTTTTTTAATGGGAAAATGTAAACGGCAGCCATTCTTAGGGTTCTCAAACTTGGCACACTTGGTCACTGAGTGAATGAGATTAAGATTCAGGAAAGTAGGTGGAGCGTACAACAGCCAATCAAAATTCACCTATTGATTTTCAAGGAGAATATTTAAAATGCTGCCTTTCTTACACTGTTTATGGCAGAGGCTTCAAACTTGCTACAGTCGGTCATTGGGTGACTGGGGTCCAAATTCACTAAAGAGGTGGGTCCATAAACAGCCAATCAGATTTATTTGCTGGATAAACTGCTTCCATTCACACATTTTTGATGCTAGGAACCTGAAAGCTCACAAACTTGGTAATTGAGTGACTATGGGCCATATGCAATTCACCTTTTCACCTGTGTTTTCTCCTAGGTGATATTTTTAAACTTGTCAATAAAATGCCTTGTAAGCCCCCAGAAGGCAAGAAAATTATTAAAATAATTTTGATAGTACTTTTTCACCAACTTTTTGGTACTTTTTTAGTTGAAAAGTACTGGAAAGTTATTTAACATCAAAGATGAAAAATTATCTCCTAGGTGAAAACTCAGGTGAAAAAGAGAATTGCATATGGCCCAATGTGTCAAAAAGTGGGCCGAGCCAAAAACAAATTTAACTGGTCAAATATAAACTGCAGCCATTCTTACGCTGTTAATGGCAGGGTTCTCAAACTTTGCACAATTGGTCACTGGGTGACTGGGATTGATATTCAGAAAAATTTGTGGAGCCTAAAACAGCCAATTAAAATTCACCCATTGATTTTCAAGGGGAATATATAAATTGCTGCCAGTCTTTAACTGTTAATAGCAGATGCCTCAAACCTGGTACAGTTGGTCACTGGGTGACTGGGGTTCAAATTCAGAAAGGGGGCAGAGCCACAAACAGCCAATCAGATTTGATTAATTTCAAATTATTGATACCAAGGACACCAAAGCTCATAAACTTGGTAATTGAGTGAGTGTATGTCAAGGTTAAAAAAAAGTGGGCAGAGCCAACAACTAAATGTTTTACATGGGAAAATATAACCTGCAACCATTCTTACACTGTTAATTGCAGGGTTCCCAAACTTGACACAGTTGGCCACTGTGTGTCTGGGATTAGTATTTAGAAAGTGGGTGGAGCCTACAACAGCCAATCAAAATTCTCCTATTTTTCAAGGGGAATATTTACATTGCTACCATTTTTACACTGTTAATAGTAGAGGTCTCAAACCTGATACAGTCAGTCATTGGGTGACTTGGGTCCAGATTCACTAAAGGGACGGAGCCACAAACAGCCAATCAGATTTGTTAGATTGATTTCTGCCATTCTGTTATTGACAGGTTTCTCCAACTTGACACAGTTGGTCACTAGATGACTGGGATTAATACTAAGGAAAGTGGTGAAGCCTAAAACAGCCAATCAAAATTCACCTATTGATTTTTAAGTGGAATATTGAAACTGTTGCCATTCTTGCACTATTAATGGCAGAGGCTTCAAACCTGCTACAGTCGGTCATTAAGTGACTGAGGTTCAAATTCACTAAAGGGGCAGAGCCACAAACAGCCAATCAGATTTATTTGCTGGATAAACTGCTCCCATACACAGTCATTGAGTGACAGTGTGTCAAGGTTAAAAAAAACTGGGTGGAGTCAAAAACAGATTTCCCTGGGAAAATGTAAACTGCAGCCCTTCTTCACTGTTAATCGAAGGGATCGCAAAATTTGCACAGTTGGTTACTGGGTGACTGGGATTAATACTCAGAAAAGTGGGTGGATCCTAATAAAGCCAATCAATATTCACCTGTTGATTTTCAAGAGGAATATTAAAATTGCCATTCTTGCACTGTTAATGACACAAGCCTCAAACCTGGTACAGTTGGTCATTGGGTCACTGGGGTTCAAATTCAGAAAAGTGGGCAGAGCCACAAGCATCCAATCAGATTTGTTTTTATTGATGCCAATGACCCCAAAGCTTACAAACTTGAGTGACTGTGTGTCCAGGTTACAAAAAGTGGGCAGAGTCAAAAACAAATTTCACTGGGAAAATAGAAACTGCAGGCCTTCTTACACTGTTAATGGCAGAGTTCTCAAACTTTACTCAAATGGTCAGGGAAGCGGGTGGAGCCTATAACAGGCAATCAAAACTCCCCTGTTGGTTTTCAAGGGGAATATTTAAATTGCTGCCATTTTTACACTGTTAATAGCAAATGCCTCAACCCTACTAAAGTTGGTCATTGGGTGACTGGGGTTCAAATACTAGAGAGGGGCAGAGTCACAAACCACCAATCCCACAGCACAGATCAGCAGGCACGCAGGGCGATCAGACTTCCCCCCTTTTTTCCCCACTAGGGGGATGTCCTGCTGGGGGCTCTGATCGCCGTCGGCTGTATGTGTTTAACGGGGGGGGGGCTCTCCTCAAAGCCCCCCTCCGCAGCGATTCCCAGCCTCCCTCTCTTTCCCTCCCTCCTCCCTCTCTCTGGGCGGCACAGGACGGCGATCCATCCTGCACTGCCTCTGGTAGGCTTCAGCCTATCTCCTTTATGACGCTGCTGCGCAGCAGCGCCATATGATGTAAACACAGGGGATTTCTTCCCCACGTGTTTAAATTTAGCCTGCGAGCCGCGATCAGAGGCTCGCAGGCTGTTCACATAGACACCCTCCGTGAACAGATATGGAAAGGCCGTTCGAGCGTCCCTTTCCATGTAAAACCACTTATGACCTGCCGCCGCCTATCGGCGTTAGGCGGTCGTTAAGTGGTTAATTTCTATGGGAAAATACTATTTATTGATGCCAAAGCTCACAAACTTGGTCATTGATTGTTTGTGTGTTAGGGTTAGAAAAAGTGGGCGGAGCTGACGCCAAATACATACCCGGGCAACACCGGGTCATCAGCAAGTATTAAATACTTAATGCAGGAAGAAGTGAAGGCAAGGCTAAATAAATTAAAAATAGACAAGGCATCTGGCCCAGATGGCATAAATCCTCGAGTCCTAAGATAATTAAGTTCAATTATCGATAAACCCGTTTATCTCATCTTTTGTGACACTATTTCAAGTGGCAGAGTTCTAGCAGATTGGCATACAGTGCACGTTTTTCCATTATTTAAGAAGGGCAAAAAATCTGATCCAGGAAACTACAGTGGGATGCGAAAGTTTGGGCAATCTTGTTAATTGTCCTGATTTTCCTGTATAATATGTTGGTTGTTACGATAAAAAATGTCAGTTAAATATATCACATAGGAGACACACACAGTGATATTTGAGAAGTGAAATTAAGTTTTTGGGATTTACAGAAAGTGTACAATAATTGTTTAAACAAAAATAGGCAGGTGCATAAATTTGGGCACCACAAAAAAGAAATGAAATCAATATTTTGTAGATCCTCCTTTTGCAGAAATTACAGCCTCTAGGGCTTCCTGTAGCTTCCAATGAGAGTCTGGATTCTGGTTGAAGGTATTTTGGAGCATTCCTCTTTACAAAACATTCAGGTTTGATTGCTTCCGAGCATGGACAGCTCTCTTTAACTCACACCACAGATTTTCAATTATATTCAGGTCTGGTAACTGAGATTGCCATTCCAGAATGTTGTACTTGTTCCTCTGCATGAATGCCTTGGTGGATTTTGAGCAGTGTTTAGGGTCGTTGTCTTGTTGAAAGAACCCGCCTCGGTGCAGCTTTGGCTTTTTTATTGATTCCTGGACATTGGTCTCCAGAATCTGCTGATACTGAGTGGAATCCATGCATCCCTCAACTTTGACAAGATTCCCAGTCCCTGCACTGGCCACACAGCCCCACAACATGATGGAACTGCTACCTACATATTTTACTGTAGGTAGCATTTTTTTTTTATTGGAATGCTGTGTTTTTCCTCCATGCATAACGTCCCTTGTTATGCTCAAATAACTCAATTTTAGTTTCATCAGTCCACAGCACCTTATTCCAAAATGAAGCTGGCTTGTCCAAATGTGCTTTAGCATACCTCAAGCGGCTCTGTTTTTGCTGTGGGCGGAGAAAAGGATTCCTCTGCATACAGCATCTCCTTGTGTAAAGTGCGCCGAATGGTTGAACGATGCCCAGTGACTCCATCTGCAGCAAGATGATGTTATAGGTCTTTGGTGCTGGTCTGTGGGTTGACTGACTGTTCTCACCATTCGTTGCTTCTGTTTATCTGAGATTTTTCTTGGTCTGCCACTTCGAACCTTAACTTGAACTGAAATCTCTGAGACAGCTTTCTGTATCCTTCCCCTAAACCATTATGGTGAACAATCTTTGTCTTCAGGTCATTTGAGAGTTGTTTTGAGATCCCCATATTGCTACTCGTCAGAGAAATTTAAAAGAGGAGGGAAACATACAATTAACTCTTTAGTAAGGCCACATCTGGAATATGGAATTCAGTTCTGGGCACCACATTACAGGAGAGATATTGCAGTTTTAGAGCAGGTGCAGAGACGGGCAACAAAATTAATACAAGGGATGGAAGGTCTCACTTACCAAGAAAGGTTATATAAACTGGGTTTATTCAGTCTAGAGAAAAGACGCCTTAGAGGGGATCTAATTAACATGTATAAATACATCAAAGGGCAATATAAAAGCTTGGTGGATGAGCTTTTTGTCCCCAGGCCTTCTCAAAGGACTAGAGGACATGATCTGTGCATGGAGGAAAAATGTTTTAGCCATTTATTTAGGAAAGGGTTCTTTACAGTAAGAGTTATTAAGATGTGGAATGCATTTCCACAGGAAGTGGTTATGGCAAATTCTATATCTGCATTTAAAGGAGGCTTAGATGCTTTCCTTGCGATGAAAGACATCCATGGCTATAATTACTAGGTAATGCCCAGTGGTGTTGATCCAGGGATTTTATCTGATTGCCATTTGGAGTCGGGAAGGAATTTTTTTCCCTTTGCGGCTAATTGGACCATGCCTTGTAAGGGTTTTTTGCCTTCCTCTGGATCAACAGGGATATGTGAGGGAGCAGGCTGGTGTTGAACTTTTTTTTTCCTGGATGAACTCAATGGACGTATGTGTTTTTTCAACCCAAATAACTATATAATGATGGTTTTGACCATTATTATTATTATTATTATTTTTAAAGACTGTAATAAAGAATTTAATAACAAATTACTAAACAAACAGTCACATGAGGCAGAGCAATGGGATTGCTTCAGGCCTCTGCAAACCCACTTGTAAGCCAACCGCTCAGGAGGAATAGTTGTGATAGCATTCAGCCATGGTGACCCTATCTGATTAAACAGCTAAAAGGGAATAACAACAACACAACAAATATATATATAAAACTGCAAGGATAGATAAAATAACTGACAACTTTCACTTTATTACTTCTGGTCTCTTCCCCTTTGCAAGTGCTAACTGTACTTTAATAATTTATTCACTGAAATTCATAGTGCGAGAATTGGCAATAGGTGGAGGAACGATGATCGTTTTGCGTCTGTGTAGATGTTTGGCCACGTTGACAGTCCACGCCTGGATGGTTAGCATAAGCACATGGCTGTGATGGTTTGCCTTGGATGGAATTGGTAACGACAGCAATAAACTACTTGCATGGAAGGTGCCCGACTCTTTTCCTCTTCTTTTGCACAATGTTTGTACCCTTACTTCTGGTTTCCAAGCGGATGCACTTCCTTCTCTAAAGCCGAGATGTGGTGAGATTGTTCCTCATTAGCCACATTAACTGTTTGAATGCTGCACTGTTTTTTCCTACTTGGATTGTATTATACAAAACGTATGGTAAAGTCATGTCAGGACTAGCAATGACATGATTGCAATATTCTGTGTTACAAGGATAAGCTCTAGAATGGTAACTATGGAAAATCCCAAGAAATATTATGGTAAAGCATATTTTTTCTAGGTTAATATTTTTTTCCTTCCATCCAGAGCTGCACTAAAGAAAGCAGACTGCATGTAGCCAAACAGCCTTGCACAGGGAACGTTTTTTCCTTATTTTGTAATGAAGCAGCTGCAAGGACCTTGGGGCTGCTTTAATTGATTTTCATAGACGTTATATAACATCTACCTGGTATGCAATCACAGACAATCATGTAAGACAGCTTAGAGGTACATTGTTCAGTGTGAAGCGCTATGGCTGCATTCTTTCATACGCTGTGATCCTAATGGATTCAAATGAGTCTTCTTGAAAGCTTCATCAGAGCTAAACACTGATAACTATTTAGCAAATTACATCTCCACTGGTCACACAATGAATATAAAGGCAGGTGAACTGCAATACAGGCTGATACGGTGTTATCTATATTGAGATACATTTAATGCTTTTGCCTAATTGAAAATCTGTAGCACAGCCACTAATACAGTTTTCAAAACAAAAGATTTAAACACAACTAGAACAGTATGCCCTTTAGGGTTAGAAGGCATTAGCACCACATGCTTTATTTATATTTTGCAGTTTCTAGTTATATAAACAGATCCACTCACAGACAGTCACATACAGTGGAGGAAATAATTATTTGACCCCTCACTGATTTTGTAAGTTTGTCCAATGACAAAGAAATGAAAAGTCTCAGAACAGTATCATTTCAATGGTAGGTTTATTTTAACAGTGGCAGATAGCACATCAAAAGAAAAATCGAAAAAATAACCTTAAATAAAAGATAGCAACTGATTTGCATTTCATTGAGTGAAATAAGTTTTTGAACCCCTACCAACCATTAAGAGTTCTGGCTCCCACAGAGTGGTTAGACACTTCTACTCAATTAGTCACCCTCATTAAGGACACCTGTCTTAACTAGTTACCTGTATAAAAGACACCTGTCCACAGAATCAATCAATCAAGCAGACTGCAAACTCTCCAACATGGGAAAGACCAAAGAGCTGTCCAAGGATGTCAGAGACAAAATTGTAGACCTGCACAAGGCTGGAATGGGCTACAAAACCATTAGCAAGAAGCTGGGAGAGAAGGTGATAACTGTTGGTGCGATTGTTCGAAAGTGGAAGGAGCACAAAATGACCATCAATCGACCTCGCTCTGGGGCTCCACGCAAGATCTCACCTCGTGGGGTGTCAATGGTTCTGAGAATGGTGAAAAAGCATCCTAGAACTACACAGGAGGAGTTAGTGAATGACCTCAAATTAGCAGGGACCACAATCACCAAGAAAACCATTGGAAACACATTACACCGCAATGGATTAAAATCCTGCAGGGCTCGCAAAATCCCCCTGCTCAAGAAGGCACATGTGCAGGCCCGTCTGAAGTTTGCCAATGAACACCTGAATGATTCTGTGAGTGACTGGGAGAAGGTGCTGTGGTCTGATGAGACCAAAATAGAGCTCTTTGGCATTAACTCAACTTGCTGTGTTTGGAGGAAGAAAAATGCTGCCTATGACCCCCAAAACACCGTCCCCACCGTCAAGCATGGGGGTGGAAACATTTTGCTTTGGGGGTGTTTTTCTGCTAAGGGCACAGGACAAAAATTATTGAGGGGTCAAATAATTATTTCCTCCACTGTATGTCCCTGCCCACAAGGAATCTCGCCTTGCATGTACCACTCAACTGGTAAGGGGGGAATTTAGACAGTTTACAACTTAATTTCAATGCTATTTACTGGCAATTAGGAGTACCCACACACCACCAAGAAGCTTGGGCTTCCTCTACCTTTGACTGACCTCCAGTTAAAGCAAAATAAACAAAAAACAAAAGAATGTTCTAAAGCACTGCATCACTTTCTGAATATAGTCAAACAGTTTTTATTAAACTGCATTTGTATAGTAAAAGCAATAAAAAACAATTTAAATAGGAGTACAGCGCAAAATAGTCATAAGTAATTGAATATCTCACTATCTCACAAAATATCTCACTATACTGTATATATATATATATATATATATATATATATATATATATATATATATATATATATATATATATATATATATACTGAATTGTATATTGTTATATATATGTAACAATGTATACAGTATATAACAATTGTCAGGCACACAAGGTCAAATGTTTCCAGAAGCCGATCCAAAAGGTCTATCTCCAATAAATACACATGGAAGTGTAATAAAGCATCAATAACAGATAAGACATATGCAGCATATATCAAGTAGCATGCAGAAAAGTAAAGTGCAAATAAGTCCAAAAAGTGTTAAGTGCCTGAAATTGACATATTGAGTGAGGAAAAACAGACCTCTCAGAAAGGTGAATAACAGGCAAAACCGCAATGTGAAGGCAGTGAGAAGGAAGGGATGTAACCAGAGGGGGTAGACCGCTAATGAGGGAGATAGAGCTTACCGGAGAGGACAAGTGGAGAGAGCGCGCCTCCTAATGCCATCACGATTGGCCGCTGCATGCAGCGGTGAAAATCATCCACCTTTTGATGCCTGGGTACAATTGGCTTGGATTTTGTATATTCTCTCTTTCTTATGCTTTCTTATGTTAGTTACTGGTTCTCTCAAATTGGTCCGACTTAAGTAGGGACCACAGGTTATGCTTAGGGACAACACATTAGATTGTGAGCATATTGCCATGCTTCCTGTTTTGAAGACTTGATCATTGAGAACAGAAGGTGTAGTTAAGGGAACAAAGATATTAATAGAGCCTCTTTATAGTACTTTACCTCCTTCAGTTTTTTAGCTTCACTCATTTTACAGTAGCTCAATAATGTGTCAGAAGTTATGGAAATAATCCCAAATGCCCTGTTGTCACGTCTACTCTCAGTGCTATTTAATCCCCTCCAATTGGGAAGAATGGAGGGGGTGCCATGGTCAGCAGAGAAAGGGAGTTATTCTGACAGCATAATCCTGGGAATGGGTGAGATGGAATCTGCCAGTTACTAGACCAAAACTATGAGCAGCGTGCGTATCCCAACCAAAAGGTAGAAGGAAGTTTTAAGTGTAGGAACAATCTGAACATCTGTAAGGTTTTATTCCTGTCTTTGTCCCTGTTAAAACATTGTACTTCAATACCTATCCCAGTGATAGCTTCAAAAGCAACAATAACAACCTGAAAGAAAATCTAACTTCTTTCTCTCAGTCTTTAAACATGGGACCAAAAGTTTTGTCTGGAATTACACTTTAATGGTCCTTGGTGATTTTATCTACCATCTAATAAGCCCCTTATATCTTTAAAATAGTGAGCAAGGCAGGATGGGATGGGCATTCACCTTATACACCATATGGTGCATGTGTATACTAGAGGAAGGAAGAAGGTTATGGAGGGGGAGAGAAGGACATACACAAAAGGAGACATGAGGAATTTATCCTCTCCATTATATCTTTATGATAAAACTCCCTTTTGCTCAATATTTGTCTCAGATATATAGAATCTGACTTAAATACAGAAAAATTGAAATGACTACACTCTTGAAACTGTTACCAAG
Organism: Hyperolius riggenbachi; assembly: GCF_040937935.1. Taxonomy (NCBI): domain Eukaryota; kingdom Metazoa; phylum Chordata; class Amphibia; order Anura; family Hyperoliidae; genus Hyperolius; species Hyperolius riggenbachi. The sequence continues at coordinate 188,133,405 of NC_090646.1, read as the reverse complement.
GTGACCAATAAATGTGCTACAAAGGAAGTTAGAATTCTATGCTGAAGGTCAAATAAGATGTTAGTAGTGCAGCGTTATGAAAAGACCCTGTGCCTTAGACAACTACTGCCCTGTCAGAAAAGTGTGATAGGGCCTAGCAATGATTTTTTCTTATTATTGTTTATGAACAGAGGGTCTACAATGTTGCCAGGGAACTGATTATCTGTAAAGAGAAAGCAAATACATACACTACTTCTTTGTTTATCTGCTAATATTCAGAATGACTAAAGTAACTTAAAGCTCTGCAACTAAATGAAAACATTTACTATGGAAAGCATGAAAATGATTATAAAAGCCAAAGCGCATACATTTACTTGGTTAATACTCATGCTAGTATGCATCCAGCATTAAATGGATTACAAGTACCTTTAGTCAGTCTTCATTTAGGTTAAATTATTCCTAATAGCTTTATTTTTGCACTTAAGATTTTTTTCCTGCTTCAAGATATGAAAATGTAACCGGTGCAAACAAACGGTATTGTATAGAGCAGAAAACACAATTACCATTATGTCAAAGACAGAATGCTTGCATTCAGTTTTCTACACACAGATACATACAACCTATTGAGTTCTTACATGCCATTTATTTGTAAATAAACAAAGATCTGGAAATGTGCCTGATTAAAAACGTTCAAATATCCAGGGATTTTTATTTTTTTTACCACTCCTTCTTTTCAAGGACAATATAAAGCGTGTGGATGATCTACTCATAATCAAGATAGGCTCAATCATTGCACTTCAGGTTCCAAAGGTGCAAACAGCACTGCAAAGTGCTAACTTAAATGCATGATAAGGGGTAACAAGCAGCTGTTGGATCTGTTACTCCTAGCGGTGGGAAGTCTCATTAAATCTACTTTACTAAAGATGTCAGGCATGTAACATAACAAGAGCAAAGATCGCATTACAGCTTTTAGAACAAAAAAGTGATACAGCAAATACACAAAACTGATAGATATTTAAAAACAAAACACAACAGTGGTAGATGTGGGATGGATAAGAGGGTAAAAGAAAGATAGGGAAAGGGAACAGAGGAGAAACTGCAGGATAAGGAGAATAAGGAACCCACCAAAGAAGTCAGAATTCTGAGGAAAAAGCCCTAGTGAGTCCTTTTCTCATTTAATGGAGTTGTTTAAGGTCTGCACTCATCCTTACTGGCACAAGGCTGGATATAGCGATCCATAGATAAGTTCAAGTAAAGCCAGCACTCAGTAAGTCTTTTAATGCATTAAGGTAGAATCCATCACCAAACCAAGTTTAGACTAAAAAAAATCACCTTAGATAGGTGTCTCCTCTGTGGCCATTAGGATCTAGACAAGGTGAGAATATTTCTGTCCCCTAGCCTGAAAAGAGTGGTGGTGGGCAGGAGTAATTGGCTAAATGTACCCTCTGGTTTATTTTGTCACAGACAGAAAGAACCTCTGTGTGACTTACAAAGGACATTCTTGGCTCAAGCATCTGTGAGTTGGATTTAGCAAAGTGTCAAATAGAAGATTCAGTGGAGTGAGAGATTATTTTACCTAGGTTTCACTTTTATCTATAGTCACATAAATCCATTCAACTAATTCTCAAAAAAAATGCTCAACAAGGTAAAGAACAAGAAGGAGGGGAAGGAGGAGAATCTTAGAGCTCCAGCTTGCCATTCATCGCTTTGGTGCTGACTGATTCAGGTGAGGACTTTTACCACCTAATGTAACACTTTGGGAAAATCCAGCACAGCATAGGTTTGTGAACCACTAGAGTAACTGTCAGGCATAAAATAAAAAATCAATTATTTATTTTTATCTGGTAAACAAGTAATAAGGATACTAACCAGGCAATCCAAAAGTTAAAAATCACTCTTACTATTCTTATCCATAAAACATCATTCCACAGGTCCTCGGCTCTTATTTGGTACATTTGCCTAAAAAAGGAAGTTGCAGGGCATGCTGGGTTTCTTCTTCTTTCCTTTCCTCCCCTTCTAATAGTTATTCCCCTCAGACATAGCTAATCCAGCATGATTGGCTGAAGTCTCTTTGCCTTCCGTTTCTCCCTCACACACCTCTGTTCCTCTCTGATTGGCCAATATTTTTCATGCTGAGAAGCTGAGAAAAGGACTCACCCCTCCAGCAGCTTCTGAAATCCGTTCCATACAAATAAAGAAGCTTTGCAGAGTCACACAATGATGGTTAATGCACTTTCTACTGCAGAGCTGTGTGGGAGTGTCTGAAGACTGGGAGGAGGGTGGGCAATGCACAAACAGGAAAGAAACAGAGTAAGGGAGGAGATTATGTCAGGATTGGCTAGAAGATAGACACACTCAAAATGGAAAAGGCTAAGAAGAATTTTCTCTTTTTTTACTATAGAAAAATCACTAAAATCAAAATGTGAACAATGCAATACATATGTCATGTAAGTAGAGCAAGTATTTATCTACTTATATGTGTATTTTTCTGAGATAGTATAGCTGACAGCTCTTCTTTAAGTTCTGCAGTGTTTTCCAAATCAAGCAAATGACCCCCTTTGTCACCATTTACAGGGTCTTCTTAAAAAATTAGCATATTGTGATAAAGTTCATTATTTTCTGTAATGTACTGATAAACATTAGACTTACATATATTTTAGATTCAAATACACACAACTGAAGTAGTTCAAGACTTTTATTGTTTTAATATTGATGATTTTGGCATACAGCTCATGAAAACCCAAATTTCCTATCTCAAAAAATTAGCATATTTGATCCAACCAATAAAAGAAAAGTGTTTTTAAAACAAAAAAAGTCAACCTTCAAATAGTTATGTTCAATTATGCACTCAATACTTGGTCGGGAATCATTTTGCAGAAATGACTGCTTCAATGCGGCGTGTCATGGAGGCAATCAGCCTGTGGCACTGCTCAGGTGTTATGGAGGCCCAGGATGCTTCGATAGCGGCCTTAAGCTCATCCAGAGTGTTGGGTCTTGCGTCTCTCAACTTTCTCTTCACAATATCCCACAGATTCTCTATGGGGTTCAGGTCAGGAGAGTTGGCAGGCCAATTGAGTACAGTAATACCATGGTCAGTAAACCATTTACCAGTGGTTTTGGCACTGTGAGCAGGTGCCAGGTCGTGCTGAAAAATGAAATCTTCATCTCCATAAAGCTTTTCAGCAGATGGAAGCATGAAGTGCTCCAAAATCTCCTAATAGCTAGCTGCATTGACCCTGCCCTTGATAAAACACAGTGGATCAACACCAGCAGCTGACATGGCACCCCAGAGCATCACTGACTGTGGGTACTTGACACTGGACTTCAGGCATTTCGGCATTTCCCTCTCCCCAGTCTTCCTCCAGACTCTGGCACCTTGATTTCTGAATTACATGTAAAAGTTGCTTTCATCTGAAAAAAGTACTTTGGACCACTGAGCAACAGTCCAGTGCTGCTTCTCTGTAGCCCAGGTCACTCGCTTCTGCCGCTGTTTCTGGTTCAAAAGTGGGTTCATGCTTCCATCTGCTGAAAAGCTTTATGGAGATGAAGATTTCATTTTTCAGCACGACCTGGCACCTGCTCACAGTGCCAAAACCACTGGTAAATGGTTTACTGACCATGGTATTACTGTGCTCAATTGGCCTGCCAACTCTCCTGACCTGAACCCCATAGAGAATATGTGGGATATTGTGAAGAGAAAGTTGAGAGACGCAAGACCCAACACTCTGGATGAGCTTAAGGCCGCTATCGAAGCATCCTGGGCCTCCATAACACCTGAGCAGTGCCACAGGCTGATTACCTCCATGCCACGCCACATTAAAGCAGTCATTTCTGCAAAAGGATTCCCGACCAAGTATTGAGTGCATAACTGAACATAATTATTTGAAGGTTGACTTTTTTTTGTTTGAAAAACACTTTTCTTTTATTGGTTGGATCAAATATGCTAATTTTTTGAGATAGGAAATTTGGGTTTTCATGAGCTGTATGCCAAAATCATCAATATTAAAACAATAAAAGGCTTGAACTACTTCAGTTGTGTGTATTTGAATCTAACATATATGAAAGTCTAATGTTTATGAGTACATTACAGAAAATAATGAACTTTATCAAAATATGCTAATTTTTTGAGAAGACCCTGTATATCAGATGCAGTGCGTTTT